>NC_091333.1:21749454-21973690 GCF_038502225.1 Cherax quadricarinatus | reverse complement strand
TTGCATGAAGATTTGGTAAAGAAATTGCCTGCAAATAGTGGTGAAGTGAGTGGATTTAAGGCCAGCAAAGGCTGGTTTGAGAGATTTAAGAACTGTACTGGCATACACAGTGTGGTAAGGCATGGTGAGGCTGCCAGTTCGGACCACAAGGCGGCTGAAAAATATGTGCATGAATTCCAGGAGTACATAGAGGCTGAAGGACTGAAACCTGAACAAGTGTTCAATTGTGACAAAACAGGCCTCTTTTGGAAGAAAATGCCAAAGAGGACCTTCATTACACAAGAGGAAAAGGCAATGCCAGGACATAAGCCTATGAAAGACAGGCTGATGCTAATGTTCTGCACTAATGCTAGTGGGGATTTCAAAGTGAAGCCATTACTAGTGTAACATTCTGAAAATCCCAGTGTGTTCAGGAAAAACTATGTTATGAAGAGTAAATTGTATGTGTTTTGGAAATCTAATAGTAAGGCATGGGTCACGAGGGAAATTTTCGTCGAGTGGTTCAATGAAGTGTTTGGCCCGAGTATGAAGGAGTATCTCCTGGAAAAGAAATTGGATCTCAAGTGCGTGCTAGTAATGGACAATGCACCTGCTCATCCTCCAAACTTGGATGACCTAATTTTCGAGGAGTTTGGGTTCATCACAGTAAAGTTCTTGCCCCCGAATACCACTCCTCTCCTCCAACCCATGGACCAGCAGGTTATTGCAAACTTTAAAAAACTCTACACAAAAGCAGTGTTTCACAGGTGCTTGACTATGACCACAGACACTCGCTTGACCCTAAGGGAATTTTGGAGAGAACACTTCAGCATCCTCCACTGCATAACCCTTATAGGTATGGCTTGGGAGAGAGTGACTACCAGGACTTTGAACTCTGCCTGGAGAAAATTGTGGCCAGATTGTGTCGACAAGAGGGATTTTGAAGGATTTGGGACTGACCCTAATGAGCCTATGTCTGTTGTAAAATCAATTGTGGCACTGGGGAGTTCCATGGGGTTGGATGTGAGTTTGGAGGATGTGGAAGAATTGGTGGAAGACCACAATGAAGAGCTCACCACTGAGGAGCTGCAAGAGCTGCAGCTCAGAATCTTGCTGCAGAGGAGGAGGAAGAGAGATGGAAGAAGGTGCCTTCTTCAGAAATTAAAGAGATTTTTACTCTGTGGGGTAAGATGGAAAGCTTTCTGGAGAAACATCACCCTAACAAGGTTGTTGCAAGCCAGGTTGGCAACATGTACAGTGACAAAGTCTTGGGCCATTTTAGGGAAGTGTTAAAGAGATGCCAGAAACAGAGCTCTCTCCACAGTTATTTTGTGAGACAGGACTCCAGTGACTCTCAAGGTGGTCCTAGTGGCATTAAGAAACAGAGAAGAGAATCAACCCCAGAAAAGCAAATGGTACCTGAGGTGTTGATGGAAGGGGATTCCCCTTCCAAACTATAAACAATCCACTCTCTCTCCTCCTCCAGTCTCCCATACACTAAGAAGAATCTCCAATAAAGGTAAGTGTTATGCTGTTAATGTTTCATTCATCATTTCCCATTGTTTTGTTTATGTACTACATGTATATTTCATGTTAAAATTTTTTTTGTTTTAATACAGATTGCAAAAAGGACTTGGGGGTTATGGTAAGCAGCAACCTTAAACCAAGACAGCAATGCCTAAGCGTACGTAATAAGGCAAATAGATTACTGGGATTTATATCAAGAAGTGTAAGCAACAGAAGTCCAGAGGTCATACTGCAGCTTTATACATCATTAGTAAGGCCTCACCTAGATTATGCAGCTCAGTTCTGGTCTCCATATTACAGAATGGACATAAATTCGTTAGAAAACATTCAGCGTAGGATGACTAAATTAATACATAGCATTAGAAATCTTCCTTATGAAGAAAGATTGAAGACTCTTAAGTTACATTCACTTGTTAGACGAAGAATGAGGGGAGACCTGATCGAAGTGTATAAGTGGAAGATAGGTATTAATAAAGGGGATATTAACAAGGTCTTGAGGATATCTCTCCAAGAGAGAACCCGCAGTAATGGATTTAAATTAGATAAGTTTAGATTTAGAAAGGACATAGGAAAGTATTGGTTTGGAAATAGGGTAGTAGATGAGTGGAACAGTCTACCTAGTTGGGTTATTGAGGCTAGGACTTTGGGTAGTTTCAAATTTAGGTTGGATAAATACATGAGTGGGATGGGATGGATTTGAGTGGGACTTGCACATCAGAGCTTATTTCTTGGGTAGCATTGAAAATTGGGTAGGTCAAATGTTTGTTAGTGGGATGAATTGTAAAGGACCTGCCTAGTATGGGCCAACAGGCCTGCTGCAGTGTTCCTCCTTTCTTATGTTCTTATGTGTCAGGAACGGATTAATTGTATTTACATTATTTCTTATGGGGAAAATTGATTCGTAAATTGTAAATTTCGTTTATAGTAACGGCTCCAGGAACGAATTAATTACGAACAACGAGGGACCACTGTAGGTATATCTATATATATATATATATATATATATATATATATATATATATATATATTGGAGGAGGATAGATGGGCTAATGAGAGCATAGGCAATGGGGTCGAAGAGGTATGGGGTAGGTTTAAAAATGTAGTGTTAGAGTGTTCAGCAGAAGTTTGTGGTTACAGGAAAGTGGGTGCAGGAGGGAAGAGGAGCGATTGGTGGAATGATGATGTAAAGAGAGTAGTAAGGGAGAAAAAGTTAGCATATGAGAAGTTTTTACAAAGTAGAAGTGATGCAAGGAGGGAAGAGTATATGGAGAAAAAGAGAGAAGTTAAGAGAGTGGTGAAGCAATGTAAAAAGAGAGCAAATGAGAGAGTGGGTGAGATGTTATCAACAAATTTTGTTGAAAATAAGAAAAAGTTTTGGAGTGAGATTAACAAGTTAAGAAAGCCTAGAGAACAAATGGATTTGTCAGTTAAAAATAGGAGAGGAGAGTTATTAAATGGAGAGTTAGAGGTATTGGGAAGATGGAAGGAATATTTTGAGGAATTGTTAAATGTTGATGAAGATAGGGAAGCTGTGATTTCGTGTATAGGGCAAGGAGGAATAACATCTTGTAGGAGTGAGGAAGAGCCAGTTGTGAGTGTGGGGGAAGTTCGTGAGGCAGTAGGTAAAATGAAAGGGGGTAAGGCAGCCGGGATTGATGGGATAAAGATAGAAATGTTAAAAGCAGGTGGGGATATAGTTTTGGAGTGGTTGGTGCAATTATTTAATAAATGTATGGAAGAGGGTAAGGTACCTAGGGATTGGCAGAGAGCATGCATAGTTCCTTTGTATAAAGGCAAAGGGGATAAAAGAGAGTGCAAAAATTATAGGGGGATAAGTCTGTTGAGTGTACCTGGTAAAGTGTATGGTAGAGTTATAATTGAAAGAATTAAGAGTAAGACGGAGAATAGGATAGCAGATGAACAAGGAGGCTTTAGGAAAGGTAGGGGGTGTGTGGACCAGGTGTTTACAGTGAAACATATAAGTGAACAGTATTTAGATAAGGCTAAAGAGGTCTTTGTGGCATTTATGGATTTGGAAAAGGCGTATGACAGGGTGGATAGGGGGGCAATGTGGCAGATGTTGCAAGTGTATGGTGTAGGAGGTAGGTTACTGAAAGCAGTGAAGAGTTTTTACGAGGATAGTGAGGCTCAAGTTAAAGAGTATGTAGGAAAGAGGGAAATTTTTTCCCAGTAAAAGTAGGCCTTAGACAAGGATGTGTGATGTCACCGTGGTTGTTTAATATATTTATAGATGGGGTTGTAAGAGAAGTAAATGCGAGGGTCTTGGCAAGAGGCGTGGAGTTAAAAGATAAAGAATCACACACAAAGTGGGAGTTGTCACAGCTGCTCTTTGCTGATGACACTGTGCTCTTGGGAGATTCTGAAGAGAAGTTGCAGAGATTGGTGGATGAATTTGGTAGGGTGTGCAAAAGAAGAAAATTAAAGGTGAATACAGGAAAGAGTAAGGTTATGAGGATAACAAAAAGATTAGGTGATGAAAGATTGAATATCAGATTGGAGGGAGAGAGTATGGAGGAGGTGAACGTATTCAGATATTTGGGAGTGGACGTGTCAGCGGATGGGTCTATGAAAGATGAGGTGAATCATAGAATTGATGAGGGAAAAAGAGTGAGTGGTGCACTTAGGAGTCTGTGGAGACAAAGAACTTTGTCCTTGGAGGCAAAGAGGGGAATGTATGAGAGTATAGTTTTACCAACGCTCTTATATGGGTGTGAAGCGTGGGTGATGAATGTTGCAGCGAGGAGAAGGCTGGAGGCAGTGGAGATGTCATGTCTGAGGGCAATGTGTGGTGTGAATATAATGCAGAGAATTCATAGTTTGGAAGTTAGGAGGAGGTGCGGGATTACCAAAACTGTTGTCCAGAGGGCTGAGGAAGGGTTGTTGAGGTGGTTCGGACATGTAGAGAGAATGGAGCGAAACAGAATGACTTCAAGAGTGTATCAGTCTGTAGTGGAAGGAAGGCGGGGTAGGGGTCGGCCTAGGAAGGGTTGGAGGGAGGGGGTAAAGGAGGTTTTGTGTGCGAGGGGCTTGGACTTCCAGCAGGCATGCGTGAGCGTGTTTGATAGGAGTGAATGGAGACAAATGGTTTTTAATACTTGACGTGCTGTTGGAGTGTGAGCAAAGTAACATTTATGAAGGGATTCAGGGAAACCGGCAGGCCGGACTTGAGTCCTGGAGATGGGAAGTACAGTGCCTGCACTCTGAAGGAGGGGTGTTAATGTTGCAGTTTAAAAACTGTAGTGTAAAGCACCCTTCTGGCAAGACAGTGATGGAGTGAATGATGGTGAAAGTTTTTCTTTTTCGGGCCACCCTGCCTTGGTGGGAATCGGCCGGTGTGATAATAAATAAAAAAAATATATATATATATACATATATATATATATACATATACATATATATACATAAACATATATATATATATATATATATATATACAGTGGACCCCCGCATAACGATGGCATCACATAGCGATTATTTCGCATACCGCTTACTTTAATTGCAAAAATTTTGCCTCACATACCGCTTAAAAACCCGCTTACCGATTTTCGTCCGAGACGCGTCCAATGTGCGGCCTGAGCCACGCTCACATGTTCCGCCGGTGGCATTGTTTACCAGCCAACCTCCGCGGTAACATCCAAGCATACAATCGGAATATTTCGTATTATTACAGTGTTTTCGGTGCTTTTTCTGGAAAATAAGTGACCATGGGCCCCAAGAAAGCTTCTAGTGCCAACCCTACAGCAATAAGGGTGAGAATTACAATAGAGATGAAGAAAAAGATCATTGATAAGTATGAAAGTGGAGTGCATGTCTCCGAGCTGGCCAGGTTGTATAATAAACCCCAATCAACCATCGCTACTATTGGTGGTACAGCTGCTGCTGCTGCTGCACTGTCAGCTGCTGCTGCTGCTGTAGCACCGTTGTTGGTGTGGCTTATTGAGAATACCAAGAAACAATTAACCCCAGAGGATTTGCCACCCAGGATAACCCAAAAAAGTCAGTGTCATCGAAGACTGTCTAACTTATTTCCATTGGGGTCCTTAACCCTTTGAGGGTCGACAGGCCCTCTCCGAAACTCGTTCACAGGGTCGGCCAAATTTAAAAAAAAAAAAATTATTTTCTCTTATGAAAAGATAGAGAATCTTTTCCCGATCATAAAGACACCAAAAGTTTGAAATTTGATAGAAAACTTACGGAATTATGCTCTCGCAAAGTTAGCGGTCTCGGCGATGTTTACGCATCGGCGATTTTGCCCACTTTGAGCCCCATTTTCGGCCAATTTCACTGTACTAGTCGACAAAAAACATGAATATTTCGCTAGAACTCAATTTTTTCTATCGAATGGGTGCAAGAAACCACTCATTTATGAAATTCAACTATCCAGTACAGTGGTCAGAATTTAGCAATTTTGCCAATTTTACACAAATTTCAAAAGATGCCAATTTCCGAATAGGGTCCAGAATAAACAAGAAAGACATTCCTGGCACTAAAATGACATTTCCTCTAGTCATTAGTCACGTCTCAAGGCCCCTCTTATAATCTTTTGCTTTCCACTTTGAATTTTTATTTTCACAAAAAATATAAGATTTACTGTTATGCAGACTACTGCATTAGTGTAAAAAATGGTATAAATATTATTGGTGCACTTGTGAAAGAATATTAGACTCACCAGTTGACGTGTATTGCACGCTTGGCACGATTTGTTTACTTTTGAAGTTTGGTAAAAATCGAACATTTCTGCTACTTTGAGCTCAATTTCAAGGCACCTTTCATTGTAAAACCAGTCAAAATCATCTCAATTTCTGTAATATGTCTTCCATTCTATAAAATGAGACCAAGAAAACTAGAATACAACAATAAATACCATACGAAAATACACTGCAAAGTCGCTGATTTATTAAAAAAAAATGGTCAAAGTTTTTTTTTTCTCATTATGCACTGTGTGCTGCAGGATTTTTTTTAGACTGTGCACACTGACCACATAGACCCATTCCTTCATATGAAGGCCTACCAGCTTTCTCCCACTAGATTTGAGGCCGCTAGAATTTATGAGTACTAGTACGTCAAAAACCCCTACGCGTAAGACGTACTAGTACGACGAAAACCCTCAAAGGGTTAATCTTGTCTCCCAGGATGCAACCCACACAAGTCGACTAACACCCAGGTGAACAGGGAAAAATGCCTGGAACTAGTGCTCATATTGGTGAATTTAAAGCCAGCAAAGGTTGGTTTGAGAGATTTAAGAATCGTAGTGGCATACACAGTGTGATAAGGCCTGTTCTGGAAGAAAATGCCAAACAGGACCTACAGTACTCAGGAGGAAAAGGCACTCCCAGGACACAGTGTCTCATCAGTCATTGCTGCATCTTCAATAAAGGTAAGTGTCATTTATTCTTCATTTAGTAGACTAGTACATGCACAATATATACTGTGCATGTACTACTCTACTATTGTGCATGTATCCTTCTCTTTGTGTGTGGGAAAATGTATATTTCATGTGGTAAAATTTTTTTTTTCATACTTTTGGGTGTCTTGCACGGATTAATTTTATTTCCATTATTTCTTATGGGGAAAATTCATTCACATAACGATTATTTCGCATAACAATTACCCCTCTTGCACGGATTAAAATCGTTAACCGGGGGTCCACTGTATATATATATATATATATATATATATATATATATATATATATATATATATATATATATATATATATATATATATAGGGGACTTGAATGCTAAAGTAGGAGAAACTTTTAGAGAGGGTGTGGTAGGTAAGTTTGGGGTGCCAGGTGTAAATGATAATGGGAGCCCTTTGATTGAACTTTGTATAGAAAGGGGTTTAGTTATAGGTAATACATATTTTAAGAAAAAGAGGATAAATAAGTATACACGATATGATGTAGGGCGAAATGACAGTAGTTTGTTGGATTATGTATTGGTAGATAAAAGACTGTTGAGTAGACTTCAGGATGTACATGTTTATAGAGGGGCCACAGATATATCAGATCACTTTCTAGTTGTAGCTACACTGAGAGTAAAAGGTAGATGGGATACAAGGAGAATAGAAGCATCAGGGAAGAGAGAGGTGAAGGTTTATAAACTAAAAGAGGAGGCAGTTAGGGTAAGATATAAACAGCTATTGGAGGATAGATGGGCTAATGAGAGCATAGGCAATGGGGTCGAAGAGGTATGGGGTAGGTTTAAAAATGTAGTGTTAGAGTGTTCAGCAGAAGTTTGTGGTTACAGGAAAGTGGGTGCAGGAGGGAAGAGGAGTGATTGGTGGAATGATGATGTAAAGAGAGTAGTAAGGGAGAAAAAGTTAGCATATGAGAAGTTTTTACAAAGTAGAAGTGATGCAAGGAGGGAAGAGTATATGGAGAAAAAGAGAGAAGTTAAGAGAGTGGTGAAGCAATGTAAAAAGAGAGCAAATGAGAGAGTGGGTGAGATGTTATCAACAAATTTTGTTGAAAATAAGAAAAAGTTTTGGAGTGAGATTAACAAGTTAAGAAAGCCTAGAGAACAAATGGATTTGTCAGTTAAAAATAGGAGAGGAGAGTTATTAAATGGAGAGTTAGAGGTATTGGGAAGATGGAAGGAATATTTTGAGGAATTGTTAAATGTTGATGAAGATAGGGAAGCTGTGATTTCGTGTATAGGGCAAGGAGGAATAACATCTTGTAGGAGTGAGGAAGAGCCAGTTGTGAGTGTGGGGGAAGTTCGTGAGGCAGTAGGTAAAATGAAAGGGGGTAAGGCAGCCGGGATTGATGGGATAAAGATAGAAATGTTAAAAGCAGGTGGGGATATAGTTTTGGAGTGGTTGGTGCAATTATTTAATAAATGTATGGAAGAGGGTAAGGTACCTAGGGATTGGCAGAGAGCATGCATAGTTCCTTTGTATAAAGGCAAAGGGGATAAAAGAGAGTACAAAAATTATAGGGGGATAAGTCTGTTGAGTGTACCTGGTAAAGTGTATGGTAGAGTTATAATTGAAAGAATTAAGAGTAAGACGGAGAATAGGATAGCAGATGAACAAGGAGGCTTTAGGAAAGGTAGGGGGTGTGTGGACCAGGTGTTTACAGTGAAACATATAAGTGAACAGTATTTAGATAAGGCTAAAGAGGTCTTTGTGGCATTTATGGATTTGGAAAAGGCGTATGACAGGGTGGATAGGGGGGCAATGTGGCAGATGTTGCAAGTGTATGGTGTAGGAGGTAGGTTACTGAAAGCAGTGAAGAGTTTTTACGAGGATAGTGAGGCTCAAGTTAGAGTATGTAGGAAAGAGGGAAATTTTTTCCCAGTAAAAGTAGGCCTTAGACAAGGATGTGTGATGTCACCGTGGTTGTTTAATATATTTATAGATGGGGTTGTAAGAGAAGTAAATGCGAGGGTCTTGGCAAGAGGCGTGGAGTTAAAAGATAAAGAATCACACACAAAGTGGGAGTTGTCACAGCTGCTCTTTGCTGATGACACTGTGCTCTTGGGAGATTCTGAAGAGAAGTTGCAGAGATTGGTGGATGAATTTGGTAGGGTGTGCAAAAGAAGAAAATTAAAGGTGAATACAGGAAAGAGTAAGGTTATGAGGATAACAAAAAGATTAGGTGATGAAAGATTGAATATCAGATTGGAGGGAGAGAGTATGGAGGAGGTGAACGTATTCAGATATTTGGGAGTGGACGTGTCAGCGGATGGGTCTATGAAAGATGAGGTGAATCATAGAATTGA
Organism: Cherax quadricarinatus; assembly: GCF_038502225.1. Lineage (NCBI taxonomy): Eukaryota > Metazoa > Arthropoda > Malacostraca > Decapoda > Parastacidae > Cherax > Cherax quadricarinatus. Next base: position 21,964,435 of record NC_091333.1, on the reverse strand, counting down.
TGAGGGAAAAAGAGTGAGTGGTGCACTTAGGAGTCTGTGGAGACAAAGAACTTTGTCCTTGGAGGCAAAGAGGGGAATGTATGAGAGTATAGTTTTACCAACGCTCTTATATGGGTGTGAAGCGTGGGTGATGAATGTTGCAGCGAGGAGAAGGCTGGAGGCAGTGGAGATGTCATGTCTGAGGGCAATGTGTGGTGTGAATATAATGCAGAGAATTCGTAGTTTGGAAGTTAGGAGGAGGTGCGGGATTACCAAAACTGTTGTCCAGAGGGCTGAGGAAGGGTTGTTGAGGTGGTTCGGACATGTAGAGAGAATGGAGCGAAACAGAATGACTTCAAGAGTGTATCAGTCTGTAGTGGAAGGAAGGCGGGGTACGGGTCGGCCTAGGAAGGGTTGGAGGGAGGGGGTAAAGGAGGTTTTGTGTGCGAGGGGCTTGGACTTCCAGCAGGCATGCGTGAGCGTGTTTGATAGGAGTGAATGGAGACAAATGGTTTTTAATACTTGACGTGCTGTTGGAGTGTGAGCAAAGTAACATTTATGAAGGGATTCAGGGAAACCGGCAGGCCGGACTTGAGTCCTGGAGATGGGAAGTACAGTGCCTGCACTCTGAAGGAGGGGTGTTAATGTTGCAGTTCAAAAACTGTAGTGTAAAGCACCCTTCTGGCAAGACAGTGATGGAGTGAATGATGGTGAAAGTTTTTCTTTTTCGGGCCACCCTGCCTTGGTGGGAATCGGCCGGTGTGATAATAAAAAAAAAAAAAATATATATATATATATATATATATATATATATATATATATATATATATATATATATATATACATACATACACACACCTACCATCCGACTTACGACCTGCTTGACTTACGACCACTCGACTTACGACCACTCGACTTACGACCGTGTTTTTTATGCCAAATTTCTGGGAAATAAACAACTATTTGTATTGTACACAGTGTTTATCCTAAACCTTACAGTATAAAATACAGTACAGGTCTCCCTCAACATTCACGTTTTCAGCTTTCGCGGGCTTCACACATTCGCGAATTCCCAACCGCCAAATTCCCAGCCACCAAATTCCCAGCCGCCAAATCATATTCAAGTTTCCCGCCACCTGCGAGTCCCTACTACCCTCCCTCCGACCCCCGCAACTGGCAGCCAGCCCTCCCACCACTCAGTGTGGTGAGTGTTTTGTTTGTTCATTATTTGCTATTACACTACAGTATAAATAATGTAAACACATTCATGACTGCATATTGGAATGGCTATTTGGACAGGTATTGGACAGTGACATCATGTGTTTACTCTTGAACACAGCAAAGAATCAAACATTTCTGCTACTGCTAATAATAACAATAGTAATAATAATAATAATAATAATACGATATAATTGAAGAAGGAAATTGTACAAAAATACGAGGGAGTGGTTGACACATCGTCAGTGTGGCTTTGTTTATGCTGGAGTGAACATTAGTCTCCCTGCTCTTCCAAACATTTCACAATAATTCATTGTTTGGTGCTTGTAGATTGAGTGTGACTGGAGTGGTTGAGGCAGTGGTAGAGGTGATAGAGGCAGTGGTAGAGGCAGTGGTAGAGGCAGTGATAGAGGCAGTGATAGAGGCAGTGATAGAGGCAGTGGTAGAGGCAGTGGTAGAGGCAGTGGTAGAGGCAGTGGTAGAGGCAGTGGTAGAGGCAGTGGTAGAGGCAGTGATAGAGGCAGCGATAGAGGCAGTGATATTTACTAACATATATGTTATAAATAATAATAGTACATTATGAATAACTATTATTATTATTATTATAAATGTTATTAATATTAACATGTACTATTATTATTTATAACATACGTATATGTTAGTAAATACCACTGCCTCACCCACTGCCTCTATCACTGTCTCTATCACTGCCTCTACCACTGCCTCAACCGCTGAATTATTGTGAAATGTTTGGAAGAGCAGGGAGACTAATGTTCACTCCAGCATAAACAAAGCCACACTGACGATGTGTCAACCACTCCCTCGTATTTTTGTACAATTTCCTCCTGGTGGTTAACGCTCTCGCTTCACACGGCGAGGGCCTGGGTTCGATTCCCAGCCAGAGTAGAAACATTGGACGTGTTTCTTTCCACCTGTTGTCTATGTTCCCCATCAGTAAAATGGGTACTTGGGTGTTAGTCGACTGGTGTGGGTCGCATCTTGGGACACTGACCTAAGGAGGCCTGGTCACAGACCGGGCCGCGGGGGCGTTGACCCCCGGAACTCTCTCCAGGTAAACTATTGTTATTATTAGCAGTAGCAGAAATGTTTGATTCTTTGCTGTGTTCAAGAGTAAACACATGATGTCACCGTCCAATACCTGTTCAAATAGCCATTCCAATATGCAGTCATGAATGTGTTTACATTATTTATACTGTAGTTTAATAGCAAATAATGAACAAACAAAACACTCACCACACTGAGTGGTGGGAGGGCTGGCTGCCAGTTGTGGGGGTCGGAGGGAGGGTAGTAGGGACTCACATTGGTTGAGGAAGTGGTGGAGTCTGTGGTATTTAATAACATACATGTTATTAAAGCGTAACATGTATATATTTAGTACAACTTACGACGTTTTCATGTATTTTATGATTGTTCATGGTTCAACAAGTTTAGCAGTATTGTATTATATTTCCCTACAATATATTGGGGCACCAAACATTCACGGTTTTTCAACATTCACGAGGCTCTTGATCCCCTAACGCTCGCGAATGTTGAGGGACACCTGTACTAACAACATAAAAAGTAAAGTAAAACATGAAATACCAAAATAAAACGATAAAATAAAGTCTTTACAAAAATGTTTTGTTGATATTCAGTAGTAAAGTTCGACTTACGACCATTTCGACTTACGACCAGTTTCTCGGAACCGAACTCGGTCGTAAGTCGGATGGTAGGTGTATACACACACACATATATATACAGTGGACCCCCGGTATTCGATATTAATCCGTTCCTGAGAGCTCATCGTATGCCAAAATTATCGAAAGCCGAATTAATTTTCCCCATAAGAAATAATGGAAATCAAATTAATCCGTTCGAGACACCCAAAAGTACGAAAAAAAATAATTACCACATGAAATATTAATTTTACTGCACACAAACTGAAGAAGACATGCACAGTTTGTAGTACTCTGCTAACAATAGAATACATGACACTTACCTTTAACCCTTTGACTGTTTACACCGTATAAATACGTCTTACGCGCCACTGTTTCTGACGTATTTATACGCATAAATTCTAGCGGCTCCAAATCAAGCGGGAAAGGCCTGGTAGGCCTACATGAGAGAGAATGGGTCTCAGTGGTGGGTGTGCACCCTGTGCATTGTGGGAACGCCATCTTGGTAGTCCATTTTCACCATGCCACGCAGTAAGAAGTACCTCACTCCTTGGCGGATTGGAGATCTTTTGTTCCCAAGTGATAGCTCTAACAGCAATGAAAATGTCAGTGACAGTGAATTCCAGGGTTTTGAAGTGAGTGTGACCGAAAAAAGTGCCCAGGATGACGTAATTAGTGATGAAAACCCAGATGACCCACAACCTTCCACCTCTGGTGCTGGGCCGGCTTGTTCACGTTCACGTTCACCTGTACCAGGACGAAAGAGGAAACTATTTGGTCGTGTACAAGACCCAGATGTAAGCAGTGAATGTGATAGTGATAGTGATTTCAAGGTTATTGAAAGCAGTTCTAGTTGTGACAGTGAGGGTGAATATTCCCCAGTGAAGCGGCAGTATGTACAACGTAGCATGCGGTCTGGTAGTGTTTCATATGCTGTTCCAAGGAGAAGGAGAAACTCTGGGAGCACATCAAGTGGCCCTACACCACGACCTGATAGTGAAGATGACAATATTGTTACAATGTGTATGAATGATATGAGTGACGCAGCAGGCAGTGGTGGTGATAGTGATGGTGGCACGACCCATGTGGCACCAGCAGCAGGCCACGCTACTACCCACGCTGCTGACTCTGCATGTTGCAACCCCTGAATGGGTTGCAATGATTAATATGTATATATATAATTATTACCTTTTCATATAATTTTATATTGCTTGTATTTGCGATAATAGCTAAATCGTAAATGTATTGCTTTATATTGTTATTTGACTTAGCTTCCTTTTGTTAGGTAGGATGTAACATATTATGTGCTCAGTTCAAGTCTTGATTGTCTAACTACTGTAATTATCGCTTGTGGCTCGTTAGACTGCCGGCTTCTGTTTCTGAGCTGCAGCTGTCCACGGAGCTATCACGTGATCGAGGGGGGGTGTCCTCACCTCGCCTGAAGTATTCAGTCTGGTCTAGACTCTCTTGGTGGTTGGACAGATTGTCTGTCTCATTATTCTTGTTAGTTCTGTAGAACTCTGTTCACAGAACATTGTATAGACTTAGTGATTTTCGACGTTGTACTGAGGTTGTGTGTCGCATAGACACTCTGAGCAACTCAGGTCCTGAGCTGTAGCTTCTGACCTAACTTGTACTGGTATCTGTGTATTATCACACTCGGGGATTTTCTTATGCTGAACTTAGATTCAGTAGTATGGGAGTTTGGTGACTTGTGGAGGATCTGCAGATGGTCCCTACTTAGTGTCGTTATATTATCTCCTTGTTCCTGATTCTGTGTCGCAGTTGCTTGTTATATTGCTATTGGGCTTAGCATTCTTTTGATTGTTCAAGCAGACTGTTCTGATTGCCAGTTGGTCAAGAAGTTAGTTTATGTGAGGACTTTGTCAGTCACTTGTTTAAGTCTAGTCGAGTCGTGAGACATAGCGAACTACTTAGAGCACTTACTCGCATACACACAAACTTACTTGTACAAATTTGTAATATCTTATTATATGTTAATGTACCAGACAGTACTTAAGAATTGTAAATGTGATATGTGCTTCAAGCACAATAATATTATACATGAGAGAAGTGATTATTATTATTTTGATTATTATTAATTTAATTTAATTTGATAATATACCTCTAGACTTAATAAATTTATTAAATTTTAATTTCTCTAGTTAGTAGCCTACCAGTTGTAATCCTGAAGCACTATTGAATCATACTGAATTCTAATGGATAATTGGACAAGGATACTGACTACTTGTTACGAAAACCCAGTAACAGGCTGGATGCTAGAAGGGCAGTCCTTTCTAGTATTCACTGGAGATCTCTAAGCTTTTAGAATTGCGTTTTTTGTAACACTGCACAACAACAACCAGCCTCACCCAACCCCACACTCCCACAACCTACACAACCACAACCTGCACAACCACAACCACATTACAATATCCAGAACCCACCAGCAGACCGCATCTGGGATTGGCAGGAAGGTGACGAGTTTGTTCCCAGTCCCCATGAAACACAAAGTGGAATAAAGCCATCATGTTTACTTGGGAACAATGCTAATGCACTGCAATGCATTGAGTTATTCTTCGATGAACCCCTGATGGACATCATTGTCAGGGAAACCAACACATACTATGAATACACCATGGCACATACAATTCTCTCACCAAGACCACGGCTACACCAGTGGAAGGAGACAACTGTGGCAGAGATGTACCTGTTTTTTGCCATAATAATGCTTATGCCACATGTGTATAAGCACACTGTCACCACATACTGGGCAACAGAACACCTGATTTCAACTCCAGGTTTTAGTGACATAGGTGTCAATTGTTTCTTGATACTGTTACATATGTTACACTTTTCAGACAAAACCAGGCCTGACAGAACCGACAGGTTATATAAGATCAGAAATGTATTTATGTACTTGAAACAAAAGTGCTGCATGTATTTTTATCCCTTCAGGAAGCTTGTTATTGACGAGTCCTTGATTTTATTCAAAGGAAGACTCTCATTCAAGCAATATATACCAAGCAAGAGGAAACACTTTGGTATAAAGTTATTTGTACTGTGTGATTGCAGAAGTGGTCTAGTTTTGGATATCATTGTGTACACTGGCAGTAATACTTGGAGAGATACCATGAAGTTATTGGGTATCTCTGGTGATGTGGTTAGAACAATGATGGAACCATATCTTGGTAAGGGGAATATGTTATTTACTGGTTTGTAGATGAATGGTTCAGAGAACTGACATGTTGATAAATTAGACACATGTGCAACTCTTGGGTATCTTTATTGAGGAAACGTTTCACCACACAGTGGCTTCATCAGTCCATACAAAGGAGAATCTTGAAGAACAGGAGGAGAATGAGGTAATCAGTCCCTCAACCTTGAGTCGATGTGGTCAGTCCATCAATCTTGAATAGAGTACGGCATACGTGCTGAGAAGAAGCTTATAAACCGTTGGCAGGAGAGGTGCAGAAGTCATAGGTCGTGTAACATTTGTTCAATGTTGAAGTAGGTCGTGCCCAAGAATTAGGCAAGCGAAGAATTCCCAAGTATTAAGATACTTGGGATCTTAATACTTGGGAATTCTTCGCTTGCCTAATTCTTGGGCACGACCTACTTCAACATTGAACAAATGTTACACGACCTATGACTTCTGCACCTCTCCTGCCAACGGTTTATAAGCTCCTTCTCAGCACGTATGCCGTACTCTATTCAAGATTGATGGACTGACCACATCGACTCAAGGTTGAGGGACTGATTACCTCATTCTCCTCCTGTTCTTCAAGATTCTCCTTTGTATGGACTGATGAAGCCACTGTGTGGCGAAACGTTTCCTCAATAAAGATACCCAAGAGTTGCACATGTGTCTAATTTATCAACATGTTATTTACTGATAACTGGTACACAAGCCCCTTACTCAGTGATTTCTTGCGAGTGAACTTGACAGATGTGTGTGGCACAGTGCGTGGTAATCATAAACATAGGCCAAGGTTCAACGCTGGCACTCCCAGAGGTGAGGTGCAAGCCTTTGCTGCCAATGACATCATGGCATTTCGGTGGCATGACAAACGTGATGTCACATTGTTGACATCAGTTCACCGAAACGAAATGGCACACAGTGGCAGGCACAACAGAGAGACCAATGAACCCATTCTAAAGTCTGCAGCTGTCATGGACTACAACCTCAATATGCGCTTAATGGACAAATGTGACATGCAGATTGGGTTTGCTGACTGTGTACGCAAGAGTTATAAGTGGTATATAAAACTTTTTTTCCATCTTTTTGATATCTCCATGCTAAATGCTTATAACATATACAAGTTGAGGACCAACAAAACGCCAAAATATGGTGATTTTTGTTTGTCAGTAATCAGACAAATAATCGCAAAGTACCAAGGAGCAACACCTGCAATAGACCAGCGCCCACGAAATTACCAACACACTCCATCTCGTTTCAGGCCTTGTGATCACTACCCCATACAACTGCCTCCTACTACTGCCAAGGAAAATGCTCAGGTGTTATGTATGTACACATACCACAAAGCGCCCACAAACATGCAGAGACACTCGTTTTATGTGTGAGGAGTGTCAAGTACCCCTCTGCATATACCCGTGTTTCAAAGAGTTCCACAAGCTGCAGCAGTTCTAGGAACGTGTTCAGTGACTGTAAATATGTATATATATTATGGAACAATAGTAATAAACATTGTTTTGTATTGTTTGTTTGTGTAAAATTTTATACACAAACTAATAGTGATAAAATTTGTTCAGTTATTGTGTTATAAACAATGAGTGTATATTTGAACAATGCACCTTACATTGGTCTCACAGGCCACATAAATTACTTGGAATAGAAAAATATTGGAAAATACAAGAAACTTTTGAATTAGAGTAAATAAAAGAATACCGGGTGGGTGGCAGTCGCCACTGTTGCCGTACGCACCTCACTTTCTGCCAACTTTGCGGCTCTATATCTCTGTAAGTACTGATGGCCAAAAATTTTTTTTAGGCTTAACCCTTTGACTGTCGCAACCCCCAATCCTGAGGTGTCGCAAAATTTAAAAAAAAAAAATTATTTTTTCTTATGAAATGATAGAGAATCTTTTCCCGATTCTAATGACACCAAAAAAACGAAATTTGATGGAAAACTGACGGAATTATGCTCTCGCGAAGTTAGCGACCTTGTCGCTGTTTACAAATCGGCCATTTTGCCCACTTTTCGGCTAATTCCATTGTTCCAGTCGCCCAAACTCATAGCTATTTCTTTAGAACTCCATTTTTTCTATCGATTGAGTACAAGAAACTGCCCATTTACCGATTTCAACTACCTAATAATGTGGTCAGAAATTTGCAATTTGGCCAATTTCACGAAAATTAAAAAATATGACAATTTCAAAATAAGTTCCAGAATGAACAATGCAGACATTCCTGGCTCTAAAATAACATTTTCTTTGCTTATCAGTCATGTCTCCAGGCCCCTCTGATATTTCTCTTGCTTTCTATTTTGAATTTTTATTCAAACAAAAAATAGAAGACTTACTATTATGCAGACTACTGTAATAATTGTATAAATAACATCAACCCATTCATGACTGCATATTAGAATGGCTAGTTGGACATTTATTGGACAATGGCATCATTTGTTTACTTTTGAACATTGGCAAAAATCAAACATTTTCCCTAATTTGAGCTCCATTTTTATGTTCTTTTTATAGTAAAATCAATCAAAATCACCTCTATTTCTATAATATGTTTTCCATTCTATCAAATGAGACCAAGGAAACGAGAATACACCTATAAATACTATACGAAAATAGACCACAAAGTCGGCACTTTAATTAAAAAAAAACGGTCAGTTTTTTTTTTCTCATTATGCACTGCGTGCTCCAGGATTTTTTTTATATGGTGCACACTGACCACACAGACCCATTCTCTCACATGTGGGCTTACCAGCTTTCTCCTGCTTGATTTGAAGCCACTAGAATTTATGAGTATATATACGTCAAACACGGTACCTCGTAAGACGTATACACGTATATACAGCCGCGACAGTCAAAGGGTTAAAACACTCAGCAAAATAATCCTAACATTTACATAAGAAAAAAAAAATTGAATATTTTACAACATAGAATGAGTTTCAGAAAGGGACCTGCGACAGTCAAAGGGTTAATGAAGATCTGGTGATGATTGATGGGATGGGAGGAGGGGAGAGTGTCGAACTTATTGTTTAGAAGGGGAATCTCCTTCCATTAGGACTTGAGGTAGCAAGTCTTCTTCCGGGGTTACTTCCCTTCTTTTAATGCCACTAGGACCAGCTTGAGTCACTGGACTTCTGTCGCGCAACATATCTGTCCATAGAGGCTTGTACCTCTCGTTCCTTTATGACTTTTCTAAAGTGGTTCACAACATTGTCATTGTAATAGTCACCATCATGGCTTGCAGTAGCTGTGTGAGGGTGATTGTCATCCATAAAGGTTTTCACCTTTGTCCACACTGTACACATTTCTTTAATCTGTGAAGTAGGCAACTTCTTCAATTTCTCTCTCCTCTCCTCCGAAGCAGTTTCCCCAGGTCTGGTCTCTTGCTGTTGAAGATGATCTAGCAGCTCATCAGTGGTTAGTTCGTCATTGTCCTCCTCCACCAACTCTTCCACATCCTCCCCACTAACCTCCAACCCCAAGGACTTCCCCAATGCCACAATGAATTCCTCAACTGGCATAGGATTCCCAGGGGTAGCCTCAAACCCTTCAAAATCCCTTTTGTCTACACATTCTGGCCACAGTTTTTTCCAAGCAGAGTTCAAGGTCCTCTTAGTCACTTCCTCCCAAGCCTTACCTATAAGGTTTACACAATTGAGGATATTAAAGTGATCCTTCCCAAACTCTTTTAGAGTCAATCGAGTGTCTGTGGTCACTTCAAAGCACTTTTGAAACATAGCTTTTGTGTACAGTTTCTTGAAGTTGGAAATGACCTGTTGGTCCATGGGCTGCAGGAGAGGAGTGGTATTAGGAGGCAAAAACTTGACCTTAATGAAGCTCATGTCCCCAGAAAGTCGCTCTGCCAAGTCTGTAGGATGACCAGGGGCATTGTCTAATACCAGGAGGCACTTAAGGTCTAACTTCTTTTCAATTAGGTAATTTTTCACATTGGGGGCAAATGCATGGTGTAACCAGTCATAGAAAAAGTCCCTAGTGACCCATGTCTTACTGTTTGCCCTCCACAGCACACACAAATTAGCCTTGAGGACATTCTTTTGCCTGAACGCTCTGGGAGTTTGAGTGATACACGAATGAAGGCTTCACTTTGCAATCTCCACTAGCATTAGCACACATCAGAAGAGTAAGCCTGTCTTTCATAGGCTTATGTCCTGGGAGTGCCTTTTCCTCCTGAGTAATGTAGGTCCTGCTTGGCAATTTCTTCCAAAACAGGCCTGTTTCATCGCAATTAAACACATGTTCAGGTTTCAATTCTTCACTGTCTATGTAATCCTTGAATTTCTTCACATATTTTTCAGCCGCTTTTTGGTCCGAACTGGCAGCCTCACCATGCCTAATCACACTATGTATGCCACTACGATTCTTAAATCTTTCAAACCAACCTTTGCTGGCCTTAAATTCACTCACATTACCACTAGTTGCAGGCATTTTTTCAATTAAATCCTCATGCAACTTCCTTGCCTTTTCACAAATGATCGCTTGAGAGATGCTATCTCCTGCTATCTGTTTTTCGTTTATCCACACCAATAACAGTCTCTCAACATCATCTAACACTTGCGGTCTCTGTTTCGAAAACAAAGTTGCACCTTTTGCAACAACAGTTTCCTTGATTGCCGTTTTCCTGGTCACTATAGTAGCGATGGTTGATTGGGATTTTGTATACAACCTGGCCAGCTCCGACACATGCACTCCTCTTTTGTACTTTGCAATTATCTCTTTCCTCAATTCAGTAGTCATTAGCACCCTTTTTCTCGAAGGGTTGGCACTAGAAGCTTTCTTGGGGCCCATGGTGACTTATTTTACAGAAACAAGCACCAAAAACACTGTGATAATATGGAATGTACCGAATGTATCCTTAGACGCGAGCACACTGGCTGGCTTGTAAACACTGGCACGCACAGGGCAGTTCAGGCCACACTTGGACACGTCTCGGACGAATCGCGTGTGGCAGGTTTTTTAACGAATGGCAAGGCAAAATTTTTGCATTAAAATGTATCGAATACTGGATTTAACAGATACCGATGCCATGGAATACCGGGGGACCACTGTATATATGTATATATATATACACCTACCATCCGACTTACGACCGAGTTCGGTTCCGAGAAACCGGTCGTAAGTCGAAATGGTCGTAAGTCGAACTTTACTACTGAATATCAACAAAACATTTTTGTAATGACTTTATTTTGGTACTTCATGTTTTACTTTACATTCTATGTTGTTAGTACAGTACTGTATTTTATACTGTAATGTTTAGGATAAACACTGTGTACAACACAAATTGTTGTTTATTTCCCAGAAATTTGGCGTAAAAAACACGGTCGTAAGTCGAGTGGTCGTAAGTCGAGCAGGTCGTAAGTCGGATGATAGGTGTATATATATATATATATATATATATATATACAATATATATATATATATATATATATATATATATATATATATATATATTATTTTTTATTATTTATTATTATCACACTGGCCGATTCCCACCAAGGCAGGGTGGCCCGAAAAAGAAAAACTTTCACCATCATTCACTCCATCACTGTCTTGCCAGAAGGGTGCTTTACACTACAGTTTTTAAACTGCAACATTAACACCCCTCCTTCAGAGTGCAGGCACTGTACTTCCCATCTCCAGGACTCAAGTCCGGCCTGCCGGTTTCCCTGAACTCCTTCATAAATGTTACTTTGCTCACACTCCAACAGCACGTCAAGTATTAAAAACCATTTGTCTCCATTCACTCCTATCAAACATGCTCACGCATGCCTGCTGGAAGTCCAAACCCCTCCCACACAAAACCTCCTTTACCCCCTCCCTCCAACCTTTCCTAGGCCGACCCCTACCCCGCCTTCCTTCCACCACAGACTGATACACTCTTGAAGTCACTCTTTCGCTCCATTCTCTCTACATGTCCGAACCACCTCAACAACCCTTCCTCAGCCCTCTGGACAACAGTTTTGGTAATCCTGCACCTCCTCCTAACTTCCAAACTACGAATTCTCTGCATTATATTCACACCACACATTGCTCTCAGACATGACATCTCCACTGCCTCCAGCCTTCTCCTCGCTGCAGCATTCATCACCCATGCTTCACACCCATATAAGAGCGTTGGTAAAACTATACTCTCATACATTCCCCTCTTTGCCTCCAAGGACAAAGTTCTTTGTCTCCACAGACTCCTAAGTATGCCACTCACCCTTTTCCCCTCATCAATTCTATGATTCACCTCATCTTTCATAGACCCATCCGCTGACACGTCCACTCCCAAATATCTGAATACATTCACCTCCTCCATACTCTCTCCCTCCAATCTGATATCCAATCTTTCATCACCTAATATTTTTGTTATCCTCATAACCTTACTCTTTCCTGTATTCACTTTTAATTTTCTTCTTTTGCACACCCTACCAAATTCATCCACCAATCTCTGCAACTTCTCTTCAGAATCTCCCAAGAGCACAGTGTCATCAGCAAAGAGCAATTGTGACAACTCCCACTTTATGTGTGATTCTTTATCTTTTAACTCCACGCCTCTTGCCAAGACCCTCGCATTTACTTCTCTTACAACCCCATCTATAAATATATTAAACAACCACGGTGACATCACACATCCTTGTCTAAGGCCTACTTTTACTGGGAAATAATTTCCCTCTTTCCTACATACTCTAACTTGAGCCTCACTATCCTCGTAAAAACTCTTCACTGCTTTCAGTAACCTACCTCCTACACCATACACCTGCAACATCTGCCACATTGCCCCCCTATCCACCCTGTCATACGCCTTTTCCAAATCCATAAATGCCACAAAGACCTCTTTAGTCTTATCTAAATACTGTTCACTTATATGTTTCACTGTAAACACCTGGTCCACACACCCCCTACCTTTCCTAAAGCCTCCTTGTTCATCTGCTATCCTATTCTCCGTCTTACTCTTAATTCTTTCAATAATAACTCTACCATACACTTTACCAGGTATACTCAACAGACTTATCCCCCTATAATTTTTGCACTCTCTTTTATCCCCTTTGCCTTTATACAAAGGAACTATGCATGCTCTTTGCCAATCCCTAGGTACCTTACCCTCATCCATACATTTATTAAATAATTGCACCAACCACTCCAAAACTATATCCCCACCTGCTTTTAACATTTCTATCTTTATCCCATCAATCCCGGCTGTTTTACCCTCTTTCATTTTACCCACTGCCTCACGAACTTCCCCCACACTCACAACTGGCTCTTCCTCACTCCTACAAGATGTTATTCCTCCTTGCCCTATACACGAAATCACAGCTTCCCTATCTTCATCAACATTTAACAATTCCTCAAAATATTCCCTCCATCTTCCCAATACCTCTAACTCTCCATTTAATAACTCTCCTCTCCTATTTTTAACTGACAAATCCATTTGTTCACTAGGCTTTCTTAACTTGTTAATCTCACTCCAAAACTTTTTCTTATTTTCAACATAATTTGTTGATAACATCTCACCCACTCTCTCATTTTCTCTCTTTTTACATTGCTTCACCACTCTCTTAACCTCTCTCTTTTTCTCCATATACTCTTCCCTCCTTGCAACACTTCTACTTTGTAAAAACTTCTCATATGCTAACTTTTTCTCCCTTAGTACTCTCTTTACATCATCATTCCACCAATCGCTCCTCTTCCCTCCCTCACCCACTTTCCTGTAACCACAAACTTCTGCTGAACACTCTAACACTACATTTTTAAACCTACCCCATACCTCTTCGACCCCATTGCCTATGCTCTCATTAGCCCATCTATCCTCCAATAGCTGTTTATATCTTACCCTACCTGCCTCCTCTTTTAGTTTATAAACCTTCACCTCTCTCTTCCCTGATGCTTCTATTCTCCTTGTATCCCATCTACCTTTTACTCTCCGTGTAGCTACAACTAGAAAGTGATCTGATATATCTGTGGCTCCTCTATAAACATGTACATCCTGAAGTCTACTCAACAGTCTTTTATCTACCAATATATAATCCAACAAACTACCGTCATTTCACCCTACATCATATCTTGTATACTTATTTATTCTCTTTTTCTTAAAATATGTATTACCTATAACTAAACCCCTTTCTATACAAAGTTCAATCAAAGGGCTCCCATTATCATTTACACCTGGCACCCCAAACTTACCTACCACACCCTCTCTAAAAGTTTCTCCTACTTTAGCATTCAGGTCCCCTTCCACAATTACTCTCTCACTTGGTTCAAAGGCTCCTATACATTCCCTTAACATCTCCCAAAATCTCTCTCTCTCTCCTCTGCATTCCTCTCTTCTCCAGGTGCATACACGCTTATTATGACCCACTTCTCGCATCCAACCTTTACTTTAATCCACATAATTCTTGAATTTACACATTCATATTCTCTTTTCTCCTTCCATAACTGATCATTCAACATTACTGCTACCCCTTCCTTTGCTCTAACTCTCTCAGATACTCTAGATTTAATCCCATTTATTTCCCCCCACCGAAACTCCCCTACCCCCTTCAGCTTTTTTTCACTTAGGGCCAGGACATCCAACTTCTTTTCATTCATAACATCAGCAATCATTTGTTTCTTGTCATCCGCACTACATCCACGCACATTCAAGCATCCCAGTTTTATAAAGTTTTTCTTCTTCTCTTTTTTAGTAAATGTCTACAGGAGAAGGGGTTACTAGCCCATTGCTCCCGGCATTTTAGTCGCCTCATACGACACGCATGGCTTACGGAGGAAAGATTCTTTTCCACTTCCCCATGGACAATAGAAGAAATAAAGAACAAGAGCTATTTAGAAAAAGGAGAAAAACCTAGATGTATGTATATATATATATGCATGTGCGTGTCTGTGAAGTGTGACCAAAGTGTAAGTAGGAGTAGCAAGATATCCCTGTTATCTAGCGTGTTTATGAGACAGAAAAAGAAACCAGCAATCCTACCATCATGCAAAAGAGTTACAGGTTTCTGTTTCACAGTCATCTGGCAGGATGGTGGTACTTCCCTGGGTGGTTGCTGTCTACCAACCTACTACCTATATATATATGGATGAGATTTTCGCCTTATAATCAGTGATACACACGTAACAACATGTACCGTATATGCCACCTTTATATCAATAATGTATCTCTTAAATCTTCTGTACCATATTATGTAATAAAATATTCCTATTAGTAAAAAAAAATAAATATGAAAAGATGGGGTGGTAGGGGAAGTGGAATATTCAAACGGCTTCAGGAAGAAATCCAAATATTTTTCCTTGAAGCCTTTTTATCCACTTCTCCGAGGCTATGGGTCCCACAATTTACACCAGAGGTGGACCCCATCCTATTTATATATATATAATTAAAAAAAAAAAAATATATATATATATATATATATTTATATTTATATATATATATATTCTTCTTTCTTTCAACACACCGGCCGTATCCCACCGAGGCGGGGTGGCCCAAAAGGAAAAACGAAAGTTTCTCCTTTTACATTTAGTAATATATACAGGAGAAGAGGTTACTAGCCCCTTGCTCCCGGCATTTTAGTTGCCTCTTACAACACGCATGGCTTACGGAGGAAGAATTCTGTTCCACTTCCCCATGGAGATATATATATATATATATATATATATATATATATATATACAGTGGACCCCCGCATAACGATGGCATCACATAGCGATTAATCCGCATACCGCTTACTTTAATCGCAAAAATTTTGCCGCGCATACCGATTAAAAACCCGCTCACCGATTTTCGTCCGAGACGCGTCCAATGTGCGCCCTCAGCCAGCCTCACATGTGCCGCCCGTGCCATTGTTTACCAGCCAGCCTCCGCGGTAACATCCAAGCATACACTCGGAATATTTCGTATTATTACAGTGTTTTCGGTGCTGTTTCTGGAAAATAAGTGACCATGGGCCCCAAGAAAGCTTCTAGTGCCAACCGTACACCAATAAGGGTGAGAATTCCAATAGAAATAAAGAAAGAGATCATTGATAAGTATGAAAGTGGAGTGCGTATCACCGACCTAGTCAAGTTGTACAAGAAACCCCAATCAACCATCGCTACTATTGTGGGCACCAGAAAGACAATCAAGGAAGCTGTTCTTGCCAAAGGTTTAACTGTGTTTTCGAAACAAAGATCGCAAGTGATGGAAGATGTTGAGAGACTCTTATTGGTGTGGATAAATGAAAAACAGCTAGCAGGAGATAGCGTCTCTCAAGCGATCATATGTGAAAAGGCTAGGAAGTTGCATGAGGATTTAATTAAAAAAATGCCTGCAACTAGTGATGATGTGAGTGAATATAAGGCCAGCAAAGGTTGGTTTGAGAGATTTAAGAAGCGTAGTGGCATCCATAGTGTGATAAGGCATGGTGAGGCTGCCAGTTCGGACCACAAAGCGGCTGAAAAATATGTGCAGGAATTCAAGGAGTACATAGACAGTGAAGGACTGAAACCTGAACAAGTGTTTAATTGTGATGAAACAGGCCTGTTCTGGAGAAAATGCCAAGCAGGACCTACATTACTCAGGAGGAAAAGGCACTCCCAGGACATAAGCCTATGAAAGACAGGCTTACTTTGTTGATGTGTGCCAATGCTAGTGGTGATTGCAAAGTTAAGCCTTTATTAGTGTATCACTCTGAAACTCCCAGAGCGTTCAGGCAAAAGAATGTCCTCAAGGATAATTTGTGTGTGCTGTGGAGGGCAAACAGTAAGGCATGGGTCACTAGGGACTTTTTCTATAACTGGTTACACCATGCATTTGCCCCCAATGTGAAAGATTACCTAACTGAAAAGAAATTAGACCTTAAGTGCCTCCTGGTGTTAGACAATGCCCCTGGTCATCCTACAGACGTGGCAGAGCGACTTTATGGGGACATGAGCTTCATTAAGGTCAAGTTTTTGCCTCCTAATACCACTCCTCTCCTGCAGCCCATGGACCAGCAGGTTATTGCAAACTTCAAAAAACTGTACACAAAAGCTCTGTTTGAAAGGTGCTTTGTAGTGACCTCAGAAACTCAACTGACTCTAAGAGAGTTTTGGAGAGAGCACTTTAATATCCTCAATTGTGTAAACCTTATAGGTAAGGCTTGGGAGGGAGTGACTAAGAAGACCTTGAACTCTGCTTGGAAGAAACTGTGACCAGAATGTGTAGACAAAAGGGATTTTGAAGGGTTTGAGGCTAACCCTGAGAGGATTATTCCAGTTGAGGAATCCATTGTGGCATTGGGAAAGTCCTTGGGGTTGGAGGTTAGTGGGGAGGATGTGGAAGAGTTGGTGGAGGAGGACAATGAAGAACTAACCACTGATGAGCTGATAGATCAACTTCAACAGCAAGAGGCCAGACCTGAGGAAACTGGTTCAGAGGAGGGGAGAGAGAAATTGAAGAAGTTGCCTACTACAAAGATAAAGGAAATCTGTGCAAAGTGGCTTGAAGTGCAAACCTTCATGGATGAAAATCACCCTCACACAGCTATTGCAAGCCGTGCTGGTGATTATTACACTGACAATGTTGTGAAACACTTTAGGGAAGTGATAAAGGAACGAGAGGTACAGGCCACTATGGACAGATATGTTGTGCGAAAGAAGTCCAGTGACTCTGAAGTTGGTCCTAGTGGCATTAAAAGAAGAAGGGAAGTAACCCCAGAAAAGGACTTGCCACCTCAAGTCTTAATGGAAGGGGATTCCCCTTCTAAACACTAACACTCTCTCTCCCCTCCTCCCATCCCATCAATCATCACCAGATCTTCAATAAAAGTAAGTGTCATGTAAGTGTGCATGCCTTTTAGAGTTTGTGTGTATTAAAATTAACATTTCATGTGGTAAAAAAATTTTTTTTTCATACTTTTGGGTGTCTTGCACGGATTAATTTTATTTCCATTATTTCTTATGGGGAAAATTCATTCACAAAGCGATTATTTCGCATAACAATTACCCCTCTTGCACGGATTAAAATCGTTAACCGGGGGTCCACTGTATATATATATATATATATATATATATATATATATATATATATATATATATATATATATATATATATATATCTTCTTCTCTTTTTTAGTAAATGTATACAGGAGAAGGGGTTACTAGCCCATTGCTCCCGGCATTTTAGTCGCCTCATATGACACGCATGGCTTACGGAGGAAAGATTCTTTTCCACTTCCCCATGGACAATAGAAGAAATAAAAAAGAACAAGAGCTATTTAGAATAAGGAGAAAAACCTAGATGTATGTATATATATATATGCATGTGCGTGTCTGTGAAGTGTGACCAAAGTGTAAGTAGGAGTAGCAAGATATCCCTGTTATCTAGCGTGTTTATGAGACAGAAAAAGAAAACCAGCAATCCTACCATCATGCAAAACAGTTACAGGTTTTTGTTTCACAGTCATCTGGCAGGACGGTAGTACTTCCCTGGGTGGTTGCTGTCTACCAACCTACTGTTAATGTTGCAGTTTAAAAACTGTAGTGTAAAGCACCCTTCTGGCAAGACAGTGATGGAGTGAATGATGGTGAAAGTTTTTCTTTTTCGGGCCACCCTGCCTTGGTGGGAATCGGCCAGTGTGATAATAAAAAAAAAAATAATATATATATATATATATATATATATATATATATATATATATATATATATATATATATATATATATATATATATATATGCGCAATAAGATCACAGTAAGATCACAGGTGATTTCAAAATATGCAAAACATCCACTCTGAAAGAATAGAGAAATTCCAAGCTCTTTCGTGACTACTCACATTATCAAGGAACTATGAAAGTGAAGCATCCAAGGAAGCTATATAAGGGGTCCGGCCAGCACCTCACTATCAGATCCCACAACGGTTAAACACGTGACGCGCGGCGAGCCAACTTGGATAGGTCCTTTGCACAACTCACCCCCAAGCTATTCTATCCAAGAAAATTTAAAAATTATTTGTCCAGTGTATTATTAAATTTTTCCCAAATTCTATTAATTATAAATGGATCTAATTTATATAAACCAAAGGAAATATTCATATTATTGTCAAAACTGCTTTTTATGAAACAAGATTCAATTATATTCCTGTCGACCATGGACTTGCTTGATACTACTTTCTCAACTTTTTGAGAATCAATTGGATGGTTAAAATCTCTTACATGAATAAATAGAGCTTTGGAATCTTGTCCAGTTCTAATGCTATATTTATGTTGTTTTAATCTTAGTTCGAGATTTTTACCAGTTTGACCGTAATAAACTTTATCGCAAATTTTACAAGGAATCTTATAGACACATCCATCAGCATTTTGGGGGGAATTCTTTATCAAAAGTTTTTTTACTGTATCAAGATTTTTGAATACAACTTTAATATTAAAAGTCTTAAGAAGAGAAGGCATATCAACCAAGTTTTCATGGTAAGGGAGAACCAACATATTTTTAGTTGAATAAGGCTGGTTGCCCCTTTTTTGGATTATAAAAAGTGTTTCTAGCAACTTTAAAAGATTTATCAATTACATTTCTTGGGTATTTTAAATCATTACCTATTTCATAAATTTTGGATATTTCCTCATCTATGAACTCAGGACTACAAATTCGTAAAGCTCTCAAAAACATTGATGAGAAAACAGACAGTTTGACTCTATCTTGATGCGAGGAATAATAGTGGACATAGGAACAGTTATTTGTAGGTTTTCTGTAAATTTTAAATTTGAATTCATTATTACCCTTAATAATTAAAACATCTAGAAAAGGCAATGAGTTATTTTCTTCAAACTCAACAGTAAAGTTTATAGAATGGGCTAAGCTATTTAATTTTCCAAGAAAATGGTGTATATCTACATTTTTGGGCATAAGACACAAAATATCATCAACATATCTGAACCATTTAGCTCTATTAGGGAGGATTGTGTTAAGCAACCTTGTTTCAAAAAATTCCATGTATAGGTTACTAAGAACAGGTGAAAGAGGATTTCCCATTGCCATACCAAACTTCTGAGTGTAAAACTTATCATTAAATACAAATTTTGCATCAACAATGCAAAGTTTAATAAGTTTAATGATAGTAGGAACTGGCAATGGTAAATCATAGTTAACGAGTTCTTCAGATAAGAAACTTAATAAATCATCAACAGGAACTTTCGTAAACAAGGAAGTAACATCAAAACTAACCATGTTAAAATCATTTAAGTCAGTCAAGGAGCTTAATTTATCAACCAAGTCTATGTTGTTTTTAACATTAAAGTTAGAAATTTTGCCAACAATAGGGCTCAAAATATCAACAAGCCATTTGGATAATTTATATGAAACTGACCCTATGGAGCTAATAATTGGTCTGACTGGATTCCCTGGTTTGTGTGTTTTTATTAGTCCGTACATGTAAGGTAAAGATGGATTAGTGGAAGTAAATTGTTTGACTAATTCATCTTTGCCTTTCTAACCAATAACCTCTCCTCTCCTCCCTGTCACCTCATGCACAGGTATGTAATAATTTAAATGTTCATTTATATATAATTGTCATTTATTTTGTGTATGTAAAACTATAGTTAAACTTTACAAAATATATTTTTATTATTATTTTTGGGTGTCTAGAATGGATTAATTGTATTTATATTATTTCTTATAGGAAAAATTGCTGCGAATTTAGGCCTTTTTGTATTTAGGCCGACCTTCTGGAACGGATTACTGCCAGTATTCAGGGTTCCACTGTACAGTGGTAGTGAGTTTGTGTCGACTATCTTTGATATTGTTCTAATGTCACCTTTGCACCATTTATAATATTTCTGGTATATTTTTAAATGTTTATACAGTAGTGTACTGTATATTGAAATAAATAGAATAGAGGAAATCAGCTCTAATATACATTATTTAGGTATGAATACTGGTCAGAGTGCCTGTCATAAGTCCGAGGCATCGGTAAACGAGTACTTTGCTAAGTGACAAGAGGTTGTATATATATACACACACATATACATGCGTCCATTACATACTGTCCTGTATTTGTAAGAGATTGTATTCTATTATGCTTTCAGGCTCGGCTGTACCATGAGGTTGGTTACATAGAGGAACGCAATAAATGTGCTCTTGAATTTCGCCAGTTTGAGCTACAGCACCCTTGCCAGTCATATCAGTTATCCATCAACTCTTTTTGAGAAATTCTGTGATTAAAATATCCTTATACCATGGAGCATTTGTTTTACTAAACCTTGCTATTAATGGATGTACTGTATAGTCTCCAGAATAACTGTTTGCTAATACATACATAAGTGAAATATTTTATCCAAGTTTGAGTTGCATGAAGATTATACTAGTATGCTTTAATTTATGGAAAATATACATCAGTCTGCTTTGCATGCAAAATATGTTAGAACATACCATGGAATATCTCCCCTCCACACCACAGTTAATTTATGGAAGAGGCCATTTTTATAGGGAAGTCTCACCCATGATGTAAACAACCTCTCATGCTGCTATTTGACTGTACATGCATCCTATACCTTACTCAGCTGTTAGTTCTTTCTTTCTTTCAACACACCAGCCGTATCCCACCGAGGCGGGGTGGCCCAAAAGGAAAAACAAAAGTTCAGCTGTTAGTTATTCTATCAATTTTTTTATCCTTAGATTCTCCCATCTCATCTCTGGATAGTATATTATCCATGGCACCCAAGAAGAATACTGTTAATGCTGGAAGTGCTAAGAAGAGGAATAAGTGTATAGGTATGTTTCAAAAACCAGGTCTTACATGTATTTAACCATGTTACCTATAATCATACTGTAAATAAAACAAATCCTGCAGCACGCAGTGCATAATGAGAAAAAATACAACCATATTTTCGGATTAAAACAGCAACTTTGTGGTGTTTTCTTGTATATTTTTTACAGTTGTATTTGTGGTTTCTTGGTTTCATTTGATAGAATGGAAGATATAATACAGAAATAGAGATGATTTTGAAACTGAGCTCAGAGTAGCAGAAATGTTCAATTTCTGCCGATGTTCAAGAGTAAACAAATGACGTCAGACATCTAATACACGTCAGCTGATGGATCTACTGTGTGTTCACAAATGTGCTGATATTATTTATACAGTTATTACAATATTGCATAACAGTAAATCTTCTATTTTTCGGTGTGAATAAAAAATAAAAATGGAATTAATTTGTAAAGCCTGGAAACATAACTAATAAACAGGAAAATGTTATTTTAGTGCCAGGAATGCCTGCATTGTTTATTCTAGACCCTATTTTGAAATTGTAATATTTTGAAGTTTGTGTGAAATTGGCCAAATTACCAATTTCCAATCACTTTATTGGGTAGTTGAAACAGTTGACTGGGCTATTTCTTGTGCTCAGTTGATAAAATAGAAGTAATACTAGCAAAATAGCTAAGAATTTAGTCAACTGGAATAACGTAATTGGCCTAAAATGGGAGTGAAAGTGGGAAAAATTGCCAATGCATAAATATCTCTTGACGCAGCAAAACATGTGAGCGTAATTTCATTAGTTTTCCATCAAATTTCGTACTTTTTGTTTTATTACCTTCAGAAAAAGATTCTCTACTATTTCATAAGGAAAAATAACAAATTTTTTTTTGAAAATTCTTGGACCCTGTAGACAAGTTTCAAATCAAGGGTCTGGACCCTGAAAGGTTAAGATATTATGGTGTGTTGAAGATGGAGAAGAAATTGTTACTCATTCATAAAAGAAGTGTAAATGTGCCAGCAAAATTTACATTTTAAAACTTATTGATGCCAAGATATGATTGTTTTTATTTTTGAATTGCTTTTGATGTTTAACACAATGTACATTAAGTTTCTTATGATATTAGATGTACAGTGGACCTCCGCATACCGTTAGCCTTACATAACGTTAAATCCGCATACCGATACGTTTTATCGCTAAGATTTTGCCTCGCATACCGCTAAAAAACCCGCTCAACGCTGCTCGTCCGAGACGCGTCTGATGTGCGGCCTTAGCCACCCTCACATGTTCCGCCGGTGGCATTGTTTACCAGCCAGCCTCCGCGGTAACATCCAAGCATACAATCGGAATATTTCGTATTATTACAGTGTTTTTGGTGATTTTATCTGCAAAATAAGTGACCATGGGCCCCAAGAAAGCTTCTAGTGCCAACCCTACAGGAATAAGGGTGAGAATTACTATAGAGATGAAGAAAGAGATCATTGATAAGTATGAAAGTGGAGTGCGCGTCTCCGAGCTGGCCAGGTTGTATAATAAACCCCAGTCAACCATCGCTACTATTGTGGGCAACAAAAAGGCAATCAAGGAAGCTGTTCTTGCCAAAGGTTCAACTGTGTTTTCGAAACAGAGATCGCAAGTGATGGAAGATGTTGAGAGACTCTTATTGGTGTGGACAAATGAAAAACAGATACCAGGAGATAGCATCTCTCAAGTGATCATAAATGAAAAGGCTAGGAAGTTGCATCAGGATTTAATTAAAAAAATGCCTGCAACTAGTGATGATGTGAGTGAATTTAAGGCCAGCAAAGGTTGGTTTGAGAGATTTAAGAAGCATAGTGGCATACATAGTGTGATAAGGCATGGTGAGGCTGCCAGTTCGGACCACAAAGCAACTGAAAAATATGTGCAGGAATTCAAGGAGTACATAGAAAGTGAAGGACTGAAACCTGATCAAGTGTTTAATTGTGATGAAACAGGCCTGTTTTGGAAGAAAATGCCAAGCAGGACCTACATTACTGAGGAGGAAAAGGCACTCCCAGGACATAAGCCTATGAAAGACAGGCTTACTCTGTTGATGTGTTCCAATGCTACTGGTGATTGCAAAGTGAAGCCTTTATTAGTGTATCACTCAGAAACTCCCAGAGCGTTCAGACAAAAGAATATCCTCAAGGCTAATTTGTGTGTGCTGTGGAGGGCAAACAGTAAGGCATGGGTCACTAGGGACTTTTTCTATGACTGGTTACACCATGCATTTGCCCCCAATGTAAAAGATTACCTAACTGAAAATAAATTAGACCTTAAGTGCCTCCTGGTGTTAGACAATGCCCCTGGTCATCCTACAGACGTGGCAGAGTGACTTTATGGAGACATGAAGTTCATTAAGGTGAAGTTTTTGCATCCTAATACCACTCCTCTTCTGCAGCCCATGGACCAGCAGGTTATTGCAAACTTCAAAAAACTGTACACAAAAGCTCTGTTTGAAAGGTGCTTTGTAGTGACCTCAGAAACTCAACTGACTCTAAGAGAGTTTTGGAGAGATCACTTTAACATCCTCAATTGTGTAAACCTTATAGGTAAGGCTTGGGAGGGAGTGACTAAGAGGACCTTGAACTCTGCTTGGAAGAAACTGTGGCCAGAATGTGTAGACAAAAGGGATTTTGAAGGATTTGAGGCTAACCCTGAGAGGAGTATGCCAGTTGAGGAATCATTTGTGGCATTGGGGAAGTCCTTGGGGTTGGAGGTTAGTGGGGATGATGTGGAAGAGTTGGTGGAGGAGGACAATGAAGAACTAACCACTGATGAGCTGATAGATCAACTTCAACAGCAAGAGGCCAGACCTGAGGAAACTGGTTCGGAGGAGGGGAGAGAGAAATTGAAGAAGTTGTCTACTACAAAGATTAAGGAAATCTGTGCAATGTGGCTGAAAGTGCAAACCTTTATGGATGAAAATCACCCTCACACAGCTATTGCAAGCCGTGCTGGTGACTATTACACTGACGATGTTGTGAAACACTTTAGGGAAGTCATAAAGGAACGAGAGGTACAGGCCACTATGGACAGATATGTTGTGCGACAGAAGTCCAGTGACTCTGAAGCTGGTCCTAGTGGCATTAAAAGAAGAAGGGAAGTAACCCCAGAAAAGGACTTGACACCTCAAGTCTTAATGGAAGGGGATTCCCCTTCTAAACATTAAGACTCTCCTCCTCCCATCCCATCAATCATCACCAGATCTTCAATAAAGGTAAGTGTCATGTAATTGTGCATGCCTTTTTCAGTTTGTGTGTATTAAAGTTAATATTTCATGTGGTAAAAATATTTTTTTTTCATACTTTGGGGTGTCTTGCACGGATTAATTTGATTTCCATTATTTCTTATGGGGAAAATTCATCCGCATAACGATAATTTCGCATAACAATGAGCTCTCATGCACGGATTAATATCGTTATGCGGGGGTCCGCTGTATTTAACCCGTAAATGGTTCAAACGTATATATGCGTTTTTACTGCTAGTGCCCCAAATGTATATACAGTGGACCCCCGAGTTTCGTCGGCATCGACTTTTGTGAAATCCAACTTTCAGCAAGTTTTTTCGGCAAAATTTAGCCTCACAGTTTGTGATTGGACAGGTACCAGCGACTATCCGGTACCCGTCCACCCATCACTGCGCACACAAAGCCAGTCTCCTGCACCATTCACACTCAGTGTGCCATTGCTTACCAGCACGTGACCATCACCCCGCAGGTTCATACAATACATTTCATAATAATCCATTGTTTTTTGAGCTCGCAACTGCTAAATAAGTCACCATGGGCCCAAGGAAAGCTAGTGTAAGCCCTTTGGTAAAGAAAGCGAGGAACACGATCGAATTCAAGAAGGAAATCATTGAAAAATATGAGAGCGGAGTGCGTGTTACAGAACTTGCCAGGATGTATGGCAAACCCCATTCAACCATCACTTCGATCGTGGTAAAGGGAAAGGAAATAAAGTGTGCTGTTGTTGCAAAAGGGGTATATATGCTGACAAAAAAGAGATCACAAGTCCTCAAAGAAGTGGAAAGGTTATTGTTGGTGAGGATCACCCAAAAACAGTTAGCAGGAGATAGTATTATGCAGTCGATAATATGTGAAAAGGCAAGGCAGTTGCATGACGATCTCGTAAAAAAAAATGCCTGCAACAAGTGGTGATGCTTGTGATTTTAAGACCAGCAAAGGTTGGTTTGAGAGATTTAAGAAGCATAGTGGCATTCACAGTGTGATAAGGCATGGTGAGGCTGCCAGTTCTGACAAAAAAGCAGCTGAGAAGTTTGTACAGGAGTTTAATGAGTGAATAGACACTAGAGAATTCAAACACCAACAAGTGTTTAATTGTGACGAAACAGGCCTCTTTTGGAAGAAAATGCCAAAGAGGACCAACATCACGCAGGAGGAAACGACACTCCCGGGACACAAGCCTATGAAGGATAGGCTTACTCTCATGTTTTGCAGTAATGCTAGTGGGGATTGCAAAGTGAAGCCTTTACTGGTGTATCACTCTGAAAATCCCAGTGTGTTCAAGAAAAACAGTGTCGCCAAGAGTAATTTGTGTGTAATGTGGAAGGCTAACAATAAGGCATGGGTCACAAGAGGAATTTTCCTAGACTGGTTTAATGAAGTGTTTGGCCCCAGTGTGAAGAAATACCTCCTGGAAAATAAATTGCCACTCAAGTGCCTCCTGGTAATGGACAATGCTCCTGCTCATCCTGCAGACTTGGAAGAGCAAATAGTGGAGGAGTTTAGTTTCATCACGGTGAAGTTCTTGCCCCCTAACACAATTCCTCTCATCCAGCCCATGGACCAGCAGGTCATTTTAAACTTCAGAAAACTGTACACCAAAGCAGTGTTTCAAAAGTGCTTTGAAGTGACCTCAGACACTGAATTGACCCTAAGAGAGTTCTGGAAAGATCACTTTAATATCCTCACTTGCATAAACTTTATAGGTAAGGCTTGGGAAGGAGTGACTTGCAGAACTTTGAATTCTGCTTGGAGAAAATTGTGGCCAGAATGTGTACAAGAGAGGATTTTGAAGGGTTTGGGGCTGACCCTAAGGAGCCTATGCCAGTTGTGGAATCTATTGTGGCATTGGGGAAGTCCCTGGGGTTGGAGGTGAGTGGTGAGGATGTGGAAGAGTTGGTGGAGGACCACAGGGAAGAGCTAACCACTGAAGAGCTGCAAGAGCTTCATCTGCAACAGCAAGAGATCACAGCTCAGGAAACTGTTGCAGAGGAGGAGGAAGAGAGATGGAGGAAGGTGCCTTCTTCAAAGATTAAGGACATTTGTGCAAAGTGGACTTAAGTGCAAACATTTATGGATGAACTTCACCCTAACAAAGCTGTTGCAGGCCATATTGGCAACATGTACAATGACAGTGTTGTGTTCCACTTCAGACAAATCTTAAAGAAACGCCAGAAACAGAGCTCTCTGGACAGATATTTTGGTCGACAGGGGTCCAGTGACTCTCAAGTTGGTCCCAGTGTCTTTAAAAAACAAAGAAGGGAAATAACCCCAGATAAGGATTTCGTACCTAAAGTCCTAATGGAAGGAGATTCTCCATCCACCCAGAAGTCTTCAGTAAAGGTAAGTGTAATGTTATTATTATTTTTTATATGTATGTACTTGATTTCTCATTGTTTTCAGTTATGTAAATCTTTATTTAATTTGAAAAAATATTTTATTTTAATATTTTTGGGTGCCGGGAATGGATTAATTTTATTTCCGTTATTTCTTATGGGGAAAATGGTTTTGCCATTCGTCAATTTCGACATTTGGCAGACTCTCTGGAATGGATTAATCACGAAACTCTGGGGTCCACTGTATACGTTTTATTTTTCCTGCCTTCAAATTTGGCACAATTGGCCTGAGATGCCTTGTCAGCATAGAATGGGTCTTAACACTCAATGTGCACCATATTAAAAAAAATCTGGGACCACTTATTACCTTGTGGGAGCACCAGTTCACATGAGCACAACAAACACCTGGGATTCACTGATTTCATGTAGTATAAACTCTCCCATTTTAAGAGGAAAGTGGTTTTAACCCTTTGACTGTTTCAGGCCCCTCTCTGAAACTGTCATTCTATGTCGCTCAATTTTTGAAAAAAAAAAAATTATTTTTTCTTATGAAATGATAGAGAATCTTTTCCCGATGGTAATGACACCAAAAGTTCGAAATTTGGTCGAAAACTCGTGGAATTATGCTCCCGCGAAGTTAGCGGTCTCGGCGATATGTGCGTATCGGCGATTTCGCCGACTTTGAGCCCAATTTTCAGCCAATTCCATTGTTCCAGTTGACCAAACTCATAGCTATTTCTTTAGAACTCCATTTTATCTATCAGCTGAGCACAAGAAACCTCCCATTTACTAATTTGGACTACCCAATATGGTGGTCAGAAATTGGCAATTTGACCAATTTCACGCAAAATAAAAAAGATGCCAATTTCAAAATAGGGTCCAGAATAAACAAGGTAGACATTCGTGGCACTAAAATAACATATGCTCTGTTCATTAGTCACATCTCTAGGCCCCTCTTATATTATTATTGCTTTCTATTTTGATTTTTTATTCATACAAAAAAATACAAAATTTACTGTTATGCAGACGACTGCATTATTGTAAAAATGGTATAAATAATATCAGTGCACTAGTGAAAGAATATTAGACTCCCCAGTTGATGTGTATTGGACGTGTGGTGTGATTTATTTACTCTTGAACATTGGTAAAAATCGAACATTCCCGCTACTTTGAGCTCAGTTTCAAGGTCGTTTTCATCGTAAAAGTAATGAAAATCATCTCTATTTCTGTAATATGTTTTCCATTTTATCAACTAAGACCATGAAAACGCGAATACAACGATAAATACTGTACGAAAATACACCTCAAAGTCGGCGTTTTATTCCAAAAAAACGATCAGAGTTTTTTTTTTCTCATTACGCAATGTGTGCTGCAGGATTTTTTTTATGTGGTGCACACTGACCACACAGACCCATTCTCTCACATGTGGGCCTACCAGCTTTCTCCCACTTGATTTGAAGCCGCTAGAATTATTGAGTATATATACGTCAGAAACATTGGCTCGTAAGACGTATTTATACGTCGAAAACAGTCAAAGGGTTAACCCCAAGTTTAGTGGCTTTGAAGTAGATGTGGCCATAAGTGGTCGAGGAAATATCAAAAAACCTCGATAATAACCCATGTGCAATATTTGTTCAACACCCTTTCAGAATGCCTTATAACCTATGCCCTAAGTAAAGAGAAACAATTCTGGAACATAATACTTGTTCAGCGGGCTGGCTGGCCAGCTGCTTGGCCAGCTGCGTGGCTGGCTGGCTGCTGGCGGCCTGGCTCTATCTCCGTTTGTCTGTCTGTATCTATGTCTGTGTGTGTCTGTCTCTATCTGTCTCTGTCTATCTATGTCTTTGTCTATCTGTCTCTATCTCTTTTTATCTGTCTGTCTGTCTATCTCTGTCTCGCAGGTAAACATAAATATAAGTATACATAGTGTAAATTACCTAGGATAACCCAAAAAATTCAGACAAATTGCTATATTCTGCTTGAAGATATGAGAAAACATGACGCAGTCTTGTGGCTCTCTCTGAGACAGAGAGCTAGATGGATAGACAGATAGACAGGGAGCTTGACAGACCAATAGACAGACAGACATGTTTGTGTACCAGCAAAAACAAAGCAAGAGCTGATGCTCATCAAATGTCACCTCTCTTATGTTATCAAGTCTTATCACTGCACCCTCGCGTATGCTCATCAAATGTCCCCAATTAGCTAATGTTATGTCATCTTATCACTTCACTGTCAGGGGTGGACTGAGGCTTGCTTTTCATGCTACAAGGGAAGAAGAACTACCACTGTTATTACCACTTTCTTCTTCTTCCTCCTCCTCCTCCTCCTCCTCCTCCTCCTCCTCCTCCTCCTCCTTCTTCTTCCTTCTTCAATCTTATATACTCCCATGTGTCCAAAACATTGCTGAGACTTGCAAGTACTTTGTATATATTCCTAGACAATAGTAAATGACCAAGGGAGGTGTAAATGTCCACCTGTCAATGTGTTTGTGACAATTTGAGTACAATTTCAGTACCTAATATTAGTGTCAGAACAAAGATTGGTTACGAAATTACAAGAACTACTATAAATTGTAATTATCTGAACATAAAAATTATAAATAATATGAAAAAGAGAAAAAAAGGTATATCGGCAACACTTCTGCAAGCGGCAGGACTCCATGTTGCCGTCAGGTGATCGCCAAGTGCTAACTTCTTGGCTTCATATCTCTAAGTACTGACCCTAAATTTTTTTTATCCTATAACACTTAGAAAAATGTGTTCTTTATTTCCATAAAAAAAATTATTTTTTTATATTTCAAAATATTTGGGGCACTTGGGTAGTGAACGTATATATACATTTGGACCGTTTACGGGTTAAAGGTGTTTTAGCACTTCAAACATGGGGAATGCTTAGCCCAACATTGCTCTACTTAGAATATATGGTATAATTGTTTTTATTCTATTTTTTACTATTTGTTGTCTTTTAAGCTACATACAAGGAATACTTATAGTATTGCAGTTGTTTCAGAGTGTAATACTTCTCAAAGCATGGAAGTAAGTCACATTTTTTTTTACCTTACTGGGTTATCTTGGGTTAGTGCTTTGTGGCTGAATTCCACTGTTAGTGTCATGAAATTATATTAAATTTGGAATAAGTTTATCTCTGTGCTACACCCTGTTTGCTGGTAGGGAAACTGGTGGTCGGACAACTTCTGATTTCATTGTTTACTTTTGCTAGTTAGGCATACTAGTACATCACATATATTCATTACCCGAGTAGCTAACCATGATACTGAGGTCAAAAAATATTGGCAGGTGGCATGTTTGAAAGTACGAAAAATTGTGCATACTAGTACAAACAGCAATTGAGTACTAGTATTTTGGACAGTTTTTACCCTTTCAGTGTCCATGCCTTAGTAGTACGTCATGAGCTCAGATCAGATAAGCTGCGAGCAGTAAATTTTGGCATAAATATGAGAGAATGGGTCTGTATAGCGAGTGTGTACCATATAAAAACAATCCAGCCCTATGCAGTGCATGACAAGAAAAAACAAAACTTTGACAGCTTATATGGTTTAACTCTTTGACTGTTTTGGTCGTATATACATGTCTTGCGAGCCACCGTGTTTGACGTATTTATATGCATAAATTCTAGCAGCCTCAAATCAAGCAGGAGAAAGCTGGTAGGCCTACATGTGAGAGAATGGGTCTGCGTGGTGGGTGTGCACCCTGTGAAAAAAAAATAGGGGACTCAGTGGTGCATTGTGGGAATGCCACCTTGGTAGTCCATTTTCACCATGCCTCGCGGTAAGAAGTACCTCACTCCTCAGCGGATTGGAGATCTTTTGTTCCCAAGTGATAGTTCTAACAGCGATGGAAGTGCCAGTGAAAGTGAATTTAATGGTTTTGGAGAGGGTGTGACCGAAAGCAGCGCCCAGGATAACGTAATTAGTGATGAAAATCCAGATTGCCCACAACTTTCCACCTCTGGTGCTGGGCCGTCTCATTCACATTCACCTGTTTACCTGGAGTTTACCTGGAGAGAGTTCCGGGGGTCAACGCCCCCGCGGCCCGGTCTGTGACCAGGACGAAAGAGGAAACTATTTTGCTATTTACAGAACTCAGATGTGAGCAGTGAAAGTGATAGTGATTTCCAAGCTGTTGAAAGCAGTTCTAGTTGTGACAGTGAGAGTGAATATTCTCAAGTGAAACAGCAGTATGTACGATGCAGCATGCATTCTAGTAGTGTGCCATATGCTGTTCCAAGGGAAAGGAGTAAATCTCGGAGTACATCCCGTGGCCCTACACCACAAACTGATAGTGAAGATGACAATATTGTTACAATGGGGAGGAATGATGTGAGTGGGGCAGCAGGAGGTGGTGGTGATAGTGGTGGTGGCACGAGTCATGTGGCACCAGCAGTGGGCCACGCTAGTATACATGTTGCTAACTCAGCACAGCCACAACCACCCTCAACCAACCCACACTCCCACAACATCCACAACCACAACCTGTAAATATCCAGTACTCACCAGCAGACAGCATCTGGGATTGGCAGCAAGGTGACTGTTTTGTTCCCAATCCCCATCACTTTGATGAAATATAAAGTGGAATATGGTCATCATGTACACTTGGGAACAGTGCCACTGAACTGGAATGCTTTCAGCTATTCTTCAATGAACCCCTGATTGACATTATTGTCAGGGAAAGCAATACATACTTTGAGTACACCATGGCAAACAATTCTTTCACAAAGATCATGCCTACACAAGTGGAAGGACACAACTGTGGCAGAGATTTATCTGTTCTTTGCCACAATAATGCTTATGCCACATGTGTATAAGCACAGTGTCAACACGTACTGGTAGACAGACTGCCTGATTTCAACCCCAGATTTGTGCTACTATTACATATGCTAGACTTCTCAGGCAAAACAAGACCTGACAGAAGCAACAGGTTACATAAGATCAGGAATGTGTTTATCTACCTGAAACAAAAGTGCTGTATGTATTTTTATCCCTTCAGAAAGCTTGTTATTGATGAGTCTTTGATTTTGTTCAAAGGCAGACTGCTTTGGTATAAAGTTATTTGTACTGTGTGATTGCAAAAGTGGTCTGGTTTTGGATATAATTGTGTACACTGGCAGTAATACATTGCAAGATACCAGGAAGTTACTGGGTATCTCTGATGATTTGGTTGGAACAATGATGGAACCATATCTTAGTAAGGGGCATATTTTATATAATGACAACTGGTACAAAAGCCCTTTACTCAGTGATTTCTTGTGAGTGAACATGACAGATGTGTGACACAGTGCGTGGAAATTGTAAGCATATCCCTAGGTTCGACGCCGGCACTCGTAGAGGTGATGTTCAGGTGTTTGCTGCCAATGACATCATGGCATTTCAGTGGCATGACGTATGTGATGTCACATTGTTGACATCAGTTCACTGACATGAAATGGTAGACACTGGCAAGCAGAACAGAGATACCAATGAACCCATTGTAAAACCTGCAGCTGTGATGGATTACAACCTCAATATGCGCTTAGTGGACAAATGTGACATGCAGATTGGGTTTGCTGATTGTGTTCGCAATAGTTATAAGTGGTACATTAAACTCTTTTTCCATCTTCTTGACATTTCCATGCTGAATGCTTATAATATGTATAAGTTGAAGACCAACAACAAACCCAAAGATGGTGAATTTTGTTTGTCAGATATCAGACAGATCATATTCAAGTACCAAAGAACAACACTTGAAATAGACCAGCGCCCACAAAATAATCAACACATGCCCTCTCGTCTGAGGCCTGGTGATCCCTATTCCATAGCACTGCCTGCTGCTGCTTTCAAGAAAAATGCTCAGAGGAGGTGTTATGTCTGTGCACATACCACAAAAACGCAGTAGTACGTGTGAGGAGTGTAAAACACCATTGTGCATACACCCATGTTTCAAAGAATTCCACAAGCTGCAGCAATTCTAGGAAAGTGTCCAGTGATTGTACATAGGTATATACGTATATTACAGAACAATCGTAATAAAAAAAATTTTATATTTGTGTAAACAAGTTTTGTAAACAATATGATGATACTAGTGTTTTTGCTATAATTGTGTTACATTCAACGAATGTACGTATATATGAACACTGCACCATACTTTGGTCTCACAGGCCACATAAGTTATGTGAAAAAACAAAATACAGTGGACCCCCACATAGCGATATTAATCCGTGCAAGAGAGCTCATTGTTATGCGAAATTATCGTTATGCGAATGAATTTTCCCCATAAGAAATAACGGAAATCAAATTAATCCGTGCAAGACACCCAAAAGTATGAAAAAAAATTTTTACCACATGAAATATACATTTTCCTACACACAAAGAGAAGGATACATGCACAATAGTAGAGTAGTACATGCACAATATATATTGTGCATGTACTACTCTACTAAATGAAGAATAAATGACACTTACCTTTATTGAAGATGCAGCAATGACTGATGAGACACTGTGTCCTGGGAGTGCCTTTTCCTCCTGAGTACTGTAGGTCCTGTTTGGCATTTTCTTCCAGAACAGGCCTTATCACACTGTGTATGCCACTACGATTCTTAAATCTCTCAAACCAACCTTTGCTGGCTTTAAATTCACCAATATGAGCACTAGTTCCAGGCATTTTTCCCTGTTCACCTGGGTGTTAGTCGACTGGTGTGGGTTGCATCCTGGGAGACAAGATTAAGGACCCCAATGGAAATAAGTTAGACAGTCTTCGATGACACTGACTTTTTTGGGTTATCCTGGGTGGCAAATCCTCTGGGGTTAATTGTTTCTTGGTATTCTCAATAAGCCACACCAACAACGGTGGTACAGCAGCAGCAGCAGCAGCAGCTGACAGTGCTACAGCAGCAGCAGACGATGCTACAGCAGCAGCAGCAGCTGACGGTGGTACAGCAGCAGCAGCAGCTGACAGTGCTACAGCAGCAGCAGCAGCTGACAGTGCTACAGCAGCAGCAGACGATGCTACAGCAGCAGCAGACGGTACTACAGCAGCAGCAGCAGCTGACGGTGGTACAGCAGCAGCAGCAGCAGCTGACAGTGCTACAGCAGCAGCAGACAATGCTACAGCAGCAGCAGACGATGCTACAGCAGCAGCAGACGGTACTACAGCAGCAGCAGATGGTACTACAGCAGCAGCAGCAGCAGCTGACGGTGGTACAACAGCAGCAGCAGCTGACGGTGCTACAGCAGCAGCAGCAGCTGACAGTGCAGCAGCAGCAGCAGCTGACGGTGGTACAGCAGCAGCAGCAGCAGCTGTACCACCAATAGTAGCGATGGTTGACTGGGGTTTATTATACAACCTGGCCAGCTCGGAGACACGCACTCCACTTTCATACTTATCAATGATCTTTTTCTTCATCTCTATAGTAATTCTCACCCTTATTGCTGTAGGGTTGGCACTAGAAGCTTTCTTGGGGCCCATGGTCACTTATTTTGCAGATAAAATCACCAAAAACACTGTAATAATACGAAATGTTCCGATTGTATGCTTGGATGTTACCGCGGAGGCTGGCTGGTAAACAATGCCACCGGCGGAACATGTGAGCGTGGCTCAGGCCGCACATAGACGTGTCTCGGACGAACAGCGTTGAGCGGGTTTTTTAGCGGTATGCGAGGCAAAATCTTAGCGATAAAATGTAGCGGTATGCGGATTTAATGTTATGTAAGGCCAACGGTATGCGGGGGTCCACTGTAGTGAAAAAAAACAAGAAACCTTCGAATGCAAGTTTACCAGGTAAGCGGCAGTTGCCATATGCGGCTCATTTTCTGCCAACTATATGCCTCTATATCTTGGTAAGCACTGATGGCATTTTTTGGGGGGGTGAGGGGGGGGGCTTAAAAAAATCAGAAAAATAATCTTAACATTTTCATAAGAATTTTTTTTTTTTTTTCGAATATTTTTCGACACCAGGAGACACTTCAGGATTTGGGGTTTTGACACTTCAGGATTTGGGGTTTCGACAGTCAAACGTTAAAATAACAACTTTGCAGTGTGTTTTCAGATGGTTTTTATGGTTTTGGTGTCAGTTTCTTGGTATCTAGTGACAGAATGGAAGACCTATTAACCCTTTGACTATTGAGTCCCTAAATCCTGAAGTGTCTCTGTGTTGCAAAATATTAAAAAAAAAAAAATCTTACGATATAATAGAGAATCTTTTCCCGATGGTAATGACACCAAAAGTATGAAATTAGATGGAAAACTTACGGAATTATGCTCTGGTGAAGTTAGAAATCTTGACAATATATACACATCAGCGATTTCACCCACTTTGAGCCCTATTTTCAGCCAATTCCATTGTTCCGGTCGACCAAACTCATAGCTATTTCTTTATAACTCGATTTGTTCTATTGAATGAGTACATGAACCCGCCCATCTACCAATTTCAACTACCCAATAAAGTGGTCAGAAGTTGGCAATTTAGCCAATTTCACCCAAATTAAAAAAGATGCCATTTTCAAAATAGGGTCCAGAATAAACAATACATACATTCCTGCTACTAAAATAACATTTTCTCTGTTCATTAGTCACGTCTCCAGGCCCCTCTTGTACTGTATTATTCTTGCCTTCTACTTTGAATTTTTTCACACAAAAAATAGAAGATTTACTATTATGCAGACTACTGCATTATTGTAATACTGTAATGGTATAAATAATGTCAAGCCATTCATGACTGCGTATTAGAATGGCTAGTTGGACACTCATTTGTTTACTCTTGAACATGGGCAAAAATCAAATATTTCTGCTAATTTGAGCTCAATTTCAAGGTCCTCTTCATTGTGAAACCAATCAAAATCATCTCTATTTCTGTAATATGTCCTCCATTCTATCAAATGAAACCAAGAAAATGAGAATACAACCATAAATACTATACATTTTAACCCTTTGAGGGTCGACAGGCCCTCTCCGGGACTCGTTCTCAGGGTCGGCCAAATTTAAAAAAAAAAAATAATAATAATTTTTTCTTATGAAAAGATAGAGAATCTTTTTCCCGATCATAATGACACCAAAAGTATGAAATTTGATGGAAAACTTACGGAATTATGCTCTCGTGAAGTTAGCAGTCTCAGCGATGTTTACGCATCAGCAATTTTGCCCACTTTGAGCCCCATTTTCTGCCAATTCCACTGTACTAGTCGACAAAAAACATGAATATTTCGCTAGAACTCCATTTTTTCTATCGAATGAGTGCAAGAAACCACCCATTTACCGATTTCAACTATCCAGTACAGTGGTCAGAATTTAGCAATTTTGCCAATTTCACACAAATTTCAAAAGATGCCAATTTCCGAATAGGGTCCAGAATAAACAAGAAAGACATTCCTGGCACTAAAATGACATTTCCTCTGTTCTTTAGTCACGTCTCAAGGCCCCTCTTACATTCTTTTACTTTCCACTTTGAATTTTTATTCTCACAAAAAATAGAAGATTTACTGTTATGCAGACTACTGCATTAGTGTAAAAAATGGTATAAATAATATTGGCACACTTGCGAAAGAATATTAGACTCACCAGTTGACGTGTATTGGATGCTTGGCATGATTTGTTTACTTTTGAACTTTGGTAAAAATCGAACATTTCTGCTACTTTGAGCTCAATTTCAAGGTACTTTTCATTGTAAAACCAGTCAAAATCATCTCAATTTCTGTAATATGTCTTCCATTCTATAAAATGAAACTAAGAAAACTAGAATACAACAATAAATACCATACGAAAATGCAGTGCAAAGTCGCTGTTTTATTCCAAAAAAAACGGTCAAAGTTTTTTTTCTCATGCACTGTGTGCTGCAGGATTTTTTTTATACTGTGCACACTGACCACATAAACCCATTCTTTCATATGTAGGCCTACCAGCTTTCTCCCACTAGATTTGAGGGCGCTAGAATTTAGGTGTACTAGTACGTCAAAAACCCTGGGTCGTAAGCCGTACTAGTACGGCCGAAACCCTCAAAGGGTTAATCCCAAAACACAGAGTTTTTTTTTTTCTCATGCACTGCGTGCTGCAGGGTTTTTTTTAAACTGCGCACAGTGACTACACAGACCCATTCTCTCACATGTGGGCCTACCAGCTTTCTCCCGCTTGATTTGAAGCCGCTAGAATTTTGGCGTACTAGTACATCACCGACACTGGCTCATAAGATGTATATATACGACACCAACAGTCAAAGGGTTAATGAATTAGAGATGATTTCGGTTGGTTTCTAGACTAGAAGTAGGTTGTTATTGAGCTCAAAGTAGCAGAAATATTAAATTTTTATGTGTATTCCTAAGGACTTAAAGCCTCCCTACCACTCCCAGTCTGGTCTAATTCAATTATTGGGACACTGTAAACCATGATCAATCTTTCCTGGTTGTATATTATTATCCGAGAAATAGAATAAATGTTCTATTTTTTTGTGTGAATGATGATTCAAAATAGAAAGCAAGTGCAATATAGGAAAGGCCTGGGGACACGAATATGAATATGAATATGAAACTCCTCGAAGCATAGTGTAAGACTGAGTGTTACTCCATTGCTGACAGTGCAGCAGTGACATCTGATCATGCACTGCCTTGGCTTTGTTTGTTGTCACTGTTACATATAAACATGTCTATCTGTTTGTCTTTTTGTCTATCTAGCTCTGTCTCTGCTTATCTGTCTGCCTGTGTGTGTGTGTGTGTATTCCTGTCTCTCTGTCTGCTTCTCTCTGTCTGAGAGAGCCGCTCATGAACTAACAGGTATTACACACGATGCAGAGTCATCACATCTGATTCCTGAACAAGTGAAAATGCATATTACTTGCTAGTCATGCTTATTATGTCTTATATCTACAAGCACTGTATAGCACTTTGTCTGGATTTTTTGAGTTATCCTAGGTAATTTACACTATGTATGATAACTGTGTGTACCTGTGAGATAGAGACAGATACAGACAGACGGAGATAGACAGCCAAAGTCAGCCAACCACCCGGCCTGCCAAACATGTATTACACAAGCAGGGCTCACCTGCACACCACTCTGAATCACAGCACATGTGTATGTGTTCCAGAACTGTTTCTCTTTACTTAGGGTATAGGTTATAGGACATTTTGGCAGGATGATACTACCAGTGGTATCAAAATTGAAAGGATGTTGCACAAATATTGCACATTGGCTAGTATCGAGGTTTTCGATATTTCCTCGACCACTTGTGGCCATATCCATCTCAAAGCCACTAAACTCGGGGTCAACATCATTTTCCTCTTAAAGGGAGTTTTGAGACA
Source organism: Cherax quadricarinatus (assembly GCF_038502225.1). Taxonomy (NCBI): domain Eukaryota; kingdom Metazoa; phylum Arthropoda; class Malacostraca; order Decapoda; family Parastacidae; genus Cherax; species Cherax quadricarinatus. The sequence continues at coordinate 21,925,774 of NC_091333.1, read as the reverse complement.
TGACATCAGTGAATCCCTGGTGTTTGCCATGCTGTTTGCTCTAGCTGGCACTCAATTGAACTGGTGCTCCCACAAGTTACTAAGTGGTCCCAGATTTTTTTTAATACTGCGCACACCGAGTATTAAGACCCATTCTATGCTGACCAAGCATCGTAGGCCAATTGTCCCAAATTTGGAGGCAGGAAAAATAAAACGATTTACGTTTGGAGCACTAGTGGTAAGAACGTAAACCTACGTTTGGACAGTCAACGGGTTAGACCCACCAGTTGGACATATATTGGAAGAGTGATGTGATTTGTTCACTCTTGAATATTGGCAAAAATCTAATATTTCCACTATGAACTCAATTTCAACCTATTTTCAGTCCTGAAACAAAAAATCATTTCTATTTCTGTAATATATCTTCCAATCTGGAAGTTAGGAGGAGTTAGGAGGTGCGGGATTACCAAAACTGTTGTCCAGAGGGCTGAGGAAGGGTTGTTGAGGTGGTTCGGACATGTGGAGAGAATGGAGCGAAACAGAATAACTTCAAGAGTGTATCAGTCTGTAGTGGAAGGAAGGCGGGGTAGGGGTTGGCCTAGGAAAGGTTGGAGGGAGGGGGTAAAGGAGGTTTTGTGTGCGAGGGGCTTGGACTCCCAGCAGGCATGCGTGAGCGTGTTTGATAGGAGTAAATGGAGACAAATGGTTTTTAATACTTGACGTGCTGTTGGAGTGTGAGCAAAGTAACATTTATGAAGGGGTTCAGGGAAACCGGCAGGCCGGACTTGAGTCCTGGAGATGGGAAGTACAGTGCCTGCACTCTGAAGGAGGGGTGTTAATGTTGCAGTTTAAAAACTGTAGTGTAAAGCACCCTTCTGGCAAGACAGTGATGGAGTGAATGATGGTGAAAGTTTTTCTTTTTCGGGCCACCCTGCCTTGGTGGGAATCGGCCAGTGTGATAATAAAAAAAAAAAAAAATAATCTTCCAATCTATCCAATGAGACCAAGAAACCAAGAATACAACCATAAAAACCATACAAAAATACACTGCAGTCGCTGTTTTAAACCAAAAACACAGCCGCAGTTTTTTTCTCATCATGCACTACATGCTGCAGGAGTATTTTTTTTATATGGTGCACACTTATCATACAGACCCATTCTCAAATATCTAGGCCCAAATTTACCATTCACAACTCATCTGAGTGAACTGAGCCCGTGGCATAGTACTACAGCATGGCCAGTGAAGGAGTTAAAGCAAATCTGTTACCTCTATTTTCTTTACTAGAGGCATGGCTTCATGCTTAAACTTCTTGGCATCTTTATCTACACTAGATTTCCTATTTGCTGCCATGATTAATATCTAGACATGACACAGAAATAGAGTGATAACACAGGAGAGAGTAATCATATGTTACCTCTTCAAGGGGGGCTCCTTGGCGTGGTGAAGAGGCTCTTGGTCTGAGGAATTAGACCTGTCGGTCTTCTTCCTCAGACCGAACCTAATTACCCCCCAATCTCCCCTCCCCTATCCCATCCTCCCCTTTTTCCTTTCCTCCTCCTCCTCCCCACCCCTCCCTTTTGCCCTTCCTCTTTTCGGCCTTTGGGATTTCTCCCACAGGCGCGCTAGTTCCTAGGTAGGGGAAAGGATACTGGGGTCCATCCCATTCCGTTGAGGTTCTTGGCGGTGGCGTAGTTTGCCGTGGAATCTGGATCGCCTGGGGATGTCCCGATCCCTCTCCGGTATCCCGGAGTAGCTTTGGGTGTCTCGGGCGACGGGTGTATCTCTGGAAGCCACCTTTCGGATTCCGGGGGTGGTGGCCGAAGGAGGTATGCTTTGTGGCGGATATCCGGCCGCCCTCTCTTTTGTCCACCGAGGTAACTCGGCAGATGTGAGGTTGCTATCCCGGATTGTTAATTTACTAGCATGATGGGTAGGGTATGGCACGGGTTCCATGCTGCATCTGCGCTACTTGCGGTGCTGAGGTCCTCTTGGGCACGGAGGGAGATTTCTGGCCCTTTCATTCCTCCTAGGAACTATCCCTCCCCGGTCCCCCTTTTTTTTTTATTCTTTTTTTTATTTTTATTTTCTTTTCTTCTTTCTTTTTTTTTTCTTAAAAACAAAAAGAAAGAAGTAACCTAACCATGGCAGCCCTAGTCCATGAACCTCCTACCCCCGGGTCCCTTCTTGATACCGCACCCCGTTCTGACCCCGCCTCGTCTTTGGACCACTCTTCAGACACTCCTCATGCCTCTGTACCTCTTGCCGGTGCTGTTTCCTCACCCGCTTCAGGTACTGAGGCCTCGACTGACTCCTTCGATTTATCGGACCTTCGCTCTCCTCTGACTATGCTTCCGGCCTCTCCCTCTACGATGCGGCAATTTTCAAATCACCGACCCGTTCCACGTCGGACCAACTCTGGTCCCACGCCTAAACCCCAACGACAATTACCTGCTGATGATACTTCTCCACCTTCTCGTTCTTCTCAGAAACGATCGCCACGTCCTTCACTACCTTTCCACGCTGTTTCAGACTGAACAATGGACTAAATTCTTCACTTTACGACCGAATTCCTCTACTGCCTATCTTTCTGACCACAGTATTGGCAAGGCACTCCTACGCCATGTTGGTAAAGATATTTTTTTTCATGCTCTTAAGAGCGGTACTCGCATCATCACCGTACAGAATGCTACCCAGGCTCATGAGCTCTCTCGTCTTTCCCATATCGATACTGTTCCTGTCACTCTTGAAAAACATCATTCCCTCAATTCTTGTAGTGGTACCGTCATTCTGCCCCATACTATATTTCAAAAAAATTTCCAGACATGTGGCACTGACATTCTTGAACAGCTGGAACTCCAAGATCTCCCAATCCTCAAGGTAGACACTTACGTTCTTCCTGCCCGCGGGCGGAGACGATACCCTAGCAATGTGGCTCGTTTAACTTTTGACAGCCGAGAACTCCCATCCTCAGTTTATATAGCAGGACATCGGTTACAAGTCCGAAAGGTGATCCCTACACCGCAACAGTGTAGAAATTGCTGGCGATTTGGCCATCCAGCGAAATAGTGCAGATCTATCTCCAAATGCGCAGTCTGTGGTGCAGATGACCATTCTCATACGTCTTGCAATCGATCTCCCTCTTGCCTTAACTGTCATGAGGCTCACCCTTCGTACTCTCGCCGTTGTCAAGTCTGTTTAAACGAGCGGGAAATCCGTTACCTCAAAGAGACAGAAGGTCTCCCTTATGCCATGGCAGTTTCTCATCTCCGCCTCCAAGGGAGACTCCCATGTGTTTCTTATTCCCGTGTTTCAAAACGTCCCCCAACTTCTCGTATCCCATCTTCTACACCCACCTCTGTGGTTACCTCTCCCATAGTCACTCCTGTATCTAATCCTTTTGCTGTCCTCGGCTCAGACGTCCCTACTTCAACGCCTCAGTCTGATCTCGCTTCTTCGTGTTCTCTCTCACAAGCCTCAGTAACGACGAGATCTCGTATGACACCTCCTCCCAATCGTCCCTCTACTTCTCAAAAGTCAAAAAAAGGTCCGTTAACATCTCCTACCCATCTTCCACCTCCTCATTTTACCCTTCCTGTCTCTGTCCCTGGTTCTCCCCCTCTCACTGGCTCTGTTACAAGTGTAGAGGTTCACCCTCCTCCTCGTACTGTACCTTCCTCCCCTGTTCCCTCCCAGGTTTCTTCCTCTTCTGCCACCTCCCAGGTTTCTGCCTCTTCTGTTCCCTTCCACGCTTCTCCAGTTCCCTCCACCCTTTCGCCCCCCCCCTGTCTTGGTACAGTCCAATACAGTTCCAATCTTTACTCATCCTCCCCCTACCATTTCCAATATTGTCTCCCATATGACGTCTCTGAATTCCGAAACACTTGAAGCAATCTCTGAATGTATTGCAGAGACCAAACCATCAATGGACACTGATCCACCCTCTGTTCCTTCTCTCTCCTCTCCTCCATCTGCGCAACTCCTTTCTTCACAGCGCACCGTTCCTTCGCTGCTTGAACGTTTTCCACTGCCTCTGCATGTGGACTTTTCTAACCCCTCTAGTCTGTAGGAACCCTTACCTGCGGATTTCAAGTATCTTTATCATTGCCAATCATGGCCTATTTACAGTGGAATATACGCGGCCTAAGGGGTAATCGGAGTGAGCTTCAGATGTTACTCTCCCAGTTTGCCCCTGTTGGTGTTTGCTTACAGGAACCAAAATTACACTCTGCTGTTATCTCTCCCATCTCAGGCTATAATTTATTGTATTCTTCAGATCCTTTTCCTGATGGGACCTTTAATGAAAGTGCCCTTCTTCTACGCACTGATATTCCATACCATCAGCTATTTGTTCATACTTCGCTGCATTACACAGCAGCCCGTATCCACTTGCATAGGTGGTATACGCTCTGTTCTTTATATCTCTCTCCTTCTCGGGGATTATCTATTCTGGATATTGCCTTTCTTGTTTCGTCATTACTGCCACCGATTCTGTTACTTGGTGATTTTAATGCCCACCATTTCCTCTGGGGGGGTTCTCACTGTGATTCCCGTGGAATTCAGTCAGAGGCTTTTCTTGCCACCCACCCCCTCCATGTTTTAAATACAGGTACGCACACCCATTTTGATCCTCGGACTCATACTCTCTCTTGCATCGATCTCTCAGTCTGCTCTTCCTCCACCGCATTAGACTTCACTTGGTCTGTTCTCCCGGACTTACATGACAGCGATCATTTCCCAATCATTCTTACTTCCCCTTCATATTCACCACCTCTTCACATCCCACGCTGGCAATTTGATCGGGCAAATTGGAACCTTTACTCACACCTAACTGTTTTTAGAGAGGTTCCTTCTTCGTCCTCCATCGATGAGCTTTTACACCTCTTCTCGTCCTCCGTTTTAACAGCAGCTTCTCATTCTATACCCGAAACTTCGGGCATGCATTCTCAGAAATGCGTGCCTTGGTGGTCTCCTGCTTGTGCTCGTGCAGTACGTTTGAAACGCGCTGCATGGGGCAGGTACCGGTACAATAGAACCACAGAGAGACTCCTTGATTTTAAACAGAAGCGTGCGATCGCTCGCCATGTCATCCATGACACTAAACGCACTTGCTGGCGAGATTGTCTCCACCATCACCTCTGCTTCCTCTATGAGTGCAGTCTGGAAAAAAGTACGAAAACTGAGTGGTAAATATTCTCCTGACCCGGCTCCTGTTCTGCGGGTTGCCGGTGTTGATATAGCAAACCCACTAGATGTTGCCAATGAAATTGGCAATCATCTGGTCCGTATTTCTCAGGGACTCCATCTATACCCCTCATTTCTTTCCTCAAAGTCTGCCAGAGAGTTAGCACCCTTGGACTTTTCTTCTTTCAGAGAAGAACAGTATAATGTGCCTTTTACACTCCAAGAACTGGAGGCAACACTCTCAGCTTGCCGATCATCGGCAGCTGGGCCCGACGACATTCATATTCGTATGCTACAACATTTACATCAGTCAGCCCTTGCAGTCCTATTACGCCTTTACAATCTTATTTGGTCACAAGGAGTTCTTCCACAGCTGTGGAAATCCGCCATTGTTCTCCCTTTCTGCAAACCAGGCACTACGGGACATGAAACCTCCCACTATCGTCCCATTGCTCTTACCAGTGTAGTTTGCAAAGTGATGGAATGCCTAGTAAATAGATGTTTAGTGTGGTATTTAGAGACACATAACAGTCTCTCCACTCGTCAATATGGCTTTTGTAAGGGACGTTCTACCATAGACCCCTTACTACGCTTGGATACGTATGTTCGTAATGCCTTTGCGAATAACCACTCGGTTATTGCCATATTTTTTGACCTTGAGAAGGCATATGACACAACTTGGAGGTATAATATTTTAGCCCAAGCCCACTCCTTAGGCCTTCGAGGCAATCTACCATCCTTCCTTAAGAACTTTTTAACTGACAGGCATTTCCGTGTTCGGGTTAATAATGTGCTCTCCCCGGACTTTATCCAAGCTGAAGGTGTCCCCCAGGGATGTGTTCTGAGCACAACACTTTTTCTCCTTGCTATTAATGATTTGGCCTCTAGTCTTCCATCAAATATTTGGTCATCACTCTATGTTGATGACTTCGCTATTGCCTGTGCAGGCGCTGACTGTCACCTCATTACAGTTTCTCTCCAACATGCAGTCGACTGTGTTTCCAATTGGGCCACCACACGTGGGTTTAAATTTTCCAGCACTAAAACCCACCAAATTACTTTCACTAGACGCTCTGTCATCTCTGATCATCCTTTGTACCTCTATGGCTCCCGTATCCCTGAACGTGATACAGTCAAGTTTCTGGGCCTCCTCTTTGATCGTAGGTTATCCTGGAAACCTCACATTACCTCTCTGAAGGCAACTTGTCACAGCTGGCTGAACCTTCTTAAAACCCTTGCTCATCTTTCATGGGGAGCTGATCGTCGAACCCTCCTCCGCCTACATTCCACCCTTATTTTATCGAAACTTGATTATGGTGACCAGATCTATTCAGCGGCATCTCCTGCTACTCTCTCTAGCCTTAACCCCATTCATCACCAAGGATTACGTTTATGCCTTGGTGCTTTTCGCTCTTCCCCTGTCGAGAGCCTCTATACAGAAGCGAACGTTCCATCCTTATCCGATCGCCGTGATGCCCATTGCCTGCGCTACTATGTACGCTCTCATGAGCTCCGCAATCCTTCCATTTATAGAATGGTCACTGATAGACATTCTTTATTTGTTCGCCGCCCCTGTTTACTCCGTCCCTTCTCTCTTCGCCTTCATTCGCTCTTGTCTTCTCTTCAACAACCACCTTTCTCTGTACATGTAGCATCTCACTTTTCCCTACCCCCCTGGGAAGTTCCAGCTGTTCGAGTCTGTTCTTTCTCCCTCCCTTGCTCGAAAGCCCAACTGTCTACGGTCGCTTCCCACTTTCTTTTTCTTGACCACTTTCACTCTCATTCTCATGCCATTGCCGTGTACACAGATGGCTCTAAGTCTTCTGACGGCGTAGGATTCGCAGCAGTGTTTCCGGACAGCGTCGTACAAGGGCATTTACTATCTTCGACTAGTATTTTTACTGCTGAATTGTATGCCATCCTTACAGCACTTATCCGTATTGCATCTATGCCTGTGTCATCATTTGTGGTTGTCTCAGACTCCCTTAGTGCTTTACAGGCTATACAAAAATTTGATACACCTCACCCCTTAGTCCTCCGTATCCAACTTTAGCTACGCCGCATCTTTACCAAGCATAAAGATATTGTTTTTTGTTGGGTCCCTGGTCATGTTGACGTACAGGGCAATGAACAGGCAGACACTGCTGCGCAGTCAGCAGTACATGACCTACCAGTTTCTTATAGAGGTATTCCATTTACGGACTATTTTGCTGCAATATCTTCCCACCTTCACACCCGTTGGCAACAACGTTGGTCTACTATGCTCGGCAACAAACTTCAATCTATTAAACCGAGTATAGGTTACTGGCCATTTTCTTATCACCAGTGTCGAGGTTGGGAGACTACTCTCTCCCGTCTTCGCATTGGCCATACTCGTCTTACTCATGGATATCTCATGGAGAGGCATCCTGCTCATCTCTGTGAGAATTGCCAAGCTCCATTATCAGCCAGCCACATTCTGTTGGACTGCCCACTTTATCAACGAGCACGCAGAATTTACCCGTCGTCGTCTTCGCTCCGCTACTCTCTCTTTACCTTCCCTTCTCGCTGATGGACCCACCTTTCATCCGGACTCTCTCATTGACTTTTTGACAACTGACTTCACAAATTCTGATACCTTCAGCCCTTTCTATTTCAATCTCTTGCTACCCTCTACCCCCGTACTATCCCCTGCCCCGCTGTTTTCTGTAACCTGCTGATCATCCCTCCTCCCTTCTGCCATCCAATGCCCTCGCTTCCTTCCCTACCCTGCAGCGCTGTATAGCCCTTGTGGCTTAGCGCTTCTTTTTGATTATAATAATAATAATCATATGTTACACACCCATAAGGTAACTAGTGGTGGGAGGTGAGAAATATAAACAAAGCTAGGTCTACCATGCAACCAAGGAGGCCTGAGGTACATAGGAGGAAAATTGGCCTACTTATTCCACTGTAATAACTGGCCATGTTGGAGCACAAGGTGGAATTGGGTAGAGCCTCCACATACAGTGGTGAACCTTCAGACCAAAAGATGGGGAAAAAAAATTACAAACAAGCAAAAATGTGGTCTACTGTACAGTACTGTATATCAGTCTGCTGTATAGTCCTTGTGGCTTAGCGCTTCTTTTTTGATTATAATAATAATAATGTATATCAGTCTAGGTATAATTAAAACAGATATTCAGACACATTTATATTAATAACAAATTATCATTATTCACATATTTCCCAAAATCTCAAAAATATTTTTATATTTTTGCAATGATTAATTCCACTTAGAATTCAAATTAAACCTCCTAAATACTTTCTAATAAAATTTATTCCCACACCAGCTCACTCAGTACTCTAATTACAAAGTGCAATTAAAATAAATATAACCAAAGTATGCAATACGTACAATACACAGTATTGCATTAATTCACACAAAGCTTTAATTAAATAGGGTAAAAATCAGTATCATATTTATTACATTAAAAATCTCGACAAGAAAAATTATCATAAAAAAATAGGAGAAAACATATGAAATGTAACCCTTTAATTTTATTTCTCAAATTAAGTTATGAACATTTGACAACCAAGCAAATACTTGGATATTTCATCCAAGCTAGGGTGTAAGTCTCTTGGGGTCTCGGGGGAACATAGACGTCTTGCGGATATTGTCCAGACCTAGATATAGCATAGTCACTCTCTCCAAACCAATTCCCCCACCAGCATGAGGAGGACAGCCATACTTGAAAGAATCTATGTAAGACTGAATGGTGTCAATTGGAATTTCATGAGCTTTGGCTCTCTCCACCAATAAAGTGGCATCATGTATTCGCTGAGCACCTGACAATATCTCTTCCCCACGCATAAACATGTCATAGGAGTTACTCCATTTTGGATTGTTAGGGTCAGGCATGGTGTAGAAAGGCCTTACAGCTAGAGGGTACTTGTCCAATATATAAAAATCAGTATCATATTTAGCCTTCACCAGTCGGCCTAACAGTTTCTCATTTGGTGTACTTAGGTCTTCAGTTTCTTCCATTTCTATCCCTGCCTCTTTTAGCAAAGCAACTCCTTCTTTGAATTCTAGACATAATGGTGGGTCTAAAAACTTAAAAGGTTCAGCAGGGAACTGATGGTTCACTGTGGCAATCTCATCAGCATAATTATCACGAAGACCTCTAAAAATCTCTGTAAACATATTGCCAATAACATTAACAGCTTCATGGTAATGGTGAGTGAATGCCATCTCTAAATCCAGTCCAACAAATTCTGTTAGATGTCTATGAGTGTTTGAGTTTTCAGCTCGGAACACTGGGCCAATGGTGAAAACTTTACCAAAGTCAGCTGCAATAGCCATTTGTTTGTACAACTGAGGACTCTGAGCAAGAAAAGCTTCTCTCTCAAAATATTTCATTCCAAATACATTTGCTCCACCTTCTGAGGCAGAAGAGATGAGCTTAGGACACATAATTTCTGTAAAACCTCGCATCCTGAGGGCTTCCCTGAAAAGATGGCAAACTCCTGCTTCCAGCCTAAAGATTGCCTGATTTGTAGGTGTCCGCAAATCCAAGACACGATTGTCCAATCTAGTGTCCTGATTTACCTTAATTTGTAGACCTTCTGGATCATCTGCTTCTGGTCGCATAGCATCGTCAATCTGTAAGTATAAATTTTCTTTTGAAAAATCTTCTATCAGCCATAAGAGATTATTATTATTTCTGGATGTCGTGGCAGAAGAAACATTATTGTAGCAATCCCATGGTACATTACACATTTGCAATACTCCAAATACAGGACTCCCTCAACATTCGCGAGGGTTAGGGGATCAAGAGCCTCACGAATGTTTGGTGCCCCAATATACTGTAGGGAAATGTAATACAATACTGCTTCCTTAACTTGTTGAACCATGAACAATCATAAAATACACGAAAACGTCGTAAAATATTGTACTAAATACATGTTATTAAACCATAACATGTTATTAAATACCACTGCCACAACCACTGCGGGGGCACTGCTCGTATTTTGGTACAATTTCTTTCTTCAATTCTATCGTATTTCTCAATTTCTTTACCAAACGGCTGGCACTAGCAAGTTTCTTTGGGCCCATGGTTAATTATGTAGCAGTCTCACTCAATCTACAAGCACCAAACACAATGAATTATTGTGAAATGTTTGGAAGAGAGCGGAGACTAATGCTCACTCCAGCATAAACAAAGCCACACTGACTGACAATGCCTCAATCACTTCCTCCACCACTGCTTCAACCCTCGTATTTTTCTACAATTACCTTCTTCAATTCTATCATATTATTATTATTACGATAGAATTGAAGAAGGAAACTGTACAAAAATATGAGGGTTGAAGCAGTAGTGGAAGAAGTGATTGAGGCATCATCAGTGTGGCTTTGTTTATGCTGGAGTGAGGATTAGTCTCCGCTCTCTTCCAAACATTTCACAATAATTCATTGTGTTTGGTGCTTGTAGACTGAGTGGTAGAGGCAGTGGTATTTAATAACACTTATTAATAATATGTATTTTTATTATTAATAACATATATGTTATTAAATACCACTGCCTCTACCACTCCAGTTGTACTCAATCTACAAGCACCAAACACAATGAATTATTGTGAAATGTTTGGAAGAGCATGGAGACTAATGCTCACTCCAGCATAAACAAAGCCACATTGCAAGGGGCTTCAACCCTCATATTTTTGTACAATTTCCTTCAATTCTATCGTATTATTATTATTATTATTAGCAGCAGAAATGTTTGATTCTTTGCTGTGTTCAAAATTAAATACATGTATATGATGTCACCGTCCAATACCTGTCCGAATAGCCATTCCAATATGCAGTCATGAATAGCCATTCCAATGTGCAATCACGAACAGGTTGACATTATTTATACTGTAGTTTAAATATGATTTGGCAGTTGCGAATGTGTGAATCCCGCGAAAGTTGAAAACGCGAATGTTGAGGGAGACCTGTATACAGTACAATAGAACTCTCATATCCTTGAATTCGGTTTCCACGATTTCAGTTATCCACAGTTTATTGTGGCTCAAAAATAACACTGAATTTTGCTTAACCCTTTGACTGTTTTCAACGTATAAATACGTCTTACAAGCCAATGTTTCTGACGTATATATACTCAATAATTCTAGCGGCTTCAAATCAAGCGGGAGAAAGCTGGTAGGCCCACATGTGAGGGAATGGGTCTGTGTGGTCAGTGTGCACCACATAAAAAAAATCCTGCAGCACACATTGCGTAATGAGAAAAAAAAAACTGATTGTTTTTTTGGAATAAAACGCCGACTTTGAGGTGTATTTTTGTATAGTATTTATTGTTGTATTCGCGTTTTCATGGTCTTAGGTGATAAAATGGAAAACATATTACAGAAATAGAGATGATTTTCATTACTTTGACAATGAAAACGACCTCGAAACTGAGCTCAAAGTAGCGGAAATGTTCAATTTTTACCAATGTTCAGGAGTAAATAAATCACACCACACGTCCAATACACATCAACTGGGGAGTCTAATATTCTTTCACTAGTGCACTGATATTATTTATACCATTTTTACAATAATGCAGTAGTCTGCATAACAGTAAATTTTGTATTTTTTTGTATGAATAAAAAATCAAAATAGAAAGCAATAATAATATAAGAGGGGCCTAGAGATATGACTAATGAACAGAGCATGTGTTATTTTAGTGCCATGAATATCTACCTTGTTTATTCTGGACCCTATTTTGAAATTGGCATCTTTTTTAGTTTGCGTGAAATTGGCCAAATTGCCAATTTCTGACCACCATATTGGGTAGTCCAAATTAGTAAATGGGAGTTTTCTTGTACTCAGCTGATAGATAAAATGGAGTTCTAAAGAAATAGCTATGAGTTTGGTCAACTGGAACAATGGAATTGGCTGAAAATAGGGCTCAAAGTCGGCGAAATCGCCGATACGCATATGTCGCCGAGACCGCTAACTTCGCGGGAGCATAATTCCATGAGTTTTCAACCAAATTTCGAACTTTTGGTGTCATTACCATCGGGAAAAGATTCTCTATCATTTCATAAGAAAAAATATTTTTTTTTTTTTTAAAAATTGAGCGACATAGAATGACAGTTTCAGAGAGGGGCCTGAAACAGTCAAAGGGTTAACCCTTTCAGGGTTGAGAGGCCCTCTCCTAAACTTGTTCTCAGGGTCGAAAATTTTTCGGAAAAAAAAAAATTATTTTTTTCTCATGAAAAGATAATCTTTTTCCTGTCATAATGACACCAAAAGTATGAAATTTGATGGAAAACTTACGGAATTATGCTCTTGCAAAGTCAGCGATTTCACCTACTTTGAGCCCTATTTTCAGCCAATTCCAGTGTACTAGTTGACAAAAATCATAACTATTTTGCTAGACTTCATTTTTTCTATCGAATAAGTACAAGAAACCACCCATTTACCGATTTCAACTATCCAACTTGCCAATTTCATACAAATTTCAAAAGATGCCAATTTCCAAATAGGGTCCAGAATAAACAAGACAGACATTCCTGGCACTAAAATAACATTTCCTCTTTTCATTAGTCATGTCCCCAGGCCCCTCTTACATTTCTTTTGCTTTCCACTTTGAATTTTTATTCCCACAAAAAATAGAAGACTTGCTGTTATGCAGACTACTGCATTAGTGTAGAAATGCTATAAATAACATGAGTGCACTTGTGAAAGAATATTAGACTCACCAGTTGACGTGTATTGGATGCGTGGCATGATTTGTTTACTTTTGAACTTTGGCAAAAATCGAACATTTCTGCTACTTTGAGCTCAATTTCAAGGTATGTACTTTTCATTATGAAACCAATCAAAATCATCTCAATTTCTGTAATATGTCTTCCATTCTATAAAATGAGACCAGGAAAACTAGAATATAACCATAAATACCATACGAAAATACAATGTAAAGTCGCTGTTTTAAACCAAAAACACGGTCAAAGTTATTTTTTTCTCATTACACACTGTGTGCACTGACCACATAGACCCATTCTTTCATATGTAGGCCTACCAGCTTTCTCTCGCTAGATTTGAAGGCGCTAGAATTTACGCGTACTAGTACGTCAATAACCCTGGTGCATAAGCCGTACTAGTACGTCAGAAACCCTAATAGGATTAATAATGGTCCCAAAGTGCAAAAGTACAGATGGTGACAGTTCTTCAAAACCTACAGGGCACTGTGAACTGCTGCCCAACAGTGAAAAAGTGCTAATTCTCAACTTATTGTGCATAATTTATCAATTGAACTTCATCATAAGTATGTATGTAAACAAAAAAAATAACTCTATATACGAGTTTGCTACTATCCATGGTTTCAGGTATCCACAGTAGGTCTTGGAATGTATCCCCAGTGGATATGGGGGGGGGGGACAGGACTACTGTATAACCCCTCTTAACATAGGGGTTATGTTCCTGAAAATAAGCAGTTAATGAAAACCAAGTTTGTGTAAAGAATACATAGGAGACATACAATTATACTCTAGACACCTCCAAGTTTGGCAATCAATTTTTACTATTTTACTAAGCAAAAATTACCACAACTTGATTGCCTCACATTCTGTCAGGCATTTGAAGTGTATGGAGGATTAATATGGGTCTACTGGGCCATGTTGGATGTAGCAAGCTAATTTGGTGTGTGTACACAATGTAAAATAAAAGTCACATTCCCTTACAAAACTGTACCAAACATATAACTCACTACACCTATTCCATATGAACATACGAGAGGGCCCTGCATATACAGCACCCTCTTTTTTTTGTGTTCCACATTTTCGCTGGCTCTCAATCAAGCCATTGTTCATTATGTTCAGTGCTTTTATCACTTTTCCACAGTTTCTGTGCAACAGTTGTGTAAGAGAAGGGTGATCAGCACCATAATTTAAAGTATGTATTATATTTATTTTACTTTTTTATTTTTCTTTATGCCTACCTGTACTGAGCACTTAATATATGATAGAGTAAACACATCAGGTTTTAGATACATTCAATAATAAAAAAAAACCATTTCCACCTGCCAGCTGAAATGTGAAGGGTGTGCATACCACCAAATTTATGTGCCACTAAACATGCAAGGTAATGGAAAACTAATCACAGCAGGTAATTTCTAACTTCAAAAAACTACACGAATGCAATGTTTCAAAAGTGCTTTAAAGTGACCTCGGACACTGAACTGACCCTAAGAGAGTTCTGGAGGCATCACTTCAATATCCTCATTTGCATAACCCTTATAGGTAAGGCTTGGCAGAGAGTGACTTCCAGGACTTTGAACTCTGCTTGGAGAAAATTGTGGCCAGAATGTGTCCTCAACACATTGTGGCCACAATTTTGAAAGGTTTGAAGCTGGACCCTGTCAACCCTATGCCTGTTTGGAATCTACTGTGTCTTTGGGGAAGTCCATGGGGTTGGAAGTGAGTGGCCAGGATGTGGAAGAGTTGGTGGAGGACTACAGGGAAGAGTTAACCACTGAAGAGCTGCAAGACCTTCATCTAGAACAGCAACAGACCACAGCTGAGGAAATTGCTTCAGAGGAGGAAGAAGAGAGAGTCGAGAAGGTGCCGCCTTCGGTGATTAAGGACATTTGTGCAAAGTAGAATGAGGTGCAAACTTTTGTGGAAAAATATCAGCCTGCCCAAGCTGATACAAGCCATATCTGCAACATGTTCAGTGACAATACCCTAGTCCCATATTAGGCAACTCTTAAAGATACGCCAGGAAAAGAGCTCTCTGGACAGATTTTTAGTGCGACAGAGGTCCAGTGCCAGTAAAAGACAAAGAAGGGAAGTAACCCTGGCTGAAGTCCTTATGGAGGGGGACTACCTTTCCAAACGATAATCTCTGCTCCTCCTCCCTCTCCCCTCCTCACCGTCCATACCCCAACAACTTCAATAAAAGTATGTGTGATGTTAAATGTTCATTTATTCATATCATTAGTCATTTATATTTCTTTCTCATTGTTTTCTGTATGTAAACTATTGTTATTCTTTAAAAAATGTATTTTTTTTTAATATTTTCAGGTGTCTGGAATGGATTAATTGTATTTACATTATTTCTTATGAGAAATATTGCTTCGGTTTTCATCCGTTTCGGATTTAGACTGACCTGGAATGGATTAACCCTTTCAGGGTTGGTGCTGTACTAGTACGGTTTGCACGCCAGGGGTGGTGCCATATTAGTACACACAAATTCTAGCGCCTTCAAATCTAGAGAGAGAAAGCTGGTAGGCCTACATATGAAAGAATGGGTCTATGTGGTCAGTGCGCGCAGTATAAAAAAAATCCTGCAGCATACAGTGCATAATGAGAAAAAAAAACTCCAACTGTGTTTTTGGTTTAAAACAGCAACTTTGCAGTGTATTTTCATATGCTATTTATCGTTGTATTCTAATTTTCTTGGTCTCATTTTATAGAATGGAAAACATATTATGGAAATTGAGATGATTTTGAGTGGTTTCATAATGAAAATTACCTAGAAATTGAGCTCAAAGTAGCAGAAATGTTTGATTTTTGCCAAAGTTGAAAGGTAAACAAATCATGCCACGCATCCAATACATGTCAACTGGTGAGTGTAATATTCTTTCACAAGTGCCCTGATATTATTTATACCATTTCTACATGAAAGCAGTCTGCATAACATAAATCTTCTGTTTTTTGTGAGAATAAAAATTCAAAGTGGAAAGCAAAAGAAATGTAACAGAGGCCTGGGGACATGAGTAATGAATAGAGGAAATGTTATTTTAGTGCCAGAAATGTCTGTCTTGTTTATTCTGGACCCTATTTGGAAATTGGCATCTTTTGAAATTTGTGTGAAATTAGCAAAATTGCCAATTTCTGACCACGTTATTGGATAGTTAAAAATCGGTAAATGGGTGGTTTCTCGTACTCATTCGATAGAAAAAATGGAGTTCTAGTGAAATAGGTATGATTTTTGTCGACTGGAACATGGAAATTGGCCGAAAATAGGACTCAAAGTGGGCAAAATCGCCAATGCCTAAACGTCGTCGAGACCGCTAACTTCGTGAGAGCATAATTCCGTAAGTTTTCCATCAAATTTCATACTTTTGGCGTCATTATGATCGGGAAAAGATTCTCTATCATTTCATAAGAAACAATAATAATTTTTTTTTTAAATTTCCGACCCTGAGAACAAGTTTAGGAGAGGGCAACTTACAGAATTAAAGATAATATTTTTGTGAAGGTAATAAAACAAAACAAAAAAAATTTCTGATCAGTACTTACTGAGATACAGCGGCGGGAAGATGACCCAAAATGACCCGGTGGCGACAACATCAGTGCTTTCCGCAAAATCGCATTTTTTTATTTTACGTTTTTTTTATATTTTTTCTTTTCTTTTCTATTTTTTTCTTTTTCTAGTACATTTGTGGCCTGTGAGACCAATATAATGTATAATGTATAAGTGTACACTCATTGTATTAAACACAATACCTGCACTAATTTGTTTATCATTATATTGCTTACAAAACTTGTTTACAAGTTTATTGTAAACAAAATGATGAAAATATTAGTACTTTTATTGTGTTGAATACAACGGTACCATATAGTACCATATGGTACAATGGTGCCATAGGGTGCAATGGTACCATATAGTATAATTGTACCAATGGTAAAATGGTACCATATGGTACATGGTACAATGGCACATGATACAATGGTACTATATGATACAATGGTACCATATGGTAGAATATGGTACAATGGCACTATATGATACAATGGTACCATATGGTCCAATGGTACCATATGGTACATTGTACCATACAGTACAATGATACCATATGGTTCATTGTACCATATGGTACTATATGGTACTGTTGTATTCAACACAATAAACACACTTATATTTTCATCATTATTTTGTTTACAATAATTGTTTACAACAAAAATATGCAAAAATGTTGTATATTAGTAATGTTCTATTATATATATTTACAAATGTACAGGAACTGGACATGTTCTTTGAGGTGGATGACAAAGCACTTTGTCTTGGAAACTGCCGAGTCAGTAGCTAGCTTGTGTTGCCACTCACTCAGTCTTGGCTGGTGTCTCATGCTGCCACCACCACCACCTATTGACTATATGGTACATGGTATCATATGTTACAGGGTACCATATGGTACATTGTACTATATGGTATAGGGTACCATGCAGCACAGGAAAACATATGGTGCAGGGTACCATATGGTACAGGGTACTATATGGTACAGGGTACCATATGGTACAGGGTACCATATGGTACAGGGTACCATATGGTACAGGGTACCATACAGTACAGGACACCATATGGTACAGATACAGGGATCCCTATGGAAATAAGTCACCCTGACTTTTTTGGGTAATCCTAGGATTTTATACATATGCTGCTATGTATAATAATCCATGTAATTGTATTTCTGTACACCTGAATAAACTTACTCAAGCGCATGTGGCATCCTAAGTTTATTTAGGTATACACAAACAAGGTTACATAGAATATTATACTTAGCAGCATATGTTTGGAGAACCTAGGATAACCCAAAAAATTCAGAGAGACTTATTTCCATTAGGGTCCCTGTACCCTGTACTATATGGTACAATGTACCACATGGTACAATGCACCATATGGTACAATGCACCATATGGTACAATGTACCATATGGTACAATGTACCATATGGTACATTGTACCATATGGTACCACAGAATGCCATATGGTACAATGTACCATATGGCACATTGTACCATATACCATTGTATGACATGGCACCAATGTACCATATGGTACCATTGTACCATATGGTACATTGTACCATATACCATTGTATGACATGGCACCAATGTACCATATGGTACCATATGGTACAATGGTACCATATGGTTCAAAACCATAGAATTCCTCTTCAGCTTCATTTCCATCAGTCTTAGAACTGTAAGTTGTGAAGAGGAGAGTCAGAATTAGCCCGGAGAGTGAGTGGGGAGTGAGAGCTTCCTTGCCGCCAGGCACGATGAACAAAGCTACTTTGGCGGCGTTCCCACCATGCCATGCGGGCGTCCAGATTTTTTCTATAGTGTGCACACTGACCACCCAGACCCATTCTCTCAGATGTAGGCCTACCAGCCTTCTCGTGCTAAATTTGACGCTGCTAGAATTTTGGCGTAGATCTACGGTTTGGACCCTCAACATAAAGCCATAGATCTACGGCACGGACCCTGAAAGGGTTAAGGACGAAATACGGGGTTCCACTGTACTGTGCATAAAAAAAATTCATGAACAGACACAGGAAATAAATAATGACTGATAAACAAGCTAGTAACTGAGACTGTCCAAGTCAAGAATGCAAGAGAACAAACAGTATGCCAAAATATTTACCACAATACTTGCCAAACGTTAAAATAAATTCATAACTACAGTATATGTAATTTCTAACAAGCCTAAAGAATTTACCATTTTGTCCTTTGAACACTGGATTTAAAAGAGCATTTTGTGGTTTCTCATACCTGCAATGGTAGACGCTGTGCAGAAGCTGAGACAACGAACACCTTGGTGGCATAAATTTCAATGTCTTGTATGCTACAGGACTCAATTTTTTGCCCTGTCACCACAACCTGAAATCACACATAACGATAATATAAAAAAGCCACTATCATTTCATTTATGTAATCTTCCAGTGATAATCTTTTATCAACAAAGACACCTAGGTTTTTCTCTGCTTGATGTGTATAATACAGCGGAGCCTAAGTTTTCGTATGCCTTAGATGGAGAAAATTCTTAAGAGATAATTCTCTGTAAAATGTATTTTTTTGTTAATATTTTTGGAAGTCTGGAGTGGATTAACTGGTTCCATTCCAGACACCCAAAAATATTAAAAAAAAAAAACATTTTATAGATAATTTTCCCCAAGATTTTTCTCCAACTAGACCATACAAAAACCAGAGGTTCCACTGTATATTATATGTACATACGAGGGGATGCATACACCAAGTGTTTACACTAAAGCATAAAAGTGAACAATATTTAGGTAAAGGTAGGGATGTTTTCATTGCATTTGTGGATTCAGAAAAGGCATATGATAGGGTGCATTGGGGATAAATGTGGCAGATGTTGCAAGTGTATGGAATAGGTAATAAGTTATTAAATGCTGTAAAGAGTTTTTATGAGGATATTGAGGCTCAGGTTAGGGTGTGTAGGAGAGAGGGAGATGCTTCTTTCAACAAACTGGCCATATCCCACTGAAGCAGGGTGGCCCAAAAAGAAAAATGAAAGTTTCTCTTTTTAACTTTAGTAATGTATACAGGAGAAGGGGTTACTAGCCCCTTGCTCCTGGCATGTTAGTCACCTCTTACAACAAGCATGGCTTATGGAGGAAGAATTCTGTTCCACTTCCCCATGGAGACAAGAACTAGTAAGAAAACAAAAGAAAACCTAGAGGGGTGTGTATATATATGCTTGTACATGAAAGTGTAGTGTGAACTAAGTGTAAGTAGAAGTAGCAAAATATACCTGAAATCTTGCATGTTTATGAGACAGAAAAAAAGACACCAGCAATCCTACCATCATGTAAAACAATTACACTCACTTGGCAGGATGGTAGTACCTCCCTGGGCAGTTGTTGCCTACCAACCTACTACCTAGGAGAGGGAGATTACTATCCAGTAAAAGTAGGCCTTAGACAGGGATGTGTAATGTCACCATGGTTGTTTAACATATTTATAGCTGGAGTTGTAAAAGAAGAAAATGATATGGTGTTGGGAGAGGGGTGTGGAATCAAATACAAAATGGGAGTTGACACAGTTACTTTTTGCTGATGATACTGTGCTTTTGGGAGATTCTAAAGAGAAGTTGCAAAAGTTAGCGGACAAGTTTCGGAGGGTGCTTAAAGAAAGTAGAATGTGAACATAGATAAGAGTAAGGTGATGAGGGTATCTAATAAGTTAGGTAAAGAAAAACTGGATATCACACTGGAGGGAGGGAGTATGGAAGAAGTGAATGTGTTCAGATATTTGGGAGTAGATTTGTCAGCAGATGGGTTTATGAAGGATGAGATTAACCATAGAACTGATGAAAGAAAAAAAAGGTGAGTGGTGCATTGAGGTGTCTGTGGAGACAAAAAAAAAAACATTATCCATGGAGGCAAAGAAGGGAATGTATGAGAGTACAGTGGTACTGACATTCTTATATGGGTGTGAAGCATTGGTTGTGAATGCTGCACAGTGACCCTGGTAGGTTTAGTGCTTCCTTTGATTATAATAATGTGAATGCTGCAGTGAGAAGGCTGGAGACAGTAGAGATGTCATTCTAAGGGTAATGTGTGGTGTAAATATTATGCAGAGAATTCGTAGCATGGAAAATAGGAGGTGTGGAGTTACAAAAAGTATTATTCAGAGGGCTGAAGAGGGGTTACTGAGGTGGTTTGTTCATTTAGAGAGGATGAAGCAAATTAGAATGACTTGAAGAGTGTATAAATCTGTAGTGGAGGGGAGGAGGGGTAGGGGTTGTCCTAGGAAAGGATGAAAGGGGTAAAAGAGGTTTTGTGTGCAAAGGGCCTAAATATGCAGCAGGCATGTGTGAGCATGTTAGATAGGAGTGAATAAAGATGAATGGTTTCTGGGACCTGACAAGCTGTTGGAGTGTGAGCAGGGTAATATTTTCTGAAGGGATTCAGGAAAACCGGTTAGCCGGACTTGAGTTCTGGAGGTGGGAAGTACAATGCCTGCACTTTAAAGGAGGGGTTTGGGATATTGGCTGTTTGGGGTGACATCTAAACTGTCATATTTGGGCACCTCTGTAAAGACAGTGATTATGTCTGAAAGTGTTGAATGATGATGAAAATGTTTCTCTCTCTTTTTGGGTCACCCTGCCTCGGTGGGAGATGGCTGACATGTTAAAAAATTCTTTGTGTGACCTATTTTTACTTTCATCAATTTCTATTACATGACACTTAACAACATTAAATTTGAACATTCATCCATCAACCCACTTGCTCAATCTATCCATTTTTTAAAGCAGGGATACCCAATAATTTTTGTCTTAGCATACACAGGAGCTATGTATCATTAGTATAAATGTTCATAAATTTTTCTTATATAAACTAGAAAATTTATCAAAGCATGTTCCAATCCCTGTTGCACCAGGCTTGTGATCCCAAGAGGACATTTTGCTTCATATCACTGTTCTGGTACTCTTTCAAACAAGAAGTTTCTAATCCACTATAATAGTTTACCTTTTTTTTCTCCTGTGAGTTGCAGTTTAAACATCAGCCTTATGTAAGGAACTTATCTGAAAACTTTCTTGAAATCAATATAAATGTAATCTCCCATCCGTTTTGTTCCTGGATAATTTGTGTCTTTTTTTCACTATCCTAAGGTTTTTAACCATTTTCCCTAATGTTTTTTCCCAGTAATTTCAGAACACATCAGTGAGACAGGTTTGTAGTTTGGTTAGTCTTCCTGTTGCCTTTACCATTTGTCTACCAGGTTTCTCTGTAATTGAACTCATTCCTTCCACCATAATACCATTTTGGTTACATAGATATATACACACCCGATATATATGCTAGATATAGAGGTGTATACAGTTCAATCTCCTGATCATTAACATGTTAAGATCAAGAATGGAATATCAAAAGCAAAATTTTGCCTTAACCATGAAGTAAATCTCTGATGCCCCCCCTTAAAGTATATATTACTTACCAATTTTTGTTTAAATTACATCCTATGTAGACATCATCATAAAAGGCTGATTATAAGTGACAGCATAATAAAACCATGTGCTCAACAACAGGGGAAATTACCTGTAGTTTACCCATAGATAGGTCCAGGGATTATCTTCCCTATGGCCAAGTTCCAGACCAATGCTGTTGGTGCTTGCCACACAATCCAATACACTAGGGCCCCACTTACACAGCAGGTTAGGTTCCAGGCTACCACTGGAAAGCGGACATTGCCGGAAAGCAGAACATCATTTTTTTCCACTTATAAATGCATATAAATGCCAGATAACAAGTTTACACTAACATATATTAAGTAAGCAATAGAATTAGGCATTAAAAACAATAAAAAGTAAAATTACACAGACAGTATGCTCATTACTTACCTTAAAATATTTGTAGTCTTAATGTAGAGTGAGATGAGTAGTATTTATTGTAAGAAATCAGGTGTGGTAGGTATCGTAGCCCACCAGGCCACCCCACTCACATGTAATACAGCCTCTCCTCACCTAGCGATGTACTCGTTTACCGACAACTCGGACTTACGACAGGCTCTCTGACAAGTATGCATAACTAAATATTAGAGCTGATTGCTTCTATTCTGTTTATTACAATATACAACACACTAGTGTATAAAAATTTAAAAATATACCAGAAATGTTATAAATGGTGCAAAGGTGACATTAAAACAATATCAAATATGGTTGACACAAATCCACTACCATTATAGTATGCTCCTCACTTAGTGATGAATTCATTTACCAATGTGGTCTTAGGAATGGAGCTCCATCGTTAAGTGCGGAGAGGCTGTATACTATGACATTTAAAGCTCTCCAGAGCGATAAAATGCATATACAGTTTACTCACTACCTACCTTAAAATATTTGTAGTTTTAATGTAGGGTGAGAGGCGAGTAGTATTTGTTGTAGGAAGTTAGGTGTGGGAGGTATGGTAGCCAGCCAGGCCACCCCACTCACATAATACTATGACATTTAAAGCGCTCCAGAGCGATAAAATGCATATACGTACAGTTCACTCATTACCTACCTTAAAATATCTGTACAAGTCTTAATGTAGGGTGAGAGGTGAGTATATGAGATAAAATGAATAAACGAGAGAGAGAGAGTAAATGAGAGGACAGAAACGCAGAGTATGTAAACAAGCAGATGAACACATCTGGTTATGGGATGATACAAGTTCATGTCCATGTTTGTGAAGCTTATACCATAATACAAACACCTTACACTGTGTACAAGTTGTCTCCACATTGGTACAATAGAATAAACAAAGAGCGACACTCCCATTCTCATCTAACACACCATTTTTTGAAGAAATGATGCTCTGAGTGAAGGCATACAAAAGGAATAATTATCTAAAGTTACCCCTAGTAATACAGTGGAACCTCAGCACTTGAACTTAATTGGTTCCAGAAGGCTGTTTGAGTGTCGATCTGTTAGAGTACAGAACAAATTTTCTTTTTGGTTGGCTGATATCACTAACCCTCTTAGGCCCTATAGTAACTTATTTATACAATATAAAAAAACACCAAAAAATGCAAAAACACAAAATAATTTACAGCAAAGTTCTGGCAGGTTGTGTTTGTTTGGTAGAGCGCCAAGTAAATGATCGACTACCGAGCAATTTGTTTACCCAACAAAGCATTCGAATACCGAATTGTTTGAGTACGGAGCTGTTCGAGTACCAAGGTTCCACTGTACTATTGTGTACATATTTACTTTGGTGCTGAACTAGAGAAAACATTATTCTTTCTGACACTCCAACAAGATGACTGGAAAAATATCTCATACTTATGTTAAGTTATTCTACTGTGGGGTGTATTTATCATGTTTAGATGTTATGTAGCATGTTTATTGTATAATTTTAAAAAATATCCTAGATGGATTAATGAAAATGTGCATATTAATGTAAATCATGACATTTAATGCACCTCAGATTGATTATTATTGCATATTATCATTATTAGTGTGGCATCCTCAAGGCTAATAAGACCTTCTTAGTGATTTTAATGTGTACCTGCATGCCAGCACAGTGTTTAAGTTTACTGAGGTACAGGTACACATAAGTATAATTATCAGAGTACAGTGGAACCTCTACTTACGAGTGCATCCATGTGCATGTTTTTCCTGATAGAAGCAGTCGCTCAGTCGATTTCTTGCTTCCAGACGCGAGTGAAATTTCCAGATGCCAGCAGGCCTCAAGGGAGGTTCCTTGATGCTGGTAAGGGGCTCTTGCTCTTGATCTAGGGAACTGGATCTAAGTTGTTTGTTGGACTATCTTATTGAAACTTGGGCAATGTATGATTGAAAGATGCTTCTCAACGTACACAAAAAATAAAAGAAATCAGACCATAAATAACGGAGTTCACTTCTCGGCCATTAGCCGCCCCTAAGCGGTATTTTTGTATGGTTTTCATGGTTGTATTCTCGTGTTTTTGGTCTCATTTAATAGAATGGAAGATATATTGCAGAAATAGATATGATTTTGATTGGCTTCACAATGAAAAGTGCCTTGAAATTGAGCTCAAAGTAGCAGAAGAGTTCTATTCTTTGGTGATGTTCAAAAGTAAACAAATGACGTCACTGTCCATTCCAATATGCAGTCATGAATGGGTTGACATTATTTATACAATTATTACAATAATGCAGTAGTCTTGATAACAGTAAATCTTCCATTTTTTTTGTGAATAAAAATTACAAATTATTTATATTGTAATAATAATAATAATTCTCCATGGGGAAGTGGAACAGAATTCTTCCTCCGTAAGCCATGTGTGTCGTATGAGGCAACTAAAATGCCGGGAGCAAGGGGCTAGTAGCCCCTTCTCCTGTATATATTACTAAATTTAAAAGGAGAAACTTTTGTTTTTCCTTTTAGGCCACCCCACCTCAGTGGGGTAAGGCCGGTACGTTGAAAGAAAGAAAAGAATAATACAGTGGACCCCCGAGTTTCATGATTAATCCGTTCCAGAGAGCCCGCCGAAGGTCGAAATTCACGAAACTCGAAACCATTTTCCCCATAAGAAATAATGGAAATAAAATTAATCCGTTCCAGACACCCAAAAATATTAAAATAAAATATTTTTTTTCAAATTAAATAAAGATTTACATAATGAAAACAATCAGAAATCAAGTATATGCATTTAAAATAAATAATAATAACATTACACTTACCTTTACTGAAGACTTCTGGGTGGATGGAAGATGGGAGGAGGTGATAGGAGGAAGGTGTACACTATTGTTTGGAAGGAGAATCTCCTTCCATTAGGACTTTAGGTAGCAAGTCCTTATCTGGGGTTACTTCCCTTCTTCTTTTAATGCCACTGGGAACAACTTGAGAGTCACTGGACCCCTGGCACACAAAATATCTATCCAGAGAGGTCTTTTTTTGGCGTTTCTTTAAGATTTCCCTGAAGTGGGACAAACACTGTCATTGTACTTGTTGCAGATACGGCTTGTTTCAGCTTGGTCAGGGTGATACTTTTCAACAAAACTTTGCAACTCATTCCACATTCCACACATGTCCTTAATCACTGAAGAAGGCACCTCATCCACTCCCTCTTCCTCCTCCTCTGAAGCAAGTTCCTCGGCTGTGGTCTGATGCTGTTCCAGTTGAAGCTTTTGCAGTTCGTCAGTGGTTAGCTCTTCCCTGTGGTCCTCCACCAACTCTTCCACATCCCCGTCACTCACTTTATTTACCAAAGGGCTTGCACTAGCTTTCCTTGGGTCCATGATGACTTATTTAGCGGTTGCAAGCACAAAAAACAATGGATTATTATGAAATGTATTGTATGACCCCGCGGGGTGATGGTCACATGTTGGTAAACAATGGCACACTGAGCGTGAATGGCGTGGGATACTGGCTTTGTGTGCATGGTGACGGGCAGACGGGTACCGGACGGTCGCTGAAACACAAGTTTTTTCACGAAACTCGAGGCCAAATTTTTCCAAAAAAACTCGCCGAAGGTTGAATTTCGCAAAACTCGAGGCTGCTGAAACTCAGGGGTCCACTGTAATAATAATAACATGTACAGTGGACCCCTGAGTTTCGTCGGCATCAACTTTCATGAAATCCGACTTTTGGCAAGTTTTTTCGGCAAAATTTAGCCTCACGGTTCATGATTGGACTCGTGATTCGGTGACCGTCCGGTACCCATCACCACGCACACAAAGCCAGTCTCCCGCACCATTCACACTCAGTGTGCCATTGTTTACCAGCACATGACCATCACCCCGCGGTTTCACAATACATTTCATAATAATCCATTGTTTTTTTGTGCTTGCAACTGCTAAATAAGTCACCATGGTCCCAAGGAAAGCTAGTGCAAGCCCTTTGGTAAGGAAAGCGAGGAACATGATCGAATTCAAGAAGGAAATCATTGAAAAATACGAGAGCGGAATACGTGTTACAGAACTTGCCAGGATGTATGGCAAACCCCATTCAACCATCACTTCGATAGTGGAAAAGGAAATAAAGTGTGCTGTTGTTGCAAAAGGGGTAGATAGGTAAGGCTTGGGAAGGAGTGACTTGCAGAACTTAGAATTCTGCTTGGAGAAAACTGTGGCCAGAATGTGTACAAGAGAGGGATTTTGAAGGGTTTGGGGCTGACCCATAAGGAGCCTATGCCAGTTGTGGAATCTATTGTGGCACTGGGGAAGTCCCTGGGGTTGGAGGTGAGTGGTGAGGATGTGGAAGAGTTGGTGGAGGACCACAGGGAAGAGCTAACCACTGAAGAGCTGCAAGAGCTTCATCTGCAACAGCAAGAGATCACAGCTCAGGAAACTGCTGCAGAGGAGGAAGAGAGATGGAGGAAGGTGCCTTCTTCAAAGATTAAGGACATTTGTGCAAAGTGGACTTAAGTGCAAACATTTATGGATGAACTTCACCCTAACAAAGCTGTTGCAGGCCATATTGGCAACATGTACAATGACAGTGTTGTGTTCCACTTCAGACAAATCTTAAAGAAATGCCAGAAACAGAGCTCTCTGGACAGATATTTTGTGTGACAGGGATCCAGTGACTCTCAAGTTGTTCCCAGTGTCTTTAAAAAACAAAGAAAGGAAGTAACCCCAGATAAGGACTTTGTACCTGAAGTCCTAATGGAAGGAGAATCTCCTTCCTCCTATCCCCTCCTCCTGTCTTCCAACCACCCAGAAGTCTTCAGTAAAGGTAAGTGTAACGTTATCATTTTTTATATGTATGTACTTGATTTCTCATTGTTTTAAGTATGTAAATCTTTATTTAATTTGTAAAAAAATATTTTATTTTAATATTTTTGGGTGTCGGGAACAGATTAATTTTATTTCCATTATTTCTTATGGGGAAAATGGTTTCGCCATTCGGCAATTTCGACATTCGGCAGACTCTCTGGAACTGATTAATCACGAAACTCGGGGGTCCACTGTATAATAATAATAATAGTATAATAATAGTATAATAATATGTATAATAATAATACATGTATAATAATAATGCACTATATAATAATAACAGATGGCTTCGAAAGGCCGTCACTAGTGACATTGATTACCACAACAATGCAGGAGTGGTTGTGTCTGCCTCCCCTTATCACATGATGACATATATTATTCATTCTGGAGTATATATCAAGTTTTTATGTTATTTATATTGTTTATGTCATTAGTTGAATTGTGAGAGATAAATAAGCTGTAGAGTTGATATCAGCGAAATATTCAAGGAGCATTTTGTCCAGTCTCCAGACAAACTCTCATCCACTGCCGATACCACTATGTTGCCACATGTGTAATGGCATATTTTATTCATTCTAGAGTATATATCAAATTTCTATGCTATTTATATTGTTTATTATATCATATTAGATGAACTGTGATAGATAAATAAGCCACATAGATGATATTAGCGAAATATTGAAGTATCTTGTCATGCCTCCTGAGAGCCAGAACGGATCAATTGCATTTCAGCTAATTTAAATGAGGAAAACTGACTCTGTAAACGAGCAAATCCAGATGCAAGCAAGGTCACAGAACGGATTAAACTCGCAAGTAAGATGTTCCACTGTATATATAAATATGAAATAACTTTAAAACACTTGAAATTTTGGAAAGTTTCCAGACGTAATTGCAAGACATGGAGTTCACGGAGAATGTAAATAAACAGGGTGGCGTGCAGTGACCATATTTGAGTCATGTGGGAGGAGCCATATAGCGAGTTTTGGTCATAATTTGAAATGTCCATATTAGTGGAAAACCATAAGGTGAAACGTCATGAAGCGGGGCTGTACTGTATAGGCATTACAACTCATCTAATCAGAAATCTTTTTTCCACAAATTATCAAGCTTCTTGAAAATACCTATGGGTGTAGTGGTGATTCCACTTTTATTTGAAGGGAAAATCTGAAAAATCATAAACATTTTAGACTTATGAATTATGTCCATGTAATACTGCACCTCTGGAGTAAAATAAGTGTTTTTACCTATTTCTCAATCCTCCCCCTCTCATTAGCTATAATTTCACTGTGGAAATTTGGAGCCAGTCTCATCTGCATCTTTCATGTGCAAATTATAGTACTATATATCTTTCTTGCCTGCACTCCAGCAATACAATTTGAGAGATATTAGACATATGAATGAGTAAAGGTTGTGAACTCATGCTGAAGCATACTTATTGTACTAGAAAAATATGGAGACCCCCTGCAACCTTTTTTTTAAGATTAGGTTTCTTATATCACATACTGTTCAGAACATAGTACTAATACTCTTAAACTTGTACACAATAATATATTCACTAGCACCTACCTTGCCTTCCACATCAATGATGCTCTCCTTGGCAATATTGCAAACAAATTTGATCATTTGTTTGGAGACCATTTCACCAACAGCTATTACACACTGAACAGTATGCTCGCAGCTTCTTAACACAAAGAATGCTTGTCTTCCTGAGGAAAAAATCACATAAACAATGAATTCTTTCTTATTCTTGTCTTTTTCCATAAAATAGTTCATTATTAAAATTTCTCTATTTTCCCATGAATGCTGCCTTGCTCTAGGTATATGGTATTCCTTAATTACTTATTTTTTAACACACCAGCAGTCTCCTGCTGAAGAAAAGGGACCCAAAAAAGAAGAAACACTTTAACCATCATTCATTCTCTCAGTAGTATGTATATACCCATTATGTATACCCACTCACCCACATAATCGTTAAGACTGTTCCCATGGCTTGGGGTATGGTAGTGGTATTTCAAACACTGTGAGATGCTAGTCAGTGCTCACTCTCCACAGTCAGTTGTGGTTTACACATGGGCGACACAGGATGTGGAACGGGCTGCTTACGAGATTCTCATCAATAAAGCCGATGTTACCGCAAGATGAAGTATTAATTCCACTCCCATCACTCATCCCAACCATCATCAAATCCCCATGACAATTCAATCAGTTTTGCCAGAAGCATGCTGACATTACAGCTCAAACAACCCTCCAAACTGCAACAATCCCACTTCCCTTCAGAGAGGTGGAGATAAGTTGCATGCCTTTGTAATTAAAAGGTTGCAAGTGTTTCAGCAAAAACACAGGCATTCTTCAAGTCATCTGTTCTGCTGGCATACTGATGTTCAGAAATGAGTGTTTGGAGGTCTCTGGATATATCGCTCATGAAAATAGGGTTGTAATCATTGCATGGGACTGTGTATACACTTGCTTATGATGTCCTTAACTGTAGTGGATGCAGTGGAAGTTACTTGGAATTAAATGTTGAAGAGAATGTTAGAGATGTGATTGGCAGTGGAGTTGGTAGGGAAGACTATGTATCTTCTTTCACTGGTATCATGTTTATTTAAATTGAATATGTTATGTACACAGCATCTACAGTCTGATGAAGCGATAAGGATAGTGAAGTTTTGAAAATACTGGTTCAGTGATTACAGGAAAAAAACGCTCAATCTACTCTATGACTCAGACACCTATAAGCCTCTCGGAACAAACCAAGTGGACAACCTAACCAAAACTTTTCTATGCAAGACTTGTCTCATTATTAAGGACTCAGAACAAGGAAAGAAACTTCTACATACCATCCCCAGCAATCCCAGACCTGCCAGAATGTACATCCTGCAAAAGATTCATAAGCCAAAAATTCCATTATGGGTCATCTGCTCTGGAATACCATATTTTACAGCAAACAAGATGCCCCAGTGTCAAGGACATCCATTCCCCCCCAAGTCTGACTGGCTAAATTAAAAAAAAAAAAAAAAAAAAAAAAAGTATCCACTGTAATAAGAGTAATAAAGTTACATTAAGCCTGAGGCATTGTGTACAAAAACACACATTGATGGTTCGTTCTGCATTTAATCATCAGACACTGCTGACTGGCAGGGTTGCCAGTCTGTTGCATCAGCTAAAACATGCTACATTTACATGAAACAGCACTAAGAAATGCGTCATTATACAGGCGATTATTCTAGATCTGCTAAATCATAATTCTGAGCTTAAAAGGTCCTTACATCCAAAACTGACAGCAAAATGTTCTAGTGTTCTGTTCTTACATCATCATTTAGATTTTCAAATTAGGAAGTTTATTTAGGTACAGGTACACATAAATACAGTTACACAAATTATCATACATAGTAATGTGTGTAAATTACCTAGGATAAACCAAAAAAGACAAGTGGCTTATTTCCATTGGGGTCCTTGATTTCCATTTTGTCTTTGTATACTGAATGGTTCTTCAGTTTTCTTGTGCTTGGCAATATTTTTGTCTTTCAGTGTTACTCAACTAATTGCAGTTGAACATTTGCAGGATACTATTATACTCATATGAGTCATGTATAATATATGAACTGGACCTGACTGGCCATGTTAAATTTTTGCTGATATTCCAGAGTACACAGAATAAAATGAATAAAGATTTTATTTTTTTGCAAAGGTTACAATGTGTAATTACAATTTTGATTCGTTAAAAACAAAGAAAGCCACTATCATGCTGGATCAGACTAATCCTACTTAAGTCTAGACAAGAAAACTGTGGCTAACTTTTTAATAAATCTATATTTTATCTTAATATTAATGTGAGGCAGTCAAGATGGAGGTTTGTAAATATGTACAATAATCTTGAAGTTGCACATAATAAAAACAATATTACAATTAATGGTTCACACAGTAATGTTTTATGGATTGGCAGATGTTTTAATAGACTAGAGGTCATATAAAATAATACAGCAGTACCCCGAGTTTCAAACTCAATCCGTTCCAAGAGCTAGTTCTAAAATCGAAACGCTCGAAACTCGAAACAGTATTTCCCATAAGAAATATTGTAAATCCAATTAATTCATTTCTGCTGTCAGGAGGCATGACAAAATAGTACTTCAATAGGACACTATTATCAACTCTACTGCTTATTTATCTATCACAATTCATCTAATATGACATAATAAACAATGCATATAAATAACATAAAAACCTGATATACACTCTTAGAATGAATAAAAGATGTATGTCATTACGTATGTGGTGGCGGGGGAGGATACAGTCGTGGGCAGTCTTCCTCCAGCTATGAAAACGTCTTCCCATTCTTTCCTCCTTCGGACGTGTTAGTATAAGAGAAAATGGAGTTTGTAATGCTAACTGCATTAGATTACTTCTTTCATAAGAAAACCATAATGTAGAAATGAAATGGTGTACATACACCATTTACATACCTTGCAGGAAAATAGGCTTTAAATTCCACAACTTGCACCCATGCTGGCATGCAGGAACACATTAAAATCATTAAGTGTGTGTTATTAGTCATGAAGATGCCATATTAATAATAATAATAATAATAATAATAATAATAATAAAACAATAATAATCACTCTGAGGAACATTAAATGTCATATAAAACGTTAATATGGACATTTTGCTTAATCCATCTATGATATTTTTTTCAAAATTATATAATAAACACTCTACATAACATATAAACATATAAATTAACATAAATATGAGATGTTTTTCCAGTCGGCTTGACGAAGTGAACAAAAACCATTCGTGTCCTGGTATCAATAACAACAACTGGTTTGTTTACAAAACCTGTGAATATGGGGGTCATATACCTACCACACTTTAATACCTACCTACCTCACTATGCACCCTACATTAAGACCATTAAGACTACAAATACAGTGGGCCCTTGGGTAACGGCGGCATCGGCTAACGCCCAAGAACTCGGTTAAGGGCATTCGTCCCGAACGTGTCTGCCTGTCCGCCCGGCCTGAGTGCTTGAGCCACCCTGCCTTCAGCTAGTATGCCATTGTTTACAAGCCAGTCCCGACGATTCCACGCGTGCATGCGATACATTTTGTATTATTCCATTGTTTTTAGTGCTTGTAACTGCTAAATAAGCCACCATGGGCCCAAAGAAAGCCTCTAGTGCCAACCCTGTGTTAAAAAGGGTGAGAAATACTACTGAATTAAAGAAAGAGATAATCGCAAAGTATGAAAGTGGAGTGCGTGTCTCCGAGTTGGCCAGGTTATAAAACAAACCCCATTCAACCATCACTACTATCTTGGCCAACAAAAACGCAATCAAGGAAGCTGCTGTTGTGAAAGGTGCAAGTATGCTTACAAAACAGAGATCGCAAATACTCAAAGATGTGAAGAGACTGTTGTTGGTGTGGATCAATGAGAAACAATTATCAGGAGATAGTGTTTCTCAGTCAATAACATGTGAAAAGGCAAGGCAGTTGCATGATGATCTAATTAAGAAAATGCCTGAAACTAGTGCTGATGTTAGTGATTTTAAGGCCAGCAAAGGTTGGTTTGAGAGATTTAAGAATCGTAGTGGCATACACAGTGTGATAAGGCATGGTGAAGCTGCCAGTTCTGACAAAAAAGCAGCTGAAAAATATGTGCAGGACTTTAAGGGGTACATAGAGGCTGAAGAATTAAAACCCCAACAAGTGTTCAACTGTGACAAAACAGGCTTGTTTTGAAAGAAAATGCCACACAGGACCTACATTACTCAGGAGGAAAAGGCACTCCCAGGACAGAAGCTTATGACAGACAGGCTAACTCTCATGTTTTGTAGTAATGCTAGTGGGGATTTTAATGTGAAGGACATTTGTGCAAAGTGGGTTGCAGTGCAAACCTTTATAGGTGAACATTACCCTGACACAGCTGTTGCAAGCCATATTGGCAACATGTACAATGACACTCGTGTCCCATTTTAGGAAAATCTTATTAAACAGACCCCAGAAACAGAGCTCCCTGGACAGATTTTTGGTGTGACAGGGGTCCAGTGACTCTGAAGCTGGTCCTAGTGCCATTAAAAAACCAAGAAGGGAGGTAACCCCAGAAAAGAACTTGTTACCTCAAGTCTTTATGGAAGGGGATTCCCATTCCAAAAAACTGTAAACTCTTCCATCCTCTGCCCTCCTCCCATCTCATCACTCATCAATAAGTCTTCAATAAAGGTAAGTGTCATTTCAGTATTGTTTATTGTGCATGTCTCATTGTTTTCTGTGTAGGGAAATGTATATTTCATGTAAAAAATTTTTATTTTGTTTAATACTTATGGGTGTCTGGAACGGATTAATTGGATTTCCATTATTTCTTATGGAGAATATTAATTCGGCTAACATCCAAATCGGTTAAAGGTGAGCTCTCTGGAACAGATTAATGCCGTTACCTGAGGGTCCACTGTATTTTATGGTAAGTAATGAGTGTACTGTATATGCATTTTATCGCTCTGGGGCACTTTAAATTCCTACTATATAATGTGTGGGGTGAGGTGGCCAGATGGGGGTTGCATAATTACCACACTTTGATACCTACCTGCCTTACTATTCACCTTGCACCCTATATAAGGCCATTAAGACTACAAATATTTTAAGGTAAGTAATGAGTGTACTGTATATGCATTTTATCACTCTAGGGCACTTTAAATGCCTAGTATATAATGTAATGTTCACTCGAGAAACAAAGCCAGACTGACTCACGATGCCTGTACGGGGAGGCGCACAGGCGTGGGGCAGGCAGACAGGTCTGGTACATGGTTCGAAACATGGGGCAGTTTTGATACTTGGGACAAAATTGGTGCGAAAAAAAGAGGTCGAAACTCGGGGTTCCACTGTATTTGGGAGAGTTGCCTCAAACTGATTAGAAGTTGTTTTGGTTGGTTTAGTTAACCCTTTGACTGTCGCGGCCGTATATATACGTCTTACGAGGTACCGTGTTTGATGTATATATACTCATAAATTCTAGCGGCTTCAAATCAAGCAGGAGAAAGCTGGTAGGCCCACATATGAGAGAATGGGTCTGTGTGGTCAGTGTGCACCATATAAAAAAAATCCTGGAGCACGTAGTGCATAATGAGAAAAAAAAACTCCGACCGTTTTTTTTAATTAAAATGCCGACTTTGTGGTCTATTTCCGTATAGTATTTATGATTGTATTCTCGTTTTCTTGGTCTCATTTGATAGAATGGAAAACATATTATAGAAATAGAGGTGATTTTGATTGATTTTTCTATAAAAAGAACCTAGAAATGGAGCTCAAAGTAGGGGAAATGTTTGATTTTTGCCAATGTTCAAAAGTAAACAAATGATGCCATTGTCCAATAAATGTCCAACTAGCCATTCTAATATGCAGTCATGAATGGGTTGATGTTATTTATACAATTATTACAGTATTGCAGTAGTCTGCATAATAGTAAGTCTTCTATTTTTTGTTTGAATAAAAATTCAAAATAGAAAGCAAGAGTAATATCAGAGGGACCTGGAGACATGACTGATGAGCAAAGAAAATGTTAATTTAGAGCCAGGAATGTCTGCATTGTTCATTCTGGACCTTATTTTGAAATTGTCATATTTTTTAGTTTTCGTGAAATTGGCCAAATTGCAAATTTCTGACCACATTATTAGGTAGTTGAAATCGGTAAATGGGCAGTTTCTTGTACTCAATCGATAGAAAAAATGGAGTTCTAAAGAAATAGCTATGAGTTTGGGCGACTGGAACAATGGAATTAGCCGAAAATAGGGCTCAAAGTGGGCGAAATCGCCGATTTGTAAACAGCGCCGAGGTCGCTAACTTTGCGAGAGCATACTTCCGTCAGTTTTCCATCAAATTTCGTTTTTTTGGTGTCATTACAATCGGGAAAAGATTCTCTATCATTTCATAAGAAAAAAATTTTTTTTTTTTTTAAATTTTGCGACACCAGGAGACACCTCAGGATTGGGGGTTGCGACAGTCAAAGGGTTAATATTGAGAGATGAGATGATTTTTAAGCATAGCCCTAAATTGGTATGTAGTCAGGGGATCCCTTACTGGTTCAGGTAGTGAATTCCAGATCTTCAGGCCCTTTATGTGAATTGCATTTTCGCACAGTGTGAGACTGACATGAGGGATGTCGAAATGTGTCTTGTGCCTTGTACTGTGACTGTGCATTCTGTTGTAGCTATCAAGAAGTTTAAGCAGAGGGTTTATATTGGAGTTTAATGTTCTGTATATGTAGTAGGCACAATAATACGAGTGTAGTCTTGTATATTTAGTAGATTCAGGCTTTTGAAAAACTGGTGGGGTGTGCTGTCTGGCATAGGAGCTGGTAATCAAGAATATACAACTGGCTAGTCTAATACACATTTAGGAATGCACTGACATTATTTATACAATTATTACAATAATGTAGTATACATGACAGTACATCATCTACCTTTTTGTGTGAATAAAAATTCAAAATGGAAAGCAAGTGTAACATAAGAGGGGCCTGGAGACTTGATTAATGAACAGAGAAAATATTATTTCAGTGTCAGGAATGTCTGCACTGTTTATTCTGGACCCTATTTTGAAACTGCCATTTCTTGAATTTTGTGTGAAATTGGCTAAATTACTAATTTCTGATCACTTAATTGGGTAGCTTAATTACTTGAATGGGCAGTTTCTTGTACTCAATCAATAGAATGGAAGACATACTAGCAAAATAGCTAAGAATCTGGTCAACTGGAACAATGGAATTAGCCTAAAATCAGACTCAGTGGACAAAATCGCCGATGGGTAAATATCGCTGACATGGCAAAATTCACGAAAGCTGGTTTTATGTGCTGCTTTTTCAACAGACTTTTGGACTTCCCATTGGTTTCCCCAGTTAGTGCTGTACTGGTGAACCTATACATGGAACATCTTGAGGTTGAGTGGTTTTCCCCTATTATTCCTTCCTCACTCCCTAGCTTTGTTATGTGACAGCATACTCAACATGCTGTTCAACATTTAACATATATTCCTGCTCTATAACACAAGCTCAACCAGGTCAAGCTTCAATCCAATTTATACTCCAAGTAGTGTATGACACTTACTTTCTTTAATGTTCTTCTCTGCAAAGCTGACCATGAGCTTTTTTAAAGTCTACTATAAACCAACCAATCAGCACAATCTTCTCCAATTCTACTCACACCACAATGCCAAAATTAAATGTGGAGTAATCACAGGCTACTTCCTATGTGCCCTCTGTATTTGCAGCACTGAATTCCATGAAGAACGCTCTTTCATTGAACAAGTATTTTCTATACTTCACTATCCTCATCACTTCATCAGACTGTAAACGGCATGCACATAACATACTTAATTCACTTAGATGTGGTACTAATGAAAGATACATGCACAGTCTTCCCTACCAACTCTACTGCCAAGCATGTCTCTAGCATTCTCTAACACCACTGAAGGATATCATCAGTAGGATCAACCCTCTGCAGGTGCATTAAACAATCTTTTGCACCAACTGCAACCAAATATACATGTGCAAAACATCCAAACCTCCAAACATTCATTTCTGAACACCAGTACACCAGCAGAATGGATTACATGAAGAACGCCTGTGTTTTGCACTGAAATTTATACAACCATTTAATTACAATGACACAACTTATTGCCATTGAAGAAAACATACTGAGATGCAAGATCTGGAAATTATCAGTCATTAGCATATCCATCAATTTCAACCAGAATAATGGATTCTACATCACAGATGAGCCTCTTGCCAGGAAACTTTCATAGTTATCCCACACAGCAACAACATTACAGCAGGCCTACTGACCTATGGTAGACAGGTCTTGCTCACATCCAACCTTTTCCTAGTCATCAGTCTACCTAAGAAATAAGCTTCAGCATACATCACCTGACTCTTCATGCCACCACACTATATATATCTTTCTTTCTTTCAACACACCGGCTGTATCCCACCACGGCAGGGTGGGCCAATAAGAAAAACAAAAGTTTCTCTTTTAAATTTAGTAATTTATAAGGGAGAAGGGGTTACTAGCCCCTTGCTCCCGACATTTTAGTCGCCTCTTACAACACGCATGGCTTACGGAGGAAGAATTCTGTTCCACTTCCCCATGGAGGTAAGAGGAAATAAAAAGAACTAGAAAGAAAATAGAAGAAAACTCAAAGGGGTGTGTATATATATGCTTGTACATGTATGTGTAGTGTGACCTAAGTGTAAGTAGAAGTAGCAAGACGTACCTGAATCTTGCATGTTTATGAGATAGAAAAAAGGACACCAGCAATCCTACCATCATGTAAAACGATTACAGGCTTTCATT
Organism: Cherax quadricarinatus; assembly: GCF_038502225.1. Lineage (NCBI taxonomy): Eukaryota > Metazoa > Arthropoda > Malacostraca > Decapoda > Parastacidae > Cherax > Cherax quadricarinatus. The sequence goes on along the minus strand of NC_091333.1, from coordinate 21,888,335 downwards.
TTACACTCACTTGGCAGGACGGTAGTACCTCCCTGGGCAGTTGCTATCTACCAACCTACTACCTAGGATATATATATTCTTCTTTCAACAAACCGGCCGTATACCACCAAGGCAGGGTGGCCCAAAAAGAAAAACGAAAGTTTCTCTTTTTAAATTTAGTAATTTATACGGGAGAAGGGGTTACTAGCCCCTTGCTCCCGGCATTTTAGTCGCCTCTTACAACACGCATGGCTTACGGAGGAAGAATTCTGTTCCACTTCCCCATGGAGATAAGAGGAAATAAACAAGAACAAGAACTAGAAAGAAAATAGAAGAAAACCCAGAGGGATGTGTATATATACATATATATGCTTGTACATGTATGTGTACTGTGACCTAAGTGTAAGTAGAAGTAGCAAGACGTACCTGAAATCTTGCATGTTTATGAGACAGAAAAAAGGACACCAGCAATCCTACCATCATGTAAAACGATTACAGGCTTTCGTTTTACACTCACTTGGCAGGACGGTAGTACCTCCCTGGGCGGTTGCTGTCTACCAACCTACTGCCTAGGATATATATACAGTGGACCCCCGCTTAACGATCACCTCCCAATGCGACCAATTATGTAAGTGTATTTATGTAAGTGCGTTTGTACGTGTATGTTTGGGGGTCTGAAATGGACTATTCTACTTCACAATATTCCTTATGGGAACAAATTCGGTCAGTACTGGCACCTGAACATACTTCTGGAATGAAAAAATATCGTTAACCGGGGGTCCACTGTATTCTTCTTTCAACACACCGGCTGTATCCCACTGAGGTGGGGAGGCCCAAAAGGAAAAACGAAAGTTTCTCCTTTTACATTTAGTAATATATATAGGAGAAGAGGTTACTAGCCCCTTGCTCCCGGCATTTTAGTCGCCTCTTACAACACGCATGGCTTACGGAGGAAGAATTCTGTTCCGCTTCCCCATGGAGGTAAGAGGAAATAAACAAGAACAAGAACTAGTAAGAAAAATGGAAGAAAACCCAGAGGGGTGTGTGTATATACATATATGCTTGTACATGTACGTGTAGTGTGACCTAAGTGTAAGTAGAAGTAGCAAGACGTACCTGAAACCTTGCATGTTTATGAGACAGAAAAATGGACACCAGCAATCCTACCATCATGTAAAACAATTACAGGTTTCCGTTTTACACTCACTTGGCAGGACGGCAGTACCTCCCTGGGCGGTTGCTGTCTACCAACCTACTGCCTAGGATATATATATATATCTATACACATATATACATGTATATACTTGCATCTTATTCCAGGCAGATGTGTTTGTTACTTGATAAAGCCCACTACATGGGCGAGACATTGTCAATAAATTACTGCATTTGTCTCTCTTTTTTTTTATGTTGATATTTTATACCATTACACTCCAAGATATGACATGCAATAGGAAAAAATAGGAAAAAAATTTTGCTACTTGTTAATCAAATTTTATGCAGTTTCTAATTAAATTTATGCACAAATATTTCTTTCTTGAAATAGTTTCCCCCAAATGTTCTGAAATCTTGGAACCAACCCCAAATGTTGAGGAAGATATGCCTCTACTGTAACAACAATTATATGATACAAATACACAGTAAAGCCTCAGTATAACAGACCTTAATATAACAGACTTTTAAACTTATAGGCAAAGTTTAGTATTTATTGTAGTATATCTATAAACTTCTACTTACACTTAGGTCACACTACACATACATGTACATGTTTATTTATACACACTCATCTGAGTTTTCTTTGATTTAATCTTAATAGTTCTTGGTCTTATTACTTTTCCTTTTATATCCATGGGGAAGTGGAATAAGAATCTTTCCTCCGTAAGCCATGCGTGTTGTAAAAGTCAACTAAAATGCCGGGAACAATGGGCTAGTAACCCCTTTTCCTGTAATAATTACTAAAAAGAATAAGAAGAAGAAAATTGTCAAAGTGGGAAGTCTGAATGTACGTGGATGTTGTGGAAATGATAAGAAAGAGATGATTGTGGATGTTATGAATGAGAAGCAGCTGGATGTCCTGGCTTTAAGTGAAACAAAGATGAAGGGGGTAGGAGAGTTTCAGTGGAGAGGAATAAATGGGATTAGGTCAGGGGTTTCAAATAGAGTTAGAGCTAAAGAAGGAGTAGCAATAATGTTGAAGGATAAGTTATGGCAGGAAAAGAGGGACTATAAACATATTAAGTCAAGGATTATGTGGAGTAAAATAAAGGTTGGATGTGAAACGTGGGTTGTAGTAAGCGTATATGCACCTGGAGAAGAGAGAAGTGTAGAGGAGAGAGAGAGATTTTCGGAAATGTTGAGTGAATGCGTGGGGAGTTTTGAACCAAGTGTGAGTAATGGTGGTTGGGGATTTCAATGCTAAAGTGGGCAAAAATATTGTGGAGGGAGTAGTAGGTAAATTTGGGGTGCCAGGAGTAAATGCAAATGGAGAGCCTTTAATTGAGCTATGTGTAGAAAGAGGTTTAGTAATAAGTAATACATATTTTATGAAGAGGATAAATAAATATACAAGGTATGATATAGCACGTAATGAAAGTAGTTTGTTAGATTATGTATTGGTGGATAAAAGGTTGATGGGTAGGCTCCAGGATGTACACATTTATAGAAGGGCAACTGACATATCGGATCATTATTTAGTTGTAGCTACAGTTAGAGTAAGAGGTAGATGGGAAAAGAGGAAAATGGCAACAAGTAAGAGGGAGGTGAGAGTGTATAAACTAAGGGAGGAGGATGTTCGGGTGAGATATAAGCAACTATTGGCAGAAAGGTGGACTGGTGCAAGTATGAGCAGTGGGGGGGGGGTTGAAGAGGGTTGGAATAGTTTTAAAAATGCAGTATTAGAATGCGGGGCAGAAGTTTGTGGTTATAGGAGGGTAGGTGCAGAGGGAAAGAGGAGTGATTGGTGGAATGATGAAGTAAAGGTTGTGATAAAAGAGAAAAAGTTAGCTTATGAGAGGTTTTTACAAAGCAGAAGTGTTATAAGAAGAGTAGAGTATATGGAGAGTAAAAGAAAGGTGAAGAGAGTGGTGAGAGAGTGCAAAAGGAGAGCAGATGATAGAGTGGGAGAGGCACTGTCAAGAAATTTTAATGAAAATAAGAAAAAATTTTGGAGTGAGTTAAACAAGTTAAGAAAGCCTAGGGGACAAATGAATTTGTCAGTTAAAAATAGAGTAGGGGAGTTAGTAGATGGGGAGAGGGAGGTTTTGGATAGATGGCGAGAATATTCTGAGGAACTTTTAAATGTCGACGAAGAAAGGGAGGCGGTAATTTCATGCACTGGACAGGGAGGTATACCATCTTTTAGGAGTGAAGAAGAACAGGATGTGAGTGTGGGGGAGGTGCGTGAGGCATTACGTAGAATGAAAGGGGGTAAAGCAGCTGAAACTGACGGGATCATGACAGAAATGTTAAAAGCAGGGGGAGATAGGGTGTTGGAGTGGTTGGTATTTTTGTTTAATAAATGTATGAAAGAGGGGAAGGTACCTAGAGATTGGAGGAGAGCATGTCTAGTCCCTTTATATAAAGGGAAGGGGGACAAAAGAGATTGTAAAAATTACAGAGGAATAAGTTTACTGAGTATACCAGGAAAAGTGTACGGTAGGGTTATAATTGAAAGAATTAGTGGTAAGACAGAATGTAGAATTGCGGATGAGCAAGGAGGTTTTAGAGTAGGTAGGGGATGTGTAGATCAAGTGTTTACATTGAAGCATTTATGTGAACAGTATTTAGATAAAGGTAGGGAAGTTTTTATTGTATTTATGGATTTAGAAAAGGCATATGATAGAGTGGATAGGGGAGCAATGTGGCAGATGTTGCAAGTACGTATATGGAATAGGCGGTAAATTGCTAAATGCTGTAAAGAGTTTTTATGAGGATAGTGAGGCTCAGGTTAGGGTGTGTAGAAGAGAGGGAGACTACTTCCCGGTAAAAGTAGGTCTTAGGGTCTTAGACAGGGATGTGTAATGTCACCATGGTTATTTAATACATTTATAGATGGGGTTGTAAAAGAAGTAAATGCTAGGGTGTTTGGGAGAGGGGTGGGATTAAATTATGGGGAATCAAATACAAAATGGGAATTGACACAGTTGCTTTTTGCTGATGATACTGTGCTTATGGGAGATTCTAAAGAAAAATTGCAGTTTAGTGGACGAGTTTGGGAGTGTGTGTAAAGGTAGAAAGTTGAAAGTGAACATAGAAAAGAGTAAGGTGATGAGGGTATCAAATGATTTTGATAAAGAAAAATTGGATATCAAATTGGGGAGGAGGAGTACGGAAGAAGTGAATGTTTTCAGATACTTGGGAGTTAACGTGTCGGCGGATGGATTTATGAAGGATGAGGTTAATCATAGAATTGATGAGGGAAAAAAGGTGAGTGGTGCATTGAGGTATATGTGGAGACAAAAAACATTATCTATAGAGGCAAAGAAGGGAATGTATGAAAGTATAGTAGTACCAACACTCTTATATGGGTGTGAAGCTTGGGTTGTGAATGCAGCAGCGAGGAGACTTGGAGGCAGTGGAGATGTCCTGTCTAAGGGCAATGTGTGGTGTAAATATTATGCAGAAAATTCGAAGTGTGGAAATTAGGAAAAGGTGTGGAGTTAATAAAAGTATTAGCCAGAGGGCTGAAGAAGGGTTGTTGAGGTGGTTTGGTCATTAGAGAGAATGGATCAAAGTAGAATGACATGGAGAGCATTTAAATCTGTAGGGGAAGGAAGGCAGGGTAGGGGTCGTCCTCGAAAAGATTGGAAGGAAGGGGTAAGGGAGGTTTTGTGGGCGAGGGGCTTGGACTTCCAGCAGGTGTGCGTGAACATGTTTGATAGGAGTGAATGGTGACGAATGGTATTTGGGACCTGACGATCTGTTGGAGTGTGAGCAGGGTAATATTTAGTGAAGGGATTCAGGGAAACCAGTTATTTTTATATAGCCGGACTTGAGTCCTGGAAATGGGAAGTACAATGCCTGCACTCTAAAGGCGAGGTTCAGGATATTGGCAGTTTGGAGGGATATGTTGTGTATCTTTATACATATATGCTTCTAAGCTGTTGTGTTCTGAGCACCTCTGCAAAAACAGTGATTATGTGTGAGTGAGGTAAAAGTGTTGAATGATGAAAGTATTTTCTTTTTGGGGATTTTCTTTCTTTTTGGGTCACCCTGCCTCGGTGGGAGACGGCAGACTTGTTAAAAAAAAAAAAAAAAATATCTGTAAACTGTGTGCTCATTACTATATTAGGTATACAGTAATTTATGGCACTTTTTTACTATTTTTTAACTTCATTTAGATAAAATAGACACCCCTATTATTCTGTTATACTGAGGTCCACTGTCCAAGGCTAATCTTCTAAGAATAACAACCTGACCTAACAGGTGAAAAAATCTGATAAATTAAAGAACATATATCTAGACAGAAAAGGTACCAGATGATGATAATATTGAAGCTTCTATTTCAGACTAGAAGTAAATAACAAAACAGCATGTAGAAATGGCATAGTGAAATGCCAGAGAAGATTGCAGGGTTATAAAATAAGGAAGATGACTCAGTACTGATGGTTGCATGGAAATATCAATGAATATGGTCGCTTTAAGATACCAGAAGTAAATTTCTTTGCTGGAAATCAAGAACTAAAATATTAAATACATTATACATTATTATACCTTTGCCACGACTTGTATGAAGTCGTGCTCGAATTGTAACATTTTGGTTGGCTAAACTTTCATCGAGATCTTTTAACTCTTTGTGTGTAACTGGTAATTTCTCTTGACTTTTATTCAGTGTTAGGTTTCCATACAAACCCACTGAACAGTCTACTTCTGCTCCCTCTTGGGTTGCATCCTGAAAAAAAAAAACTCAGTTCAACAAATTAATATAGCAATACAAAATAAAATAGACAAAACAAGCAGTTTAACTTACAGTAACCTGCTTAAAATAAGTACCTCCTAGATCATAGTGATCATTAAGAATAATGAATTCTTAGGATATTGATTAGAAAAAAAATCAGATCTTATAATTTATTCTCAAACACAAATACTCAACCCTCAAACTGGCCCTGACATATATCTGCGTGGAAAACTGGGCAAGATACACTACAGTGTATATAACAGTAGAGAGCTCAAAGTAAGGCCTAAGTTCCTTGATTTATGTTGGGAGAATCTTGTAACCCTAATGTACAAAATTTATGTCTAGTCAAAAAAATTTTTGTGTCAGTGTAAAAACCAGTGTTTGTATGTAACCTCTTGACAGTTACCAGGTCAGGACACTTCACCACCTTCCACCACACATCACCACCCTCCACCACACGTCACCACCCTCCATCACACGTCACCACCCTGCAGCAACAGCAAGCAGCCGCAGCAAGCAGCAACAAGGCTGCTCCTATATCTTGCCGTCCCCTGTGTAATAAGGGGTTCACTGTAAGGGGTTTGTGAAGTTAAGGGAAAAGTGAGCAGTGAAGAGGGTTTTGAAGAAGAAAATTTACTAGTAATTCAGTGGTGATTGCTAAAGCAGATACTAGGGTGTACTAGGTGACTAGAAAAGAGAAATAAATATTATTGTATATGAGTCAAAGAGCGAAGAGTGAAAATGGCAGGCATTAGGGGGGTACAGGATGCCATAATTATATTTATCTTTCTTCTTCAATTCCATGAAGAAAGAAATCAGTCATGGGGGCTGGAAAAGGTGAATGGAGTAACAGCGCCCTGGACAGTAAAAGCCCAACAGTTGCCATCCTACCAGAAAAGTAAATGTCACTATCGCCGCAAGGTATGGCAACACCGCATACCCAAACAAAAACAGTGGCACACAGCTCTTATTGTAGCGCTCTTAAGTGGTGATATCCAAATTAATCCAGGACCTCAAACTATTGTGCAGAGGCAAAACAGACAGATAAATGACGGTGATAATGACAGTCTAGTAGCTAGGAATGATAACCTTAACTCCATATGTAATGCATACATAGGTCAATGTGAGACAATACAACCATTATTATCTCAAACACTACCAAACAGGTGCATACACTGTACTAAAGTATGCATGAAAAACAGAAAAGGCAAATTATGTAAAATGTGTAAGGGGTGGGTGCATGATGGATGTATGTACAATTATAGCAACGGTGCCAGAATTCATTTTGTGTGTAACAAATGCACTTTGGCACAGTTACCCTTTAGCAATGATGACATTGATTTACCTAATTTTAATACAAATGACCCATTGCCATATACTGATGATTAAAATTGTTTTATGAAAACAGGCCTTCACTTTATTCATGTCAACGCAAGATCACTTCTTCCTAAATTGGCAGAGATTAAGATTCTAGCTAACAAAATTAGGGCGGCAGTTATAACCATCTCTGAACCCTGGTTGGATGATACGGTGACTGACGACGAGGTCAAAATAGGTTACAATATAAAACGCTTAGATAGGAACAGAAAGGGTGGTGGAGTATGTGCCTACATTAGAAATGACTTAGCTTACAACCCAAGACCTGATTTAAATAACAATAAACTGGAGATTCTATGGTTTGAAGTGCTGCTTCCCAAGACCAAACCCATCTTAGTAGGAACTAGTTACCGCCCTCCTACCCAGGACCAGCTCTTAGAAGACTTTTCCAGAGTATTGTCCGGACTTGAAAACAATTGCAAGACAATAATACTGGGCGACTTCAATATCTGTTTTCAGCAGCAAAATAACGGGATATGCAAAAGGTATAAGCAAATTCTAGGTTTAAATAGTTACACTCAACTAATTAATACACCATCCTGGATCACACAGTTCTCAGCCACCCTAATTGACCACATACTTTGTAATCGCTCTGAGAACATTAGTCAGTCAGGCGTCATTACCACAGGTCTTAGTGATCATTTCATCATTTACTGCACCAGGAAAATCACTAGGGATAGGATAGGTCTACACAGGACAATAAAAATGAGGTCAACTAGAAACTACAGTGAAGAAACACTGGTAAATAGGCTACACAATTGTGACTGGACAGAAATAACAAGTTGCACGGACATAAACGATGCCTGGGAAAAATTCAAAACAATGTTCAGTACCATCCTTGATAATATTGCACCAGTTAAAGAGGTTAGGATTAAACGAAGAACTGAACCCTGGATGACTACTGAGATATTTGATAATATGAAATTCAGAGACCAGCTGCTAAAAAGATTTAAAGCAAACAGACAGGATATTGCAGCACTAAATGAATTCTAAAGGGTGAGGAACAGAGTACAGAGACTTATAAAAGGAGCAAAGGCAAAGCACTATTGCTCAAAAATTGAAGAGTATAAGCATAACCCCAGAAAGCTCTGGCAACAACTAAAACAGTTGGGGTATAGCCATAAGCCAGTAGATAGGTCTAACATAGTACTCACTATCGATAATGAGGTATGCCACAAAACATCTAAGGTGGCAAATTGCTTTAATTCCTACTACACATCTGTTGCATCAACACTAGAAAGTAAACTACCAGCTGCATCAAATACCTTTAACACAGACTCTGATAAGTTTCAAACATACTATACCAATAAAGGGGTAACCCCAAATAGTTGTCAACTAGTAAGTATATCTCATGACTTTATTCAAAAAGAACTGAGCAGGTTAAACCCAACTAAGAGCACAGGCCCTGATAACATTCCGTCTAAGTTCCTAAAAGATGGTGCTTCTGAACTGTCAATCCCTATTGCTCACATAATAAATCTATCAATCACCAATAATACCGTACTGGAGGGGTTCAAGGAGGCCAGAGTTACTCCTATCTTCAAGAAAAATAGTAGGTCTGATGTCAGCAACTATATTCCTGTTAGTATACTCGGTATAATATCCAAAATTCTAGAGAGGGCGGTGTCCCGGTGGCCTGGTGGCTAAAGCTCCCGCTTCACACACGGAGGGCCCGGGTTCGATTCCCGGCGGGTGGAAACATTCGACACGTTTCCTTACACCTGTTGTCCTGTTCACCTAGCAGCAAATAGGTACCTGGGTGTTAGTCGACTGGTGTGGGTCGCATCCTGGGGGACAAGATTAAGGACCCCAATGGAAATAAGTTAGACAGTCCTCGATGACGCACTGACTTTCTTGGGTTATCCCGGGTGGCTAATCCTCCGGGGTTAAAAATCCGAACGAAATCTTATCTTATCTTATCTTACTCTCAAGTAGTTAAGTACCTTAATAACAACAACATTCTCCATAGCTATCAATCGGGCTTTAGAAGATCTTACTCAACCGACACCTCCCTAATTAATCTGATGGATTACCTGAGAACTGAAATGTCAAAGGGGAACCTCATAGGTATGGTAACCTTAGACCTGCAAAAGGCCTTCAATACTGTCAACCACAATATATTATGTAAGAAACTTCAAGCTATCGGTATAGGTTCTGTAGACTGATTTAAGTCCTACCTTAGCAACAGGAGACAAATTGTCAAAATCAACAAAACGGAATCAGAACCCCTGCCGATAGCATGTGGAGTTCCCCAAGGTAGTATTCTGGGTCCCTTATTATTCTTATGTTATGTCAATGACATGCCTATCAGTGTCAAGTGCAAACTCCTACTGTATGCAGATGACAGTGCCCTGTTAGTGTCAGGTAAAGACCCACAAGATACAGCTAATGTTTTAACACTGGAAATGGAGTCCTGCAGCAAATGGTTAGTAGACAACAAACTATCATTACACCTCGGGAAAACTGAGAAGGGTAAATAATTTTAATGTCCAGTGTAATGGGGAGCCCATCACTTTGGTTTCATCAGTAAAATATCTGGGAATCCCCTTTGACCCATGCATGTCAGGAGAATTGATAGGGAACAGTGTAGTAAAGAAAGCGAATGCCAGACTGAAGTTCCTGTATAGACAAACACAGTGTCTACCTACTGAGGCTTGCAGGACCCTATGTCTAGCCCTTATACAATGCCATATGGATTACGCTTGCTCTTCATGGTACTCTGCCTTGACAAAAAAACTGAAAGATAGACTGCAAACCACCCAGAACAAAATCGTAAGATTCATCCTGGGGCTGGGACCAAGAGAACATGTAGGCCAGGATGAATTACAGCAGTTGGATATGCTGAATGCTGAAGACAGAGTAAAACAACTGAAGCTAAATCTTGTTTATAAAATTGCTCACAAACAGTGTCCAGAATATCTTGCTGTCAATTTTGTCAAGGTTGGGAACCAAAGCAATCATAGTACTAGGGGGAAGAGAGCACAACTTTGTAGTACCCACAGCCATTGGCCAGGCTTCAAACACCTTTTATTGTACAGCAATAAAGGAATGGAACAGACTACCCGCACATGTCAAAGCCAGTCATAGCATGAACCAGTTCAAGAAGAGTGCCAAAAGGTGTCTGATGAATGTAGCTACAGAAAGGGAGGGGAATGATTTTCTATTTTTTAGCTAACATACATGTAAATTTTACCTTGTTCCTAGTAATGACCCTTGTATTGTCGATAGTCTTAATGACCCTCGTGTAGTAGATAGTCTTTTTAGTATGATAATAAGATGTTATCTTCATTATAGAATAATAACAAAATATTATAACCTTTATATTATAATAATAAGGTAAAAGGACCCCAATGGAAATAAGTTACTCTGTCTGACTTTTTTGGGTTATCCTAGGTTCTCTACACATATGCTGCTATGTATGATAATTCTATGTAACTGTATTTGTGTATACCTGAATAAACTTACTTATCACATGTCACCACCGTCCATCACGTGTCACCACCCTCCACATTTCACCCTCCATCACACATCACCACCCTCCACCACATGTCACCACCCTCCTCCACATGTCATCACCCTCCATCATGTGTCATCACCCTCCATCACATGTCACCACCTTCCACCACTTGTCACCACCCTCCTCCACACATCACCACCCTCCATCACATGTCACCACCCTCCACACTTCACCCTCCATCACACATCACCGCCCTCCACCACACATCACCACCCTCCTCCACATGTCATCACCCTCCATCATGTGTCATCACCCTCCACACTTCACCCTCCATCACATGTCACCACCTTCCACCACTTGTCACCACCCTCCTCCACACATCACCACCCTCCATCACATGTCACCACCCTCCACACTTCACCCTCCATCACATGTCACCACCCTCCACCACACATCACCACCCTCCTCCACATGTCATCACCCTCCATCATGTGTCATCACCCTCCACACTTCACCCTCCATCACATGTCACCACCCTCCACACTTCACCCTCCATCACGTCACCACCCTCCTCCACACATCACCACCCTTCACCATACATCACCTTCCATCACATGTCACCACTCTCCATCACATGTCACCACCCTCCACACTTCACTCTCCATCACATGTCACCACCCTCCACACTTCACCCTCCATCACATGTCACCACCCTCCTCCACACATCACCACCCTCCATCACACATTATCACCCTCCATCACACATCACCACCCTCCATCACCCGTCACCACCCTCCATCACCCGTCACCACCCTCCATCACACATCACCACCCTCCATCACACATCACCTTCCATCACAAGTTATCACCCTCCATCACCCATCACCACTCTCCATCACACATCACCACCCTCCATCACACATTATCACCCTCAATCACACATCACCACCCTCCATCACATGTCACTACCTTCCGCCACACATCACCACCCTTCACCATACATCACCCTCCATCACATGTCACCACTCTCCATCACACATCACCACCCTCCACACTTCACTCTCCATCACACGTCACCACCCTCCACACTTCACTCTCCATCACACGTCACCACCCTCCACACTTCACTCTCCATCACATGTCACCACCCTCCACACTTCACCCTCCATCACATGTCACCACCCTCCACACTTCACTCTCCATCACACGTCACCACCCTCCACACTTCACCCTCCATCACACGTCACCACCCTCCACACTTCACCCTCCATCACACGTCACCACCCTCCACACTTTACCCTCCATCACATGTCACCACCCTCCACACTTCACCCTCTATCACACATCACCACCCTCCACACTTCACCCTCCATCACACATCACCACCCTCCACACTTCACCCTCCATCACACGTCACCACCCTCCACACTTCACCCTCCATCACACGTCACCACCCTCCACACTTCACCCTCCATCACACGTCACCACCCTCCACACTTTACCCTCCATCACATGTCACCACCCTCCACACTTCACCCTCCATCACACATCACCACCCTCCACACTTCACTCTCCATCACACGTCACCACCCTCCACACTTCACCCTCCATCACGTCACCACCCTCCACACTTCACTCTCCATCACACATCACCACCCTCCACACTTCACCCTCCATCACACATCACCACCCTCCACACTTCACCCTCCATCACACATCACCACCCTCCACACTTCACCCTCCATCACATGTCACCAACCTCCACACTTCACCCTTCATCATATGTCACCACACTCCACACTTCACTCTCCATCACATGTCACCACCCTCCACACTTCACCCTCCATCACATGTCACCACCCTCCACACTTCACCCTCCATCACATGTCACCACCCTCCACACTTCACCTTCCATCACACGTCACCACCCTCAACACTTCACCTTCCATCACATGTCACCACTCTCCACACTTCTCCCTCCATCACACATCACCACCCTCCATCACAAGTCACACATCACTACCCTCCACCACATGTCAATAACTTATAGAAATAAAGTTTAGAAAACACCTCAAAGTCACTATTTTAAACCAAACACATGGTCAGAGTTTTGCTTTACCCATCATGCACCACATGGGGCAGGATTTTTGTTATTACTGCACACATTGCACAGACCCACACCACGGCTTATTTATGGGAGCTGAGCTCAAAATGTAGATCTACGTGAGTGACACTGGTATCAATGATATTGGTCTACATGAGTGACACTGGCATCAATGATATAGGTCTACATGAGTGACATTGGCATCAATGATATAGGTCTACATGAGTGACACTGGAATCAATGATAGATAGATCTATCTGAGTGATATTGGTATCAGTGACAGGTCTACATGTGAGACAGTGAAAGGGTTAATGTATTTTTACTGATGTAAATACTGACAACTACATATACTGTACTGACTAGCCTCTCTTTCCTTGACTTCTTCCCTCACTGCCTTTGGTATTCCTGGTAGTAGTGTAATGGTGATAATAGTAACTAGTACAGGTCAGCCATCACTAATCCAGCATCATTGGGATCTGTAGTGTGCTGGATTAGTGAGTTTGCCTGATTACAGAGTGGGTAGGTTAGAATACACTTACATTTCGGCCTTTTTTTTATTAGTTTATCCTGCAGCATGTAAACATTCATTATTTCTTGTTCACTTATAAAACTGCATTGCTCTAGACCTTTTAGCAGTTCACCTGTCAACTGAATTAACCTATCAATAGAGAGACTTTCTGCTACATCATCCTCATTTTCATCACTTTCTCCCCCACTGGCTTGATGCTGTGGATTTTACAACCATTTTCACAATTTCTTAACCAGTATAATGATGAAATTTGAGTCAGTATAATGATCTGAGTAAGTATAATGATGAAATTTGAAATTATGATAGCTGAAATTAGTGCCGGATTACTGATGGAACCGGATAACTGACTGCCGGATTAGTGATGGCCAACCTGTACATAAATACAGTGGAACCTCTACTTGCAAGCGTGTCGACATGCGAGCTTTTCCAAATACGAGCAGTCGATGGATTGATTTTTTGCTTCCATATGCAAGCAAAATTTCCACAAGCGAGCAGACCTCAAGGCAGGTTCCTTGACACTGGTGAGGGGCTCTTGCTCTTGATCTCGGGAATTGTATCTCATTTGTTTGTTGGGCTATCTTATTGAAACTTGGGCAATGTATGATGGAAAGATGCTTCTTAACGTACACCAAAAATGAAAGAAATCTAAGCATAAATAATGGAGTTCACTTTTCAGCAATTAGCCGCCCCTTAGCGGTAATATCGAATGGCTTTTATGGTTGTATTCTCGTTTTTTTGGTCTCATTTGATAGAATGGAAGATATATTACAGAAATAGATATGATTTTAATTGCTTTCACAACAAAAAGTACCTTGAAATAGAGTTCAACCTAGGGGAAATGGTCCATTGCTTGGCTGTTTCAGAGTAAACAAATGACATCACTGTCCATTCCAATATGTAGTTGTGAATGGGTTGACATTATTTATACAATTATTGCAATAAGGAATAACAGTAAAGCTTACATTTGTGTGAATAAAAATTAGGTAGTAGGTTGGTAGACAGCAACCACCCAGGGAAGTACTACCGTCCTGCCAGATGACTGTGAAACAGAAACCTGTAACTGTTTTGCATGATGGTAGGATTGCTGGTTTCTTTTTCTGTCTCATAAACACGCTAGATAACAGGGATATCTTGCTACTCTTACTTACACTTTGGTCACACTTCACAGACACGCACATGCATATATATATACATACATCTAGGCTTTTCTCCTTTTTCTAAATAGCTCTTGTTCTTCTTTATTTCTTCTAGTGTCCATGGGGAAGTGGAAAAGAATCTTTCCTCCGTAAGCCATGCGTGTTGTATGAGGTGACTAAAATGCCAGGAGCAATGGGCTAGTAGCCCCTTCTCCTGTAGACATTTACTAAAAGAGAGAAGAAGAAAAACTTTATAAAACTGGGATGCTTGAATGTGCGTGGATGTAGTGCGGATGACAAGAAACAGATGATTGCTTATGTTATGAATGAAAAGAAGTTGGATGTCCTGGCCCTAAGCGAAACAAAGCTGAAGGGAGTAGGGGAGTTTCGGTGGGGGGAAATAAATGAGATTAAATCTGGAGTATCTGAGAGAGTTAGAGCAAAGGAAGGGGTAGCAGTAATGTTGAAGGATCAGTTATGGAAGGAGAAAAGAGAATATGAATGTGTAAATTCAAGAATTATGTGGATTAAAGTAAAGGTTGGATGCGAAAAGTGGGTCATAATAAGCGTGTATGCACCTGGAGAAGAGAGGAATGTAGAGGAGAGAGAGAGATTTTGGGAGATGTTAAGTGAATGTATAGGAGCCTTTGAACCAAGTGAGAGAGTAATTGTGGTAGGGGACCTGAATGCTAAAGTAGGAGAAACTTTTAGAGAGGGTGTGGTAGGTAAGTTTGGGGTGCCAGGTGCAAATGATAATGGGAGCCCTTTGATTGAACTTTGTATAGAAAGGGGTTTAGTTATAGGTAATACATATTTTAAGAAAAAGAGGATAAATAAGTATACAAGATATGATGTAGGGCGAAATGACAGTAGTTTGTTGGATTATGTATTGGTAGATAAAAGACTGTTGAGTAGACTTCAGGATGTACATGTTTATAGAGGGGCCACGGATATATCAGATCACTTTCTAGTTGTAGCTACAGTGAGAGTAA
This sequence comes from Cherax quadricarinatus, assembly GCF_038502225.1. Lineage (NCBI taxonomy): Eukaryota > Metazoa > Arthropoda > Malacostraca > Decapoda > Parastacidae > Cherax > Cherax quadricarinatus. Next base: position 21,872,868 of record NC_091333.1, on the reverse strand, counting down.
AAGGTAGATGGGATACAAGGAGAATAGAAGCATCAGGGAAGAGAGGTGTGAAGGTTTATAAACTAAAAGAGGAGGCAGTTAGGGCAAGATACAAACAGCTATTGGAGGATAGATGGGCTAATGAGAGCATAGGCAATGGGGTCGAAGAGGTATGGGGTAGGTTTAAAAATGTAGTGTTAGAGTGTTCAGCAGAAGTTTGTGGTTACAGGAAAGTGGGTGCGGGAGGGAAGAGGAGCGATTGGTGGAATGATGATGTAAAGAGAGTAGTAAGGGAGAAAAAGTTAGCATATGAGAAGTTTTTACAAAGTAGAAGTGATGCAAGGAGGGAAGAGTATATGGAGAAAAAGAGAGAGGTTAAGAGAGTGGTGAAGCAATGTAAAAAGAGAGCAAATGAGAGAGTGGGTGAGATGTTATCAACAAATTTTGTTGAAAATAAGAAAAAGTTTTGGAGTGAGATTAACAAGTTAAGGAAGCCTAGAGAACAAATGGATTTGTCAGTTAAAAATAGGAGAGGAGAGTTATTAAATGGAGAGTTAGAGATATTGGGAAGATGGAGGGAATATTTTGAGGAATTGTTAAATGTTGATGAAGATAGGGAAGCTGTGATTTGGTGTATTGGGCAAGGAGGAATAACATCTTGTAGGAGTGAGGAAGAGCCAGTTGTGAGTGTGGGGGAAGTTCGTGAGGCAGTAGGTAAAATGAAAGGGGGTAAGGCAGCCGGGATTGATGGGATAAAGATAGAAATGTTAAAAGCAGGTGGGGATATAGTTTTGGAGTAGTTGGTGCAATTATTTAATAAATGTATGGAAGAGGGTAAGGTACCTAGGGATTGGCAGAGAGCATGCATAGTTCCTTTGTATAAAGGCAAAGGGGACAAAAGAGAGTGCAAAAATTATAGGGGGATAAGTCTGTTGAGTATACCTGGTAAAGTGTATGGTAGAGTTATTATTGAAAGAATTAAGAGTAAGACGGAGAATAGGATAGCAGATGAACAAGGAGGCTTTAGGCAAGGTAGGGGGTGTGTTGACCAGGTGTTTACAGTGAAACATATAAGTGAACAGTCTTTGAGGTCTTTGTGGCATTTATGGATTTGGAAAAGGCATATGACAGGGTGGATAGGGGGGCAATGTGGCAGATGTTGCAGGTGTATGGTGTAGGAGGTAGGTTACTGAAAGCAGTGAAGAGTTTTTACGAGGATAGTGAGGCTCAAGTTAGAGGATGTAGGAAAGAGGGAAATTATTTCCCAGTAAAAGTAGGCCTTAGACAAGGATGTGTGATGTCACCATGGTTGTTTAATATATTTATAAATGGGGTTGTAAGAGAAGTGAATGCAAGGGTCTTGGCAAGAGGCGTGGAGTTAAAAGATAAAGAATCACACAAAGTGGGAGTTGTCACAGTTGCTCTTTGCTGATGACACTGTGCTCTTGGGAGATTCTGAAGAGAAGTTGCAGAGATTGGTGGATGAATTTGGTAGGGTGTGCAAAAGAAGAAAATTAAAAGTGAATACAGGAAAGAGTAAGGTTATGAGGATAACAAAAAGATTAGGTGATGAAAGATTGGATATCAGATTGGAGGGAGAGAGTATGGAGGAGGTGAATGTATCCAGATATTTGGGAGTGGACGTGTCAGCGGGTCTATGAAAGATGAGGCGAATCATAGAATTGATGAGGGGAAAAGGGTGAGTGGTGCACTTAGGAGTCTGTGGAGACAAAGAACCTTGTCCTTGGAGGCAAAGAGGGGAATGTATGAGAGTATAGTTTTACCAACGCTCTTATATGGGTGTGAAGCATGGGTGATGAATGTTGCAGCGAGGAGAAGGCTGGAGGCAGTGGAGATGTCATGTCTGAGGGCAATGTGTGGTGTGAATATAATGCAGAGAATTCGTAATTTGGAAGTTAGAAGAGGTGCGGGATTACCAAAACTGTTGTCCAGAGGGCTGAGGAAGGGTTGTTGAGGTGGTTTGGACATGTAGAGAGAATGGAGCGAAACAGAGTGACTTCAAGAGTGTATCAGTCTGTAGTGGAAGGAAGGCGGGGTAGGGGTCGGCCTAGGAAAGGTTGGAGGGAGGGGGTAAAGGAGGTTTCGTGTGTGAGGGGCTTGGACTTCCAGCAGGCATGCGTGAGCGTGTTTGATAGGAGTGAATGGAGACAAATGGTTTTTAATACTTGACGAGCTGTTGGAGTGTGAGCAAAGTAACATTTATGAAGGGGTTCAGGGAAACCGGCAGGCCGGACTTGAGTCCTGGAGATGGGAAGTACAGTGCCTGCACTCTGAAGGAGGGGTGTTAATGTTGCAGTTTTAAAACTGTAGTGTAAAGCACCCTTCTGGCAAGACAGTGATGGAGTGAATGATGGTGAAAGTTTTTCTTTTTCAGGCCACCCTGCCTTGGTGGGAATCGGCCAGTGTGATAATAAAAAAAAAAAAAATTAAAATTATTTATACAGTGGAACCTCAAATATCGAACTTTCTTCGGTCCAGAAGTCTGTTCGAGTGCCTTTACCGAATGAATTTATTCCCATCAGGAATAATGTAAATTAGATTAGTCCATTTCAGACCCTTAAAAATACACTTATAAAAGCACTTACAAAAATACACTTACATAATTGGTTGTGTTGGGAGCAGTTCAATTTTTGAGGTTCCACTGTATAATAATAATAATAATAATAATAATAATAATAATAATAATAATAATAATAATGAAAGAAATCTTAAGCATAAATAATGGAGTTCACTTCTCAGCAATTAGCCACCCCTTAGCGGTAATTTTGAATGGTTTTTATGGTTGTATTCTCGTTTTTTTTTGGTCTCATTTGATAGAATGAAGATATATTACAGAAATAGATACGATTTTGATTGCTTTAACGACGAAAAGTACCTTGAAATTGAGCTCAACCTAGGACAAATGGTCAATTGCAGTCGTGAATGGGTTGACATTATTTATACAATTATTGCAATAAGGAATAGCAGTAAATCTTTTATATAATAAAAGATTTTATAATAATAATATATAATTATATAATAAAAATATTTTTATATAACAATAATATGTATAATAATAATACAGATATAATAATAATGTACTACATATAACAATTATAATGGACGGCTTTAAAAGGCCGTCACTAGAGGCAGTGTTTACCACAACAAAGAGGGAGGGGTTGTGGCCGCCTCCACCTGTTACATAATGATATATTTTATTCATTCTAGAGTATATATCATGTTTCTGTTATTTTTATTGTTTGTTATGTCATATTAGATGAACTGTGGTACATAAATAAGCCGTAGAGATGATATTAGCAAAATTATTCATGAAGTATTTTCATTGGTCTCCAGACAAACTCTCGTCCACCATCGACATCGCCCATACCGCTAATGAATGACATTTTATTCATTCTAGAGTATATATCATGTTTCCATGTTATTCATATTGTTTGTTATGTCATATTAGATGAACTTTGGTAGATAAATAAGCTGTATAGATGATATTAGCTAAATTATTCATGAAGTAGTATTTTGCCCGGTCTCCAGACAAACTCTCATCCACCGCTGACACTGCCCATACCACCACATGAATGACATTTTATTAATTTTAGAGTATACATGTATATCAGGTTTGTATGTTATTTATATTGTTTATTATGTCATATTTGATAAAGTGAGACAGATAAATAAGCCATAGAGTTGATATTAGCGAAATTAATTAAGTACAGAATTCCACTGGAACGGATTAATTGCATTTCAATTAATATAAATGAGAAAAATTGACTATGCAAACGAGCAAATCCAGTTGCGAGCAAGGTCATGGAACGGATTAAACTCGCAAGTAGAGGTTCCACTACAGTACATGTGTGATATATTGTATATTAACCCATTAACTGTTCAAACGTAGATCTATGTTCTTACCACTAGAGCTCCAAACATAGATCTACGTTTTATTTTTCCTGCCTTTAAATTTGGCACGACTGGCCCGAGATGCCTGGTCAGCATAGAATGAGTCTAAACACTTGGTGTGCACAGTATTAAAAAAATCAGGGACCACTAAGTACCTTGTGGGAGCACCAGTTCAACCGAGTGCCAGCTAGAGCAAACAACATGGCAAACACTGGGATTCACTGATGTCATGTAGTACAGTGGACCCCCGCATAACGATCACCTCTGAATGTGACCAATTATGTAAGTGTATTTATGTAAGTGCGTTTGTACGTGTATGTTTGGGGGTCTGAAATGGACTAATCTACTTCACAATATTCCTTATGGGAACAAATTCGGTCAGTACTGGCACCTGAACATACTTCTGGAGTGAAAAAATATCATTAACCGGGGGTCCACTGTATTAACACTCCCGTTTTAAGAGGAAAGTGATGCTGACACCAAGTTTAGTGGCTCTGAGGTGGATGTGGGCACAGGTAGTCGAGGAAATATAAAAAAAACCTTGATAATAACCCATGTGCAACATTTAAGCAACACCCTTTCAATTTTGATACCACCAGTAGTGTCATCCTGTCAGAATGTCTTATAACCTTTGCCCTAAGTAAAGAGAAACAATTCTGCAACATGTAATACATGTTTTGTAGGCTGGTTGGGTGGCTGCTTGGCTGGCTGGCTGCCTGGTCAACTGGCTGGCTGGCAGTTGGCTGGCAGCTGGCTGGCTGGCTGATTGACTTTGGCTGTCTCTGTCTCCGTCTGTCTGTATCTGCCTCTGTCTAGCTCTGTCCATCTCTATCTATCTCTGTCTATCTCTGTCTCACAGGTACATAAATACAATTATACATAGTGTAAATTACCTAGGATAACGCTCCTGTCTGTCTCAACTACTGGATCACTACGACAAGGTCCTAAATGCACTAGAAGACAAAAAGAATGCAGATGTAATATATACAGACTTTGCAAAAGCCTTCGACAAGTGTGACCATGGCGTAATAGCGCACAAAATGCGCGCTAAAGGAATAACAGGAAAAGTTGGTCGATGGATCTATAATTTCCTCACTAACAGAACACAGAGAGTAGTCGTCAACAGAGTAAAGTCCGAGGCAGCTACGGTGAAAAGCTCTGTTCCACAAGGCACAGTACTAGCTCCCATCTTGTTCCTCATCCTCATATCCGACATAGACAAGGATGTCAGCCACAGCACCGTGTCTTCCTTTGCAGATGACACCCGAATCTGCATGACAGTGTCTTCCATTGCAGACACTGCAAGGCTCCAGGCGGACATCAACCAAATCTTTCAGTGGGCTGCAGAAAACAATATGAAGTTCAACGATGAGAAATTTCAATTACTCAGATATGGTAAACATGAGGAAATTAAATCTTCATCAGAGTACAAAACAAATTCTGGCCACAAAATAGAGCGAAACACCAACGTCAAAGACCTGGGAGTGATTATGTCGGAGGATCTCACCTTCAAGGACCATAACATTGTATCAATCGCATCTGCTAGAAAAATGACAGGATGGATAATGAGAACCTTCAAAACTAGGGAGGCCAAGCCCATGATGACACTCTTCAGGTCACTTGTTCTATCTAGGCTGGAATATTGCTGCACTCTAACAGCACCTTTCAAGGCAGGTGAAATTGCCGACCTAGAAAATGTACAGAGAACTTTCACGGCGCGCATAACGGAGATAAAACACCTCAATTACTGGGAGCGCTTGAGGTTTCTAAACCTGTATTCCCTGGAACGCAGGAGGGAGAGATACATGATTATATACACCTGGAAAATCCTAGAGGGACTAGTACCGAACTTGCACACGAAAATCACTCACTACGAAAGCAAAAGACTTGGCAGACGATGCACCATCCCCCCAATGAAAAGCAGGGGTGTCACTAGCACGTTAAGAGACCATACAATAAGTGTCAGGGGACCGAGACTGTTCAACTGCCTCCCAGCACACATAAGGGGGATTACCAACAGACCCCTGGCAGTCTTCAAGCTGGCACTGGACAAGCACCTAAAGGCAGTTCCTGATCAGCCGGGCTGTGGCTCGTACGTTGGTTTGCGTGCAGCCAGCAGCAACAGCCTGGTTGATCAGGCGCTGATCCACCAGGAGGCCTGGTCACAGACCGGGCCGCGGGGGCGTTGACCCCCGAAACTCTCTCCAGGTAAACTCCAGGTAACCCAAAAAATCCAAAGTGCTATACTGTGCTTGTCAATATAATGCGCAGTATGCATGACTGGCAAGTAATACATGTTTACACTTGCTCAGGAACCAGACATATGATGCAGCTGTGTGTAATACCTGTTGGTTCATGAGTGGCTCTCTCTGAGACAGTGAGAGAGACAAGCAGAGGGAGACAGATAAGCAGAGACAGAGATAAACGGAGCAAGACAGACAGATAGATGGAGAGCTAGACAGACAGACACATGTTTATGTGTAACAGTGAAAACAAATAATGCCAGGGCCGTGGACACTCATCAAATGTCACCAGTGCACTGTCAGCAGTGGACTGACACTTGTCTTACATCATGCTTCAAGGGATATTATTATTATTATTATTATTATTATTATTATTATTATTATTATTATATACTCCCGCATATCCAAAACATTGCTGGGATCTATAAATACTTTGTATACATGTATATTCCTAGACAATAGTAAATGACCAAGGCAGGCGTAAATGTTCATCTGTCAGTGTGTTTGTGACAATTTGAGTACAATTTCAGTACCCAATACTAGTGTCAGAACAAAGATTGGCTATGAAACCATAAGAACTACTGTAAATTGTAATTATCAGAACATAAAACTTATATAAAATAATAAGAAAACTAGAAAAAAGGTATATCGGCAACACTTCTGCAAGCGGCAGCACTCCACGTTGCCATCAGGTGATCATCAAGTGCCAACTTCACAGGCTCATATCTCTAAATATTTTTTTATCCTATGTCACAGAAAAATGCACTCTTTATTTCTATATAAAAAAAAAATTCAAAATATTTGGAGTGCTGGGCAAGAAAATATAGATCTACACTTGGACAGTTCAAGGGTTAAAATAGTTTTAGAAAACTCCTTAAATCAAGGTGTGTCTAATACACTGATACATCTTATGTATGGCAAATGTAGTAAATGGACCCAATGAACTTGAACTTACATCCTGTACTGCATTTTGTGCTTTATACTCTGCTTTCTTTGCAGCTTTCTCAGCAGCCTTCTGTGCTTTCTTCAAGGCTTTCTTACTCGGCCCATCTTCTGAGCTGAAGGAAAAAAAGGAAATTAACAAATAATATTTCTACCTTATCTTGCAACAATATTTTAATGACTTGTTTTTTTGGTAAATCTATCACTTTAAAAAATAGGCAAACAAACAAGTATAGGACACTACAGAAATTTATCTAAAATGTACAGGGCACCACAGAAATTTATCTAAAAAAATTTATTCAATTCTATTCACAAAATGCACAAAATCACTTCCATTTACAATCTAGATAACAAAGTACTGTAATGTAAACACCAGTAACTTTAAGGGATCATCTGATATTACTCTGCTTTATTTACAGTTAATTTGTATACATTTACAAAATTTTTAATTTACAAAATCATAAGTGATGTCATGTCTCAGGGCAATGCATGGTATAAATATTATGAAGAAAACTGGATACTTGGAGTTTAGGAGGTGCAGGGTAACTCTAGGCCAATATCCAGCTTGCCATTACTGTCTAAAATCTTTGGAAAAATAATACCCAAGATGTTTTCTATTGATGGATATTAGGATGCTATTTGTAAGCCACAGGCTCAGTCTCTTTGCTGAGATCTGCTTCGTTATCATTAGACAATGTCTATTATAGAGGTTTTGGGTTTTATGTAGAAATATTTTGACACATTTATCAATATCATGTATGTCTGCTAGCTCGCCCAGCCAGTCAGTGTTATGCAAGGCAGAAGTAAAATTATTTACTAAAGACTCATCATGTAGTCGAAGAGAGATCTTGGTCATGTCCTGTGGCAATCTACCTAAGTCAGTATGATACAAATCATACATTTAAAATTGCCCCTTTTGTGGAGAAATTTTCTCCGGGAGGGGGGTATCAGCCCCCTTTAGCCCTTTTCAGCCCTGAAGGGTCAGCCCTCTCCAAAGGGGCAAGCATCTTGTTTACTGCTACATCAATTAATTACCAGCAGATGTTTAACCAGCGTGTACCAGTTACATGGTCATGCGGCTCTTTGCAGGAGACCACTGTTGCAAGTGTGTGGTTTAAGTAAGATACATCAATCTCTTACCTTAACACAACAATTAAGGAAAATCCTGTACCCACTTTATTACCATGTTAAAAATGTACATTGTTGTCTACACTTAAGACAGCAAGAATCAAGCATTCTGCATTGCTTCCTGGTGGAAGTTTGGCAAGGAGGTGAAATGTGCTAGGTCAGCTTTTCCTTTATGTGCTAGGGGCATTGGCAGTGGCGTAGGAGGCTGTGGGGTTAGATTGTTTTTGACCCTGCTAGAGGATACATTGACGCCGGGATAACCAACAAAGAACACTGATCTGCACATTTTTGTGCATAAAAGTATCTCAAAAAACACACCTTAACACTTACAGAGAAGTGTGATCAGCTTCTTCAGTGATAAGATTGTGATTAATAAAAACAATACTTGAACAGAATGCAACAATGAGTGTTGCGATCCTAACGGAGTGTGTGCGACATTCTTCAAAGAACACGTCTGTTTCAATGAAGACAAGGGATAACTGGGTGCAACTACGAGCCAGCTACAAATACCCAAGTGCATTTAATATACATGATAGTGGTAGGTCAGCTGCGCAGTGGATATCCTTTTATGTTTATTAACGTAACAATACCCTGTGAAACGCGGACTTTTGACTCCACACACGTGAGTATTAGTTCCAGTCAGCAATCAATTTCTGAGATATGCTGACATAACGCCCCCTAGGGGTAATTATACTCACCCATAATTTATTTTCCAGCCCGTTGAGGGATGCATACGACAGTTTCTCAAGAAATCGCCTGCAGGGACGGCTGTTTAGGGGAAAGCTGTCTATCAAGATAAGTCCCCCTACAGTCCATATTTAATCTTTGACTTAGCTTGTAGCATTATCCTCAACACCTTTTGTACATCAGTTGCCTTTCTTATTGTGCATATAATTGTTAACTGCTTAGGAAATTCTACTTAAGTGAAGGTCAATAAATCAGTCTGAAATATTAATGCATACTTTTAAATAAAGTATGTAATGTTGTTCATTTAGATACCTGTCTTTTTGTACATTTAAAGAAATCAAACTAAATTATTTATACCTAATTCTTAAGTAGTCTTTCAGCATTAGGATCAGTTTGCCCAAAATGCAGTACATACTAGTGGCTTTTTTTATTTTATTACATGTAAACTACAATATCTGTATACTGTATAAGAAAAATAAAAATTTATGATGAGTAGAACACTGTCTAGGAGTCACTGAAGCTGAAACTCTGGGTAGCGTCACGTACAGAATGGTTAAATAATACATGAGTGAGAGGGGGCCTTGCACATTTTGAATTAGCAAGGTTATCAAAGTTAATTCCTTGGATAGCCTTGAGAATGGGTTGGACAAATATTTTTGTTAGAGGGTTTGGTTTAGAGAAAGACTTGCCTAGTATGGGTCTGTGTTCCTCCATTCTTATGTTTTATATAAACAACTCATAATGACTGCTACAAGATAATTATTTTGTAAATAGTTTATTACCACTAACTTGCCTAGCTATTGAAACTTTGTGGCCCAGTCCCTAGACCCGTGTGTGCATGCATGTGTGCGTGTGTGTGCACGTGTACTCACCTATTTGTGGTTGCAGGGGTAGAGACTCAGCTCCTGGCCCTGCCTCTTCACTGACTGCTACTGGGTCCTCTCTCTCCGTTCCATGGGCTTTATCATACCTCATCTTAAAACTATGTATGGTTCCTGCCTCCACTACATCGCTTGCCAGACTATTCCACTTCCTAACAACTCTATGGCCGAAAAAATACTTCCTAACATCCCTTTGACTCTGAGTCTTCAATTTCCAATTGTGACCCCTTGTTTCTGTGTCCTATCTCTGGAACATCCTGTCTCTGTCCACCTTGTCTATCCTATGCAGTATTTTGTGTGTGTGTGTGTGTGTGTGTGTGTGTGTGTGTGTGTGTGTGTGTGTGTGTGTGTGTGTGTGTGTGTGTGCGTGCGCGCGTGTGCGTGCGTGTGTGCGCGCGTGTGCGTGTGCATGTGCGTGTGTGTGTGCGTGTGCACATGTGCATGTGTGTGCACGCACATGTGCAGCTTGTTCTTTCTAAATTGAAAGTATTACTGAAACAAAGGGTCTATATGCTACTGACAATTGGGCGTGCAATAAACCTTGTATAATCTTCCTCTCATGAAAGTATTGATGTGCCTACAAATTTACATCCAAAAACAGTTTGCTCAAGAAATAAATATCTGTGCCTGGATTTGGATACCTGGAGTTTACCTGGAGAGAGTTCCGGGGGTCACTGCCCCCGCGGCCCGGTCTGTGACCAGGCCTCCTGGTGGATCAGAGCCTGATCAACCAGGCTGTTACTGCTGGCTGCACGCAAACCAACGTACGAGCCACAGCCCGGCTGATCAGGAACCGACTTTAGGTGCTTGTCCAGTGCCAGCTTGAAGACTGCCAGGGGTCTGTTGGTAATCCCCCTTATGTATGCTGGGAGGCAGTTGAACAGTCTTGGGCCCCTGACACTTATTGTATGGTCTCTTAACGTGCTAGTGACACCCCTGCTTTTCATTGGGGGGACGTTGCATCGTCTGCCAAGTCTTTTGCTTTCGTTGTGAGTGATTTTCGTGTGCAAGTTTGGTACTAGTTCCTCTAGGATTTTCCAGGTGTAGATAATCATGTATTAGTTCCTCTAGGATTTTCCAGGTGTAGATAATCATGTATCTCTTTGGTAGGATCATATACTGCACTAAAGCTATACAAAAAAACTTCTAAATAATTTAAGATTGCTCAAGTTAAACTTAATTCAGCTTTGTCCTTGGAGGCAAAGAGGGGAATGTATGAGAGTATAGTTTTACCAACGCTCTTATATGGGTGTGAAGTATGGGTGATGAATGTTGCAGCGAGGAGAAGGCTGGAGGCAGTGGAGATGTCATGTCTGAGAGCAATGTGTGGTGTGAATATAATGCAGAGAGTTCATAGTTTGGAAGTTAGGAGGAGGTGCAGGATTACCAAAACTGTTGTCCAGAGGGCTGAGGAAGGGTTGTTGAGGTGGTTCGGACATGTAGAGAGAATGGAGCGAAACAGAATAACTTCAAGAGTGTATCAGTCTGTAGTGGAAGGAAGGCAGGGTAGGGGTCGGCCTAGGAAAGGTTGGAGGGAGGGGGTAAAGGAGGTTTTGTGTGCGAGGGGCTTGGACTTCCAGTAGGCATGCGTGAGCGTGTTTGATAGGAGTGAATGGAGACAAATGGTTTTTAATACTTGACGTGCTGTTGGAGTGTGAGCAAAGTAACATTTATGAAGGGGTTCAGGGAAACCGGCAGGCCGGACTTGAGTCCTGGAGATGGGAAGTACAGTGCCTGCACTCTGAAGGAGGGGTGTTAATGTTGCAGTTTAAAAACTGTAGTGTAAAGCACCCTTCTGGCAAGACAGTGATGGAGTGAATGATGGTGAAAGTTTTTCTTTTTCGGGCCACCCTGCCTTGGTGGGAATCGGCCAATGTGATAATAAAAAAAAAAAAAAAATACTATATATTGTGCTAAGGATTGTTCAACCATAAACTCATTACTTCAAAATTAGATTCTTAGATTTCATTGTTTTAAATAATACTCAATTTTAATAAGCTCATATTGCAAATTGTTTTAAATTGCTCTAATTGTAATAATACTAATTGTAATAATACTAAATTTTAATAATCTCATGTTGTAAATTGTTTCAAATTGTTCTAATTGTAATAATTTAATATTGTAATTGTTTTTAAAGTGTTCCATTGTAATATTTCTAGTGTAAAATAATTCAAATTGTACCAATGTTTGATATAATGTAATTTTTATAAACTAACTTTAAACGTTTAATTACTGTGCTCAACATTACTCATCAAAGGTCCATATAATTATCTGTAATTGCTTTATTAATCTTGAGTTAATATTAAGTTTGCTATGTGCTAAAATGTAATACTCTAACTACCTCTGCTGATATATAAAAAACCAATGTTCAATTCGAACCAACTAAGACATATATATCTCTTATTAAGTAGAGTCAGTAAAGTATTAGGTTTAGTCTGGCCAAAATGCCTCAGCATGAGAGTGACTTTCTTGGCACTTGCAAATCAATATTGTAATTAAACATTGTAAACTATGCATGGAAGTAGACTCCTTAGAACATGTCAGTCACACATTGTAAAATTTGCAAAGAAATAAAAATCTGAATTTGAAAGGATCATATACTGCCTGGGAAAATGGGACATATATAATTATATTCGATGGCATGGAGACAAGACGGTTCATTCCTTGGATCAAGAACTCTTCTCTGGCTCAAGGGGATGGTTACGTAAGTTTATTCAGGTACACACAAATACAGTTACATAAATTATCATACATAACAGCGTATATATAATTACCCAGGATAACCCAAAACAAGTCCCATTGGGGTCCTTTCAACAAACAATATGTACCTCTTAACAAACTCAACCTAGAAATAGTTCACGTTTGAGAAGAAGTAAGGCAAAGTAAAGCACAACTTAAACATAGTAAAGAGTTGAATTTGCACTATACTTTTCTTTGTTTTCATTGGTCATTCTGAGGCCGAAATATGTTGATGTAGACGCGAAAATGACAACCTCGTGCAGCAGCAGCAGCAGCAGCAGGTGAAGCTGATGTTGGGCTGAAGAATCACAACGGTCTCAGGCATGTATGAACCCTGCAGTCTGTGTCACAACCACCACTCACTATGGTCTCAGCCATGTATGAAGATAAGATAAGATTTCGTTCGGATTTTTAACCCCGGAGGGTTAGCCACCCAGGATAACCCAAGAAAGTCAGTGCGTCATCGAGGACTGTCTAACTTATTTCCATTGGGGTCCTTAATCTTGTCCCCCAGGATGCGACCCACACCAGTCGACTAACACCCAGGTACCTATTTGCTGCTAGGTGAACAGGACAACAGGTGTAAGGAAACGTGTCGAAATGTTTCCACCCGCCGGGAATCGAACCCGGGCCCTCCGTGTGTGAAGCGGGAGCTTTAGCCACCAGGCCACCAGGCCACCCTGCAGTCTGTGTCACAACCACCACTCACTATGGTCTCAGCCATGTATGAACCATGCAGTCTGTGTCACAACCACCACTCACTATGGTCTCAGCCATGTATGAACCCTGCAGTCTGTGTCACAACCACCACTCACTATGGTCTCAGCCATGTATGAACCCTGCAGTCTGTGTCACAACCACCACTCACTATGGTCTCAGCTATGTATGAACCCTGCAGTCTGTGTCACAACCACCACTCACTATGGTCTCAGCCATGTATGAACCATGCAGTCTGTGTCACAACCACCACTCACTATGGTCTCAGCCATGTATGAACCATGCAGTCTGTCACAACCACCACTCACTATGGTCTCAGCCATGTATGAACCCTGCAGTCTGTGTCACAACCACCACTCACTATGGTCTCAGGCATGTATGAACCCTGCAGTCTGTGTCGCAACCACCACTCACTATGGTCTTAGGCATGTATGAACCCTGCAGTCTGTGTCACAACCACCACTCACTATGGTCTCAGTCATGTATGAACCCTGCAGTCTGTCACAACCACCACTCACTATGGTCTTAGGCATGTATGAACCCTGCAGTCTGTGTCACAACCACCACTCACTATGGTCTCAGGCATGTATGAACCCTGCAATCTGTGTCACAACCACCACTCACTATGGTCTCAGGCATGTATGAACCCTGCAATCTGTGTCACAACCACCACTCACTATGGTCTCAGGCATTTATTTATTTATTTATTTATTTATTTAGTAATTTGAGCACACATACAGGGGTAAAAAAAAATACAGGTAAGAGCAGCATGCCAATGCCACTTGTATGCGTAGCATTACGCGCAGGCTTAAAATTAACTTAAGATTAACTAAGCAATGATGTAATCAGTGATAAAACATTATTGTAAACAGATAACAATAAAGCACAAATGAGTATTACAAAGACAGGTCATATGGTTGCATGCATTGCTGTACATTCAGTAGAATGGAGTATTCTGTTAGGTAGTGTATTTAAAAAATCACAAAGTTAGATTGGGTCTTAGGTTTAACATTTGTGTGATATAATTGTGAGAAACATTTAAGATATACAATTTATAAGGTTCAGTTATTCAGTATTTATTTGGTTTTGGGTGAGTAAGTGATCTTTGAGAAGAGACTTGAATTTGTAAACAGGTAGTGTTTCTTTTATATTTACAGGTAATGAATTCTAGATTTTAGGGCCTTTTATGTGCATTGAGTTTTTGCATAGTGTGAGATGGACACGAGGAACATCAAAGAGTGATCTGTGCCTTGTGTTATGGTCATGTGTTCTGTTGAGGTTGGCAAGGAGATGTTTGAGGGGAGGGTTAATATCAGAGTTAAGTGTTCTATGTATGTAATAGGTGCAGTAATAAGTATGGATGGTTTGTATGATGAGTAGGTTTAGTGTTTTGAATATTGGTGGAGTGTGCTGCCTGTAGTGGGAATTTGTTATCATTCTGACTGCAGCCTTTTGTTGGGTAATTAGTGGTCTGAGATGGTTAATTGTTGTTGAGCCCCATGCACAAATTCCATAGGTGAGATAGGGGTAAATAAGAGAGTGATATAGGGCCAGGAGGGCTGACTGTGGAACGTAGTACCGTATCTTCGATAGTATGCCTACGGTCTTGGAAATTTTCTTAGAAATTTGTTGTATATGTGTATGAAATTTGAGTCTATTATCAGGGTGGATTCCTAAGAATTTTCCCTCTGTTAGCTTTGTGATAGGTGATCCGTTTATCATTATGTTAAGAGGGACATCTGTAGTTCTGTTACCAAACTGAATGAAGTAGGTTTTGTCAATGTTTAGTGTAAGTTTGTTAGTCCTCATCCAGGTAGATATTTTCTGTAATTCGGTATTTACAGTATTGGCTAGCGTGACTGGGCTCGGGTGAGAGAAGACGTATGTAGTGTCATCTGCAAATAGTGTGGGTTTGAGTAATTGCGATGCATTTCAAATTCTCTCTAAGGATTACAATGCTGAGTTTACAGAATTTGGTTATTGTGTGGTTTACATGTAGTAAAATAATAATTACAGAGTGTACCACTAGAACACCTAGCATGGCTAGGCAGATTAGAGATTTTGCCACCGAAGTGGCTAGTTTATTGTGCACCCCATATCCATCCTGTGGACGGTAGCGCGAGAGCATATGGATACACAAAAGGCCTAGGAACTAGGCCCCAAAGGGTTAACAGGAATACATATGGATTTATATCTACATATCTATAGTTCACTTATCTGTTACAAGCAAATTTAGGAAATTTGCTTAGTATATCTGGTATCTTATTTTCATTAATAAGATATCTTGACATGTCACATAGGTAATTATACTGTCTGTCTCTGTATTCCTCAATAAGTGGACAATTAAGCACATAGTGTTCAAGAGAATGACCATATGCCTGATCACATAATTTACATTTAGTTTGATCATCATCTGTGTGTCTCCCAAACTGCCAGAAGTACTTATAACCAAGCCTAAGCCTGGCCACTACAACATCAGTCAGTCTGTTCACATTGCAAGTTGCTCCATAAACATACTTATCTACGTTCATGTTATCATAGTGGGTTATAGATCTACTCAGGCTTCTAACTGCATTCCTATAACAATCATTTTCATTATTTACTTCTCTCCTAATATTATTCCTAATGCTAGACACAGTTATACCAAAGTTATATTCTACATTCTCCTTCTCGATACTCTTCTTGGCTAACATATCAACTTTATCATGAAGGAGTAATCCAATGTGTGATGGGATCCATAGCAATTGTACATTAATTCCTTTGTCCCTAATTTTTGAGTATCTATACCTGGCTTCCCCAATGAGCATGTTGTTGGAGTCATTATATGAGCCAAGAGCCTTCAATGATGACATTGAATCAGTAATGATGATAGAGTCAAGCTCAGTGTCATAGGTTAGCTTTAGCGCCATTAGGATTGCAAACAATCGGGCAGACTTAAATTAAATCTTAAGTTTAAAATATTACAAAATTATGAGGTAAGTTGGTATTATGGCTAAGTGACTAAATACTAGTTTGTGAGTTTAGCAATGTGAATGCTTTTGTTTTGGCACTATACATAGTTTCAGTATTGGAGTATCACAGGCCAACTTATGACTAGTTAAGATTCATTATTTTGAGATTGAGATTGATATTTCTGTTTATGGTCAAATGGGTGAGTGTAAGTGTTAACCACCTGGTGGTATTCGTGTAATTAGTTGACAGGGTGTATCAGGGAGATAAGATGTTTTCTGATGGTAGTTTTGAAGGTGATGAATGTGTCTGCAGTTTTAGAATTTTCAGGTAGGGTGTTCCAGATTTTAGGGCCTTTGACAGTTAGTTTAATATGTTTATTATGCACCCCATACCCATCCTGTGGGCGGTAGTCAAAAGATTACAGAGGTACATAATTGGTCCAGGGACTGGACTCCAAAGTTTTGATAGCTGAGCAAGTTACAAAGGTAATGAACTAGACATACATTGAATTTTTGTAAATTTTAGTCGGACACGGGGAATGTCATAGAGATGTTTGTGTCTGGTGTTGTGCCTGTGGGTTCTGTCGCAACTATCAAGAAAGCGTTTTAGGTCAAGGTTAATATTGGAATTTAAGGTCCTGTAGATGTAGATTGCACAGTAGTAAGTGTGGATGTACTGAACAGGGAGTAAGTTTAGATCTATGAAGAGTGGGGGGGGGGTGTTGCCAGGGATGGGATTTAGTGATTATTCTTACTGCGGCTTTTTGTTGGGTTATTATTGGCTTTAGGTGTGTTGCTGCAGTTGAACCCCAAGCACAGATAGCATAGGTGAGGTATGGATATATAAGTGAATGGTATAGTGTGAGAAGGGCAGTTTGCGGCACGTAATATTGTATCTTGGAGAGGATCCCAACCGTTTTGAATACTTTTTTGGTTATGTGTTGGATATGGGTACTGAAGTTCAGGTTGTTGTCGAGGTATAGGCCTAGGAATTTGCCCTCATTATGCCTGGCAATTAGAGTGTTGTCGATCTTAACGTTGATTTGCGCATCTCCTGCTCTGCTACCAAACATAATGTAGTAGGTTTTGTCAGTGTTTGTGCTACCATCAGTACCTACGTAGGCTTAAAATGAGTGAGGAATGTCTTGCCTGCTGGGTGACCTTGAAAATGGCACTATAAGACCCGCATGCCACTTACACCCATACTGCGTGTGTCTAGTGAGGTGAATGTCCCTTCCTTGACTTTCCTATTCACCGGTATCCGTTAACTCGTCGCCATTATCTACATATAGGATAAGGGCGAGTTTAGCTGATCCAGGCCAAACAGCGCTCCAAGCCAGCCAGTGAAGGCCAAGGCTACATCTGTTCTGAATCCCAGAATGCCTTTGTGAACGTTCTACAGTGTTCCGGCCGTACCTTCGGTGTTGTGAGAACTAGTTCTTATGTAGTGAAAATTTGTCTGTCATTCCAAGACACGTGTGCTAGATGTGTTAAGTGCTGTGGGTTTGGAGTAATTAACAAGTAGTACAGGGTTGGTAACTCTGGAGATGACTATGGGCCCAGTGAATGACCTTGAAAATTGCACTGCGACCTGCAGGCCACTACACCCACATTGCCTGTGTCTAGCGAGGTGAATATCCCTTTCTTGTCCCTTCTCCTTCCTCGATTTGGATCTCAGCCGTTCGCCTCTATTTGCTTGTGGTCTAGAGGCGGTTTTTTGCCAGACCACATGGGTGCTTGAGTGCCCGTGTCCTCTGTGCCGCACTCCGCTCATCTTGCGAGTGTCTCCTGTGTGCCTGCCTGCCTGCTGCAAGCAGGTGTCCGGGTGGTTGGCGCGGGCTTGGTGAGCACAGTCAAGCAAGCTTGAGGGCAGCACTAAAAGCTAGCCAGAACAAGCTAAGGCAGCCTGCAGTTATAGCTGTCCTAGGGCCCAGCATGTCTGTGTATACGTTCTGCAGTGCTGCTGGCATACCAGTGTTTCCTGTAGTGGCTTGAGAACAATTTGACGAGTAATGCAGTGCTGACATTTTGAGTGGGACATGCCAGAGGTTCATTTATAAACACAGTAAGCTTGTGGTGATTGGCTTGTACACAGTGAGCATTCATCTGTCATACGTGTGCTAGAAGTGTTAAGTGCTGCTTTCCCCAACAGTTAATTGTCATTTGTAAGCCTGTATTAAGACTTTAAAAGGCTCAGAGTGTACTTCAGTGTAGTGACTCCTTACATTTGATAAATCAGTGTAATACATGCTCTGCTCAGTGTAACTGAACTATTAAATACGGTTACATAATTAAGTTGCTTGTCCTAGTGTCATTGATGTGTTTTCTAATACATTTTCTCGTTCAGACTGAAACTTTACTGCTAAATTCCCAGTAATATTTCAAATTGCAGTGTTCATCTGTGATGTGAGTGTGTAACTTATGCTTTGTATTTTTACTGTGAACCAGCTTACTCCTGCATAATGTTCAGTTTCATGAATACTTTCTTACTTGAGTAATTCGGTTACCTTTCAACTGTGTTAAGCAAGAGTCAGCCTGTTAACATCTATGTTCCTTGCCATCGCATCTAGTGGGTCTAGCGCCTAGTTAAAATTGTAATAGTAACAATTTGCAATCATTATACTTCTAGTTATACATTGTGTAAATTGTTTTAGACTATTTTATCAACTGGATTGTAGTGTTTAACTTCTGATACACCAATTTAATGACTGCAGACACGCACTGACACATAATAAACACAGGATTGTTTTTTAAAACAGTTTGTGACAGAGCCAACTAGGGGAAATAACCTCCTTGACTTGGTTCTTGCCAGTAGGGAAACACTAATTAATAATCTTGAGGTTAATGATGAGCTTGAGGAAAGTGATCACAAATCACTCAGTTTTAATATATCATGGAATTCCCCTAATAATGGCAATCAAGTCTCCGTCCCTGACTTTCGCTTGGCTGATTTCATAGGACTGAAAAATTACTTAGGTGGGATGACCTGGAGTTTACCTGGAGAGAGTTCCGGGGGTCAACGCCCCCGCGGCCCGGTCTGAGACCAGGCCTCCTGGTGGATCAGAGCCTGATCAACCAGGCTGTTGCTGCTGGCTGCACGCAAACCAACATACGAGCCACAGCCCGGCTGATCCGGAACTGACTTTAGGTGCTTGTCCAGTGCCAGCTTGAAGACTGCCAGGGGTCTGTTGGTAATCCCCCTTATGTGTGCTGGGAGGCAGTTGAACAGTCTCGGGCCCCTGACACTTATTGTATGGTCTCTTAACGTGCTAGTGACACCCCTGCTTTTCATTGGGGGGATGGTGCATCGTCTGCCAAGTCTTTTGCTTTCGTAATGAGTGATTTTCATGTGCAAGTTCGGTACTAGTCCCTCTAGGATTTTCCAGGTGTATATAATCATGTATCTCTCCCTCCTGCGTTCCAGGGAATACAGGTTTAGGAACCTCAAGCGCTCCCAATAATTGAGGTGTTTTATCTCCGTTATGCGCGCCGTGAAAGTTCTCTGTACATTTTCTAGGTCGGCAATTTCACCTGCCTTGAAAGGTGCTGTTAGTGTGCAGCAATATTCCAGCCTAGATAGAACAAGTGACCTGAAGAGTGTCATCATGGGCTTGGCCTCCCTAGTTTTGAAGGTTCTCATTATCCATCCTGTCATTTTTCTAGCAGATGCGATTGATACAATGTTATGGTCCTTGAAGGTGAGATCCTCCGACATGATCACTCCCAGGTCTTTGACGTTGGTGTTTCGCTCTATTTTGTGGCCAGAATTTGTTTTGTACTCTGATGAAGATTTAATTTCCTCATGTTTACCATATCTGAGTAATTGAAAATTCTCATCGTTGAACTTCATATTGTTTTCTGCAGCCCACTGAAAGATTTGGTTGATGTCTGCCTGGAGCTTTGCAGTGTCTGCAATGGAAGACACTGTCATGCAGATTCGGGTGTCATCTGCAAAGGAAGACACAGTGCTGTGGCTGACATCCTTGTCTATGTCGGATATAAGGATGAGGAACAAGATGGGAGCGAGTACTGTGCCTTGTGGAACAGAGCTTTTCACCGTAGCTGCCTCGGACTTTACTCTGTTGACGACTACTCTCTGTGTTCTGTTAGTGAGGAAATTATAGATCCATCGACCGACTTTTCCTGTTATTCCTTTAGCACGCATTTTGTGCGCTATTACGCCATGGTCACACTTGTCGAAGGCTTTTGCAAAGTCTGTATATATTACATCTGCATTCTTTTTGTCTTCTAGTGCATTTAGGACCTTGTCGTAGTGGTCCAATAGTTGAGACAGACAGGAGCGACCTGTTCTAAACCCATGTTGCCCTGGGTTGTGTAACTGATGGGTTTCTAGATGCGTGGTGATCTTGCTTCTTAGGACCCTTTCAAAGATTTTTATGATATGGGATGTTAGTGCTATTGGTCTGTAGTTCTTTGCTGTTGCTTTACTGCCCCCTTTGTGGAGTGGGGCTATGTCTGTTGTTTTTAGTAACTGTGGGACGACCCCCGTGTCCATGCTCCCTCTCCATAGGATGGAAAAGGCTGAACTGGAATAACCTAACTAAGGGTCAGGTAGGTGGTGATTGTTGCCGATATGATGCTTTCCAGGGCATAGTTCTAGCTGCTCAGTCAAATTATGTTCCAAATAGGGAAATCAGATCAAACAAAAATGATCCTAAATGGATGAACAATAGATTAAAATATCTGATTGGTCAAAAGAGAGGCATATATAGGCAAATCAAAAGAGGAGAGGGGCAATTAAGAAATCGATATATTCAGTTAAAGAGAGAAATAAAAACGGGAATTAGAAAAGCAAAAAGAGATTATGAGGTTAAAGTTGCAAGAGAATCGAAGACTAACCCAAAAGGATTCTTTCAGGTATACAGAAGTAAGATCAGGGACAAGACAGGCCCACTCAAAAGTTCCTCAGGTCAGCTCACTGACAGTGATAAGGAAATGTGTAGAATTTTTAACACATACTTCCTCTCAGTTTTTACACAGGAGGATACCAGCGATATTCCAGTAATGATAAATTATGTAGAACAGGACGATAATAAACTGTGCACGATTAGGGTCACAAGTGACATGGTCCTTAGGCAAATAGATAAATTAAAACCTAACAAATCCCCAGGCCCTGATGAACTGTATGCAAGGATTCTAAAGGAATGTAAAGAGGAGCTTAGCACACCTTTGGCTAATCTTTTCAACATATCACTACAAACTGGCATGGTGCCAGATAAGTGGAAAATGGCAAATGTGATACCTATTTTCAAAACAGGTGACAGGTCCTTAGCTTCGAACTATAGACCAATAAGCCTAACCTCCATAGTGGGAAAATTTATGGAATCAATAATTGCTGAGGCAGTTTGTAGCCACCTTGAAAAGCATAAATTAATCAACGTTCCTGCCTATCTAGGCTGGAATATTGCTGCACTCTAACAGCACCTTTCAAGGCAGGTGAAATTGCCGACCTAGAAAATGTACAGAGAACTTTCACGGCCCGCATAACGGAGATAAAACACCTCAATTACTGGGAGCGCTTGAGGTTTCTAAACCTGTATTCCCTGGAACGCAGGAGGGAGAGATACATGATTATATACACCTGGAAAATCCTAGAGGGACTAGTACCGAACTTGCACACGAAAATCACTCACTACGAAAGCAAAAGACTTGGCAGACGATGCACCATCCCCCCAATGAAAAGCAGGGGTGTCACTAGCACGTTAAGAGACCATACAATAAGTGTCAGGGGCCCGAGACTGTTCAACTGCCTCCCAGTATACATAAGGGGGATTACCAACAGACCCCTGGCAGTCTTCAAGCTGGCACTGGACAATTACCTAAAGTCAGTTCCTGATCAGCCGGGCTGTGGCTCGTACGTTGGTTTGCGTGCAGCCAGCAGCAACAGCCTGGTTGATCAGGGGCTAATCCACCGGGAGGCCTGGTCACAGACCGGGCCGCGGGGGCGTTGACTCCCGAAACTCTCTCCAGGTAAACTCCAGGTAAACGAATTTATTAACTTTTTTCACTAAGGTATTTGAGGAGGTAGATCATGGTAATGAATATGATATTGTGTATATGGACTTCAGTAAGGCTTTTGACAGGGTCCCACATCAGAGACTATTGAGGAAAATTAAAGCACATGGAATAGGAGGAGAAATTTTTTCCTGGATAGAGTCATGGTTGACAAATAGGCAGCCTGTACATTGCAGAGTCACTTGTTTGCACAGAACTGCTTAATGCCTCAAATGACGTAGTGGAAGTTTTAGCAGTAAAGGTCGAGAACCAAAACCTAGTCATTGTGGTAGTCTACAAGCCTCCGGATGCAACATCCCAGCAATTCCAGGAACAGCTGTTAAAAATTGACCACTGTCTGGAAAATCTTCCAGCTCCTGCACCCAACATCTTGCTCCTGGGGGATTTCAACTTAAGGCACCTAAAATGGAGGAATATAGCAAATAATATTGTTGCAGTAATAACACCAGGAGGCAGCTCTGATGAAAACTCACACTCACACGAGCTTTTAAATCTCTGCACAAAATTCAATTTAAACCAGCAAATAATAGAGCCTACTAGACTGGAGAATACACTAGACCTCATCTTCACTAACAATGATGATCTGATAAGAAATGTCACAATATCAAAAACAATATACTCAGATCACAACATAATTGAGGTTCAGACATGTATGCGTGGAGCCCCAGACCGACAAAATGAGACTAGTCACGAGGGAGCATTCACCAAATTCAACTTCAATAACAAAAACATAAAGTGGGACCAAGTAAACCAAGTCCTAACCGATATAAGCTGGGAAGATATACTAAGCAACACAGACCCAAACTTAAGCCTAGAACAGATTAACTCGGTGGCACTCGATGTATGCACAAGGCTTATTCCTCTAAGAAAAAGGAGGAGTAGATGTAAAATAGAAAGAGACAGGCGCTCCCTTTACAGGCGACGGAAAAGAATAACAGAGCGGCTAAAAGAGGTCAATATATCTGAAATGCGCAGGGAGACACTGGTCAGAGAAATAGCAAGCATCGAACTTAAGCTAAAAGAATCCTTTAGGAGTCAGGAATCGCGGGAAGAACTAAAAGCCATAAATGAAATCGAAAGAAACCCAAAGTATTTCTTCTCCTATGCCAAATCAAAATCGAGAACAACGTCCAGTATTGGGCCCCTACTTAAACAAGATGGGTCCTACACAGATGACAACAAGGAAATGAGTGAGCTACTCAAGTCCCAATATGACTCAGTTTTTAGCAAGCCGCTAACCAGACTGAGAGTCGAAGATCAAAATGAATTTTTTATGAGAGAGCCACAAAATTTGATTAACACAAGCCTATCCGATGTTATCCTGACGCCAAATGACTTCGAACAGGCGATAAATGACATGCCCATGCACTCTGCCCCAGGGCCAGACTCATGGAACTCTGTGTTCATCAAGAACTGCAAGAAGCCCCTATCACGAGCCTTTTCCATCCTATGGAGAGGGAGCATGGACACGGGGGTCGTCCCTCAGTTACTAAAAACAACAGACATAGCCCCACTCCACAAAGGGGGCAGTAAAGCAACAGCAAAGAACTACAGACCAATAGCACTAACATCCCATATCATAAAAATCTTTGAAAGGGTCCTAAGAAGCAAGATCACCACCCATCTAGAAACCCATCAGTTACACAACCCAGGGCAACATGGGTTTAGAACAGGTCGCTCCTGTCTGTCTCAACTACTGGATCACTACGACAAGGTCCTAAATGCACTAGAAGACAAAAAGAATGCAGATGTAATATATACAGACTTTGCAAAAGCCTTCGACAAGTGTGACCATGGCGTAATAGCGCACAAAATGCGCGCTAAAGGAATAACAGGAAAAGTCGGTCGATGGATCTATAATTTCCTCACTAACAGAACACAGAGAGTAGTCGTCAACAGAGTAAAGTCCGAGGCAGCTACGGTGAAAAGCTCTGTTCCACAAGGCACAGTACTAGCTCCCATCTTGTTCCTCATCCTCATATCCGACATAGACAAGGATGTCAGCCACAGCACCGTGTCTTCCTTTGCAGATGACACCCGAATCTGCATGACAGTGTCTTCCATTGCAGACACTGCAAGGCTCCAGGCGGACATCAACCAAATCTTTCAGTGGGCTGCAGAAAACAATATGAAGTTCAACGATGAGAAATTTCAATTACTCAGATATGGTAAACATGAGGAAATTAAATCTTCATCAGAGTACAAAACAAATTCTGGCCACAAAATAGAGCGAAACACCAACGTCAAAGACCTGGGAGTGATTATGTCGGAGGATCTCACCTTCAAGGACCATAACATTGTATCAATCGCATCTGCTAGAAAAATGACAGGATGGATAATGAGAACCTTCAAAACTAGGGAGGCCAAGCCCATGATGACACTCTTCAGGTCACTTGTTCTATCTAGGCTGGAATATTGCTGCACTCTAACAGCACCTTTCAAGGCAGGTGAAATTGCCGACCTAGAAAATGTACAGAGAACTTTCACGGCGCGCATAACGGAGATAAAACACCTCAATTACTGGGAGCGCTTGAGGTTTCTAAACCTGTATTCCCTGGAACGCAGGAGGGAGAGATACATGATTATATACACCTGGAAAATCCTAGAGGGACTAGTACCGAACTTGCACACGAAAATCACTCACTACGAAAGCAAAAGACTTGGCAGACGATGCACCATCCCCCCAATGAAAAGCAGGGGTGTCACTAGCACGTTAAGAGACCATACAATAAGTGTCAGGGGCCCGAGACTGTTCAACTGCCTCCCAGCACACATAAGGGGGATTACCAACAGACCCCTGGCAGTCTTCAAGCTGGCACTGGACAAGCACCTAAAGTCAGTTCCTGATCAGCCGGGCTGTGGCTCGTACGTTGGTTTGCGTGCAGCCAGCAGCAACAGCCTGGTTGATCAGGCGCTGATCCACCAGGAGGCCTGGTCACAGACCGGGCCGCGGGGGCGTTGACCCCCGAAACTCTCTCCAGGTAAACTCCAGGTAAACAAGAGAGTTTGCATAAATGGGGAGAAATCAGAGTGGGGAAGCATCACGAGCAGTGTTCCACAGGGGTCAGTGTTGGGCCCCCTGCTGTTCACAATCTACATAAACGACATAGATGAGGGCATAAAGAGCGACATCGGCAAGTTTGCCGATGACACCAAAATAGGCCGTCGAATTCATTCTGACGAGGACATTCGAGCACTCTAGGAAGATTTGAATAGACTGATGCAGTGGTCGGAGAAGTGGCAGATGCAGTTCAATATAGACAAATGCAAAGTTCTAAATGTTGGACAGGACAATAACCATGCCACATATAAACTAAATAATGTAGATCTTAATATTACGGATTGCGAAAAAGATTTAGGAGTTCTGGTTAGCAGTAATCTGAAACCAAGACAACAGTGCATAAGTGTTCGCAATAAAACTAATAGAATCCTTGGCTTCATATCAAGAAGCATAAATAATAGGAGTCCTCAGGTTGTTCTTCAACTCTATACATCCTTGGTTAGGCCTCATTTAGTGGTGACGTGTACTTAGCTCTGTAAAGACCTGTTTGTGTGCTCTCTGTGAATCTGAACCAGGATGCCCTCTCTTGAGCAACTTTACCAGCAGCTGAGAGAAGAGCTCAGAGTTGCTAAGATGGAGATACGGCGATTAACGGAGGAGAACAAGAGGATTCGTAGTAATCCTTCTGTTGTGAGTCCCCAGGTTAAGAGGGGAGCTTGGTCAGTGGCCGGGCAACATGGAACCAAGCTGAAGATCAAGAAAACGGTTGGAGAGGCAGAAACAACGAGAAACCAGAAGACTACCGTGGAAACTTCCAACCCATTCTCAGTGCTACCTGACGAATGTGAGTGTTCTACTGGGAATGCCACAACGAGCACCAAAGAAGCATTAGCAGACGTGAGTGAGACATCCCTAGAAACCCCAACGAAGACCATCGAGAACGTCTTGACGAATTCTACAAGTGGTGTAATGCTACCTGGCGAATGTGAGTCGACTACTCGGAGCATCACGACAGACGACGCCAAGGAAGGTAAAAACATTGTTGTTGTTGGGGATAGCCAGATTAGGTACATGGATAGGGCATTCTGCTTGAAGGATAGGAGTAGGAGGCAGAGAGTGTGTTTTCCTGGGGCTGGGATGAAGGATATTGTTAGCCATCTGGATGACATCATGAGAGGTAATGGGAGCAATCCTATTATCTGTCTCAGTGCTGGAGGCAACGATGTTGGCAGACGTAGGAGTGAGGACCTGATTAGCAGGTATAGGTCAGCAATAGAGATAATTAGGAGGAAGGGTGGGAAACCTGTCATATGTGGCATTTTGCCAAGGAGAGGAGTTGGAAATGAATGGTTGTCCAGAGCAATTGGTGTCAATTGCTGGCTGGACAAATACTGTAAGGAAAATGCGGTAACATTCATTGACAACTGGGACCTCTTCTATGGCAGAAATGACATGTATGCCAGGGATGGGGTTCACTTATCTAGGTGTGGGGTGGGAGCACTGGCCAACGCGGTGGAGGGAGCTGTTAGGTCTTTAAACTAGGAATGGTTAGTGGTATGGGTTTTTGCGGGAAAACTGTGAAGTCTCAGGGTAGTAATATGAGTACTAGGAGAACTAGTAATAGGCAAAATAAGGTGGATATTGGAAAGCCAGTGGCACTAATTGACAAGGACAGTAATAGGTTTAGTGGAATAACAGAAAGGAGCAGGAAGGGTAAAGAGAGAGGAGGGTCTTTAAGTATTTATTACACAAATAGTCGCAGTGCTAGGAATAAGATGGACGAGTTGAGACTAGTTGCTAGTGCAGGTAACATAGATGTATTTGCCATTACTAAGACGTGGTTTAATTCAAAAAGTCGGGACATGCCTGCAGAATGTCACATTCAGGGTTTTAAATTGTTCCAAGTAGATAGAAGTATCGGGAAGGAGGGTGGGGTGGCACTGTATGTCCGAGATCACTTGAACTGTTGCATAAAAACGGGTATTAAGTCTGAAGTAACACATACAGAGTCTGTTTGGATAGAATTTTCAGAGGGGCATGAAAAGTTAATTTTAGGTGTGATATACTGTCCCCCAAATTTAGATAGGGACCAGGGGAGACTACTATGGGAGGAAATTGTTAGGGCCACAAGGCACGATAATGTAGTAATTCTAGGAGACTTTAACTTTAGTCATATTGATTGGAATTTCTTGACTGGGAATTTAGAATCATACGACTTCTTAGAAGTAGTTCAGGATTGTTTTTTGAAGCAGTTTGTGACGGAACCTACAAGGGGTAATAACCTGCTTGACTTAGTTCTGGCAAACAATGAATCCCTTGTTAATAATTTAGAAGTTTCAGAGGAACTGGGTGCTAGCGACCACAAATCAATTACATTTAGAATTGAATGGAAGTATGATAATAGGGATAACTCAGTAACAGTCCCAGATTTTCGCTTAGCAGATTACAACCACCACTCGCTACGGTCCCAGGCATGTATGAACCATACAGTCTGAGATGTCACAACCACCACTCGCTACGGTCCCAGGCATGTATGAACCCTATAGTCTGAGATGTCACAACCACCACTCACTACGGTCCCAGGCATGCATGAACCCTAGAGTCTGAGATGTCACAACCACCACTCGCTACGGTCCCAGGCATTTATGAATGAACCCCCCAGCCTGACGTATTACATTCACGACGTCTACAATCTTTAATGAAGTGATGGAGATTAGATTTAAATTTTTCCACCGAAGTGGCTAGTTTATTGTGCACCCCATAACCATCCTGTGGAGGGCAGCGCCAGAGCGTTTGGATACACAAAAGGCCTAGGAACTAGGCCTGTTAGTTTAATATGTTTATTATGCACCCCATACCCATTGTGAAAATTTGTGTGGACTGCCTCCAAGTGAATCGCCTATCCTGGCAAACTCTGTTGACACCGAGCTCTGAAGTGGGTACCTCAGCCTCACAAGTGGCTTATAGGACAGATTTTCACAAATGATTGATGTTGCAAGAAACTCGCCTGCATGCACGTATAAAGGACTAACTTACTTGGTGTTCCAGCATATATCCTGATCTTCAACTTCCCTAAGCTTAGCCTTAGCCCCTTTGGACTTCCCCTCAGAAACCACGTGCAACTGGGAGCCTGAATTCCTGCAATATTCAATCGTTATTAGTGACCTGCCTGCACCTCAGAAATTCCTATATCCAAGGGGGTGTGTATCCCCTAGTATAACTATGCAGACACGGACACTAGCTTCCAGACTGACAAGAGACACTGGTTCTTACTGGGCATGCACTGCCTGCTGTGCAAAGGGGCCTACAGATTAACTCACTCACAATTCTCCCCAGACACTGGCCAGAAATCTACGAGATAAAGTGGAGGTCTTGTCTTACTGTATGGGCCTGACAGAGGTCATCTATGGTACATCGAGGTGCCTTTACCAGATTTTCCCAGGTCTCGAATGTGAAGACACGTGGGGGGCGCCGTCTGCTGATCACGGCACATCTTGTCCAGTTGGTGTCTGTCTTAAGAAGAACACTATTGTGTCTTTGAGACCCGCGCCTCGTAGTTCAAACTAGGGCTGCCAGTTCTCCCTAGCTAACTTAACCTAGTGTTTGCCTACATTATCGGCCTATTACTACCTATGTTAAGGTCTTAGGTCTACATTATTATTATCTACAGTTGCCTTAGTAAACCTAATATTAATATACTAACAGTAAAACTACCTACTCCTTCCCTGAAGGGTAAATCTATATATTAAATGCTTTTTGTTTGGGTGGGTTTAAGGGCCACCCAGCTCAGCCATTCCATTACAGCCTTGCTGGGATCCCTGGGTATGCCGTATCTGTCCTGTGGAGCTTTAGGGACCAAATAAATTTCCACACCCATCCTGTGGGAGGTAGTCAAAAGATTACAGAGGTACATAATTGGTCCAGGGACTGGACTCCAAAGTTTTGATAGCTGAGCAAGTTACAAAGGTAATGAAATCACAATTACAAAGGTAATGAACTCACAATTTACAAAGGTAATGGCCCCCAAAAGGGAAAGTAAGCTTGATGTCTAAGGGACGGAGAGAATTGTTGTGATTAGAAAGACCAGAAATGTAGGGAAGGCAGAGGACGTAATTTCTTCTCTCCCAAACTCTCTACTCCTGGGAACTCTTCTGTCCTCTGCCTTCCCTACATTTCCAGTCTTTCTAATCTCAACAATTCTCTCCGTCCCTTAGACATCAAGCTTACTTTCCGCCAGACTAACACTCTTCCTGGAGTTTTACCTGGAGAGAGTTCCGGGGGTCAACGCCCCCGCGGCCCGGTCTGTGACCAGGCCTCCTGGTGGATCAGAGCCTGATCAACCAGGCTGTTGCTGCTGGCTGCATGCAAACCAACGTACGAGCCACAGCCCGGCTGGTCAGGTACCGACTTTAGGTGCTTGTCCAGTGCCAGCTTGAAGACTGCTAGGGGTCTTATGTATGCTGGGAGGCAGTTGAACAGTCTCGGGACCCTGACACTTATTGTATGGTCTCTTAACGTGCTAGTGACACTCCTGCTTTTCATTGGGGGGATGGTGCATCGTCTGCCAAGTCTTTTGCTTTCGTAGTGAGAGATTTTCGTGTGCAAGTTCGGTACTAGTCCCTCTAGGATTTTCCAGGTGTATATAATCATGTATCTCTCCCGCCTGCATTCCAGGGAATACAGGTTTAGGAACCTCAAGCGCTCCCAGTAATTGAGGTGTTTTATCTCCGTTATGCGCGCCGTGAAGGTTCTCTGTACATTTTCTAGGTCAGCAATTTCACCTGCCTTGAAAGGTGCTGTTAGTGTTCAGCAATATTCCAGCTTAGATAGAACAAGTGACCTGAAGAGTGTCATCATGGGCTTGGCCTCCCTAGTTTTGAAGGTTCTCATTATCCATCCTGTCATTTTTCTAGCAGATGCGATTGATACAATGTTATGGTCCTTGAAGGTGAGATCCTCTGACATGATCACTCCCAGGTCTTTGACGTTGGTGTTTCGCTCTATTTTGTGGCCAGAATTTGTTTTGTACTCTGATGAAGATTTAATTTCCTCGTGTTTACCATATCTGAGTAATTGAAATTTCTCATCGTTAAACTTCATATTGTTTTCTGCAGCCCACTGAAAGATTTGGTTGATGTCCGCCGATATTGTTTTCTGCAGCCCACTGAAAGATTTGGTTGATGTCCTAACCGATATAAGCTGGGAAGATATACTAAGCAACACAGACCCCAACTTATGCCTAGAACAGATTAACTTGGTGGCACTCGATGTATGCACAAGGTTTATTCCTCTAAGAAAAAGGAGGAGTAGATGTAAAATAGAAAGAGACAGGCGCTCCCTTTACAGGCGATGGAAAAGAATAACAGAGCGGCTAAAAGAGGTCAATATATCTGAAATGCGTAGGGAGACACTGGTCAGAGAAATAGCAAGCATCGAACTTAAGCTAAAGGATTCTTATAGGAGTCAGGAATCGCGGGAAGAACTAAAAGCCATAAATGAAATCGAAAGAAACCCAAAGTATTTCTTCTATGCCAAATCAAAGTCGAGAACAACGTCCAGTATTGGGCCCCTACTTAAACAAGATGGGTCCTACACAGATGACAGCAAGGAAATGAGTGAGCTACTCAAGTCCCAATATGACTCAGTTTTTAGCAAGTCGCTAACCAGACTGAGAGTCGAAGATCAAAATGAATTTTTTATGAGAGAGCCACATAATTTGGTTAACAAAAGCCTATCCGATGTTATCTTGACGCCAAATGACTTCAAACAGGCGATAAATGACATGCCCATGCACTCTGCCCCAGGGCCAGACTCATGGAACTCCGTGTTCATCAAGAACTGCAAGAAGCCCCTATCACGAGCCTTTTCCATTCTATGGAGAGGGAGCATGGACACGGGGGTCGTCCCACAGTTACTAAAAACAACAGACATAGCCCCACTCCACAAAGGGGGCAGTAAAGCAACAGCAAAGAACTACAGACCGATAGCACTAACATCCCATATCATAAAAATCTTTGAAAGGGTCCTAAGAAGCAAGATCACCACCCATCTAGAAACCCATCAGTTACACAACCCAGGGCAACATGGGTTTAGAACAGGTCGCTCCTGTCTGTCTCAACTATTGGATCACTACGACAAGGTCCTAAATGCACTAGAAGACAAAAAGAATGCAGATGTAATATATACAAACTTTGCAAAAGCTTTCGACAAGTGTGACCATGGCGTAATAGCGCACAAAATGCGTGCTAAAGGAATAACAGGAAAAGTCGGTCGATGGATCTATAATTTCCTCACTAACAGAACACAGAGAGTAGTCGTCAACAGAGTAAAGTCCGAGGCAGCTACGGTGAAAAGCTCTGTTCCACAAGGCACAGTACTCGCTCCCATCTCGTTCATACCTCTCCTCCCTCTACAGATGTTCCTGGTGTCTACTCTATTTCTTGCTCCTCCTGTCCTCTTCAATACTTTGGAGAAACTGGTTGATCTCTTTCTGACAGACTTAGGGAGCACAAAAATAGTGTTTGGCTTGCCGACACTAACAATGCTCTGTTCTGTCACGTCAGAGATCACAGTCATCCTATTGACTGGTGTTCCGCTAAAACTGTCTTCCCTTCTTCCAACTCTTAACAGTCGCCGTGTAGTTGAATCCTCTCTAATACACAACTTTCCTTGTATGAATCTTAGTCCTGGCTTCGTCTCTGTAGATGCCTTCCTCTCCCACTACCTGGAGTTTACCTGGAGAGAGTTCCGGGGGTCAACGCCCCCGCGGCCCGGTCTGTGACCAGGCCTCCTGGTGGATCAGAGCCTGATCAACCAGGCTGTTGCTGCTGGCTGCACGCAAACCAACGTACGAGCCACAGCCCGGCTGGTCAGGAACCGACTTTAGGAGCTTGTCCAGTGCCAGCTTGAAGACTGCCAGGGGTCTGTTGGTAATCCCCCTTATGTATGCTGGGAGGCAGTTGAACAGTCTCGGGCCCCTGACACTTATTGTATGGTCTCTTAACGTGCTAGTGACACCCCTGCTTTTCATTGGGGGGATGTTGCATCGTCTGCCAAGTCTTTTGCTTTCGTAGTGAGAGATTTTCGTGTGCAAGTTCGGTACTAGTCCTTCTAGGATTTTCCAGGTGTATATAATCATGTATCTCTCCCACCTGCGTTCCAGGGAATACAGTTTTAGGAACCTCAAGCGCTCCCAGTAATTGAGGTGTTTTATCTCCGTTATGCGCGCCGTGAAGGTTCTCTGTACATTTTCTAGGTCAGCAATTTCACCTGCCTTGAAAGGTGCTGTTAGTGTGCAGCAATATTCCAGCCTAGATAGAACAAGTGACCTGAAGAGTGTCATCATGGGCTTGGCCTCCCTAGTTTTGAAGGTTCTCATTATCCATCCTGTCATTTTTCTAGCAGATGCGATTGATACAATGTTATGGTCCTTGAAGGTGAGATCCTCCGACATGATCACTCCCAGGTCTTTGACGTTGGTGTTTCACTCTATTTTGTGGCCAGAATTTGTTTTGTACTCTGATGAAGATTTAATTTCCTCGTGTTTACCATATCTGAGTAATTGAAATTTCTCATCGTTGAATTTCATATTGTTTTCTGGTTGATGTCCACCTGGAGCCTTGCAGTGTCTGCAGTGGAAGACACTGTCATGCAGATGTCCCTCTTAACATAATGATAAACGGATCACCTATCACAAAGCTAACAGAGGGAAAATTCTTAGGAATCCACCTTGATAATAGACTCAAATTTCATACACATATACAACAAATTTCTAAGAAAATTTCCAAGACTGTAGGCATACTATCGAAGATACGGTACTATGCTCCACAGTCAGCCCTCCTGGCCCTATATCACTCTCTTATTTACCCCTATCTCACCTATGGAATTTGTGCATGGGGCTCAACAACAAGTAACCATCTCAGACCACTAATTACCCAACAAAAGGCTGCAGTTAGAATGATAACAAATTCTCACTATAGGCAGCACACTCCACCAATATTCAATACACTAAACCTACTCACCATACAAAACATTCATACTTATTACTGCACCTATTACATACATAGAACACTTAACTCTGATATTAACCCTCCCCTCAAACATCTCCTTGCCAACCTCAACGGAACACATGACCATAACACAAGGCACAGATCACTCTTTGATGTTCATCGTGTCCATCTCACACTATGCAAAAACTCAATGCACATAAAAGGCCCTAAAATCTGGAACTCATTACCTGTAAATATAAAAGAAACACTACCTGTTTATAAATTCAAGTCTCTTCTCAAAGATCACTTACTCACCCAAAACCAAATAAATACTGAATAACTGAACCTTATAAATTGTATATCTTAAATGTTTCTCACAATTATATCACATAAATGTTAAACCTAAAACCCAATCTAACTTTATTATTTTTTAAATACAGTGGACCCCCGGTTAACGATATTTTTTCACTCCAGAAGTATGTTCAGGTGCCAGTACTGACCGAATTTGTTCCCGTAAGAAATATTGTGAAGTAGATTAGTCCATTTCAGACCCCCAAACATACATGTACAAACGTACTTACATAAATACACTTACATAATTGGTCGCATTCGGAGGTAATCGTTATGCGGGGGTCCACTGTACACTACCTAACAGAATACTCCATTCTACTGAATGTACAACAATGCATACAACTATATGACCTGTCTTTGTAATACTCACTTGTGCTTTATAGTAATCTGTTTACATTAAAGTTTTATCACTGATGTCATCATTGCTTAGTTCATCTTAAGTTAATTTTAAGCCAGCCCGTAATGCTATGCATAGTATAAGTGGCTTTGGCATGCTGCTCTTATCTGTATTTTTTGTACCTCTGTATGTGTGCTCAAATTTTTAAATAAATAAATAAATAAATAAATAAATCTGCAAAGGAAGACATGGTGCTGTGGCTGACATCCTTATCTATGTCGGATATGAGGATGAGGAACAAGATGGGAGTGAGTACTGTGCCTTGTGGAACAGAGCTTTTCACCGTAGCTGCCTTGGACTTTACTCTGTTGACGACTACTCTCTGTGTTCTGTTAGTGAGGAAATTATAGATCCATCGACCGACTTTTCCTGTTATTCCTTTAGCACGCATTTTGTGCACACGACGCAACATCCCCCCAATGAAAAGCAGGGGTGTCACTAGCACGTTAAGAGACCATACAATAAGTGTCAGGGCCCGAGACTGTTCAACTGCCTCCCAGCATACATAAGGGGGATTACCAACAGACCCCTGGCAGTCTTCAAGCTGGCACTGGACAAGCACCTAAAGTCGGTTCCTGACCAGCCGGGCTGTGGCTCATACGTTGGTTTGCGTGCAGCCAGCAGCAACAGCCTGGTTGATCAGGCTCTGATCCACCAGGAGGCCTGGTCACATACCGGGCCGCGGGGGCGTTGACCCCCGGAACTCTCTCCAGGTAAACACTCCTTCCATGCATGAAGCCATGCAACCGGGGAGACAAGAATTGCTTAATTCTGTGCATAAGACGATTAAGAATCATCCTTTCGAATGTTTTACACAAGCAGCTAGTAAGGGATATTGGGCGAAATGAGTTTAGTTGATTGGGCTTCGGAATGGGAATAATGAGGCTATTGGTCCATGATTTATGGAGCTCCCCAGTGACATAACTCATGTTATATAATTCAAGTAAAGGATTACCTGGTACTCGACACAGCAATCTGAGTATGTTGTAAGTAATACCATCCTCACCAGGTGACGTGGAGTTGCCCTTAGTTAGTGCTGCATCAAGTTCATAATTAGTGAAAGGAAAGTTGCAGTCATCTGCCTTGCTGAGCATAAAGCAAACAAGTCTCTCCCTTGCATCATATTTGTCCATTAATTTCGCCTGTGTGGTACTGGGAAGACTGTCATAGCTAGATGTAGCAGCCCAAGCACTGACTAACTCATTCGCTCTATGCAAGGGATGAGGGTGCGCGATCTGCCCAATTCTGTTTCCCTTAACTCTATTTATGTCCCTCCATGCCCGGCTAAGTGGGGTGTGAGCATTGAGATCATTGACAAATTGTTCCCAGTCTGTTTGCCGCAGCTCTGTCATACGTTCTCTGGCAGCAGCAAGGGCAGTTTGGAAAAGGCTCAGCATTTCAGGGGTACGATGGTTTCTAAAGGCTAGGCCTAGTCTGCGAGCAATACGTTTCAATGTTCGAAGTTTAGAATCATTGTAATAGGTATGGTTTTTATAAGACTTATGATTATTATGGAAGTCATTTGGGTTTAGATTAGTAGGAGGTTTCAGAGGCGGCTCTAAGAAGTTCTGAATACTGCTCACAAGGTCATTGTTAAAAGTCTCGACAGAGGTACACTCATAGGAATTATACCAGTCAGTCACATGTGCAACAAAGTCATCATGTTGATCAGGGGAAACAAGACGTTTCCGTTCGAATATACCACCAGGGAGGATAGTATAACCAATATCTAGAGAGGTTAGCCTTGGGAAATGATCAGACGCTATATTTATTACAATGGAAGACTCACAGCTGGCAGAAGTAATGTTGAAGCCCAGGCACAGATCAAGGACACCTCCATAGATATGTGTGGGTTCAAGGTCACCTACAATTTGCACATTATCATGACTGTTTAAGAGTGACAACAGTTGATTGCCATTACGATTACCAAACTGAGAGTTTCCAATGCTTTTTTGTCTTGCATTATAATCACCAATAATGAGAGTAGGTTCAGACTGAGCACAAGTTGGGAGCTCCAAGTAATTAAAACTTATCAGCAGGAGCGTACAAGTTAAATATGTTGAGAGCAGAGTTCCCTATATAAATCCTAACACCGTGATATTGTAGCCCCTCTGTTTTCTTATGTGCAAGAAGTTGATGGGGAAGTGATTTTTTAATATATAGAACACAAGAATTAGTAGATTTGAGGTTATATGCAACAAATGATGGCAATTTAGGGGGCTGGGATTTTTCAGGGACTCTGCACTCTTGTAGACACACACTATCAATGGATTCAGTGGCTACTTTATGATGCAGGTCAGAAAATCTTTTTCTAAGTGACGCAATATTCCAACTTAAAATGGAAAGTTTATACGAGTTTGGTTCCATTATAAAAGTCCAGGGATAGAATTCAATTTCTCAGCAAAATGAAAAAACTTACTAAATAACAAACAGACATAATCAATATCAATATCATCAGTATTATCCTTATCCATGAGTCTCCTAAGTGCACTTCCATTAGTGAGACCTCTTGGGAGTCTTTGTATTCAGAGGGCACAGCACTCTTTGTCTGTGAATGTATGGAAGGTGACACTATCCCTCGCACTCACCTCTCCGCTTTTATTACACTCATCACTATCATCACATGTATCACTTCCCTCATCATTATGACCAGTGATACACACACCATTATCAACAACCGGGTCATCTCCACACTCAGTATCTATCAATACATTACACTCATCAGGCTGACTATCATGATGGTCTTCACTGCCCTTATCATCTTCACTGTGATTGTAAACACCACTATCAGATTCATCATTTTTGTATTATTAACACCACTGCAATCATCAGTTTGTTTATCATCACCACAAGATTTTACCACCGAAGTGGCTAGTTTCTCATGAGATATTGTCAAGCAATGATTTTGGGCGATTTTCGTTCGGATTTTTAACCCCGGAGGGTTAGCCACCCAGGATAACCCAAGAAAGTTAGTGCGTCATCGAGGACTGTCTAACTTATTTCCATTGTGGTCCTCAATCTTTTCCCCCAGGATACGACCCACACCAGTCGACTAACACCCAGGTACCTATTTACTGCTAGGTGAACAGGAGAACAGGTGTAAGGAAACGTCGAAATGTTTCCATCCGCCGGGAATCGAACCAGGGCCCTGCGTGTGTGAAGCGGGAACTTTAGCCACCAGGCCACCGGGCACCCCATACCCATCCTGTGGGCGGTGGTCAAAAGATTACAGAGGTGCATAATGGGTCCAGGGACTGGACCCCAAAGTAATGATAGCTGAACTAGTTACAAAGGTAATGAACTCCAGGTAGATCCGGTCACAATCATGGCAAGTTACAAAGGTAATGAATGATCTACACTTCTATACATGGTTACAATCATGAACAAATTACAAAGTAATGAGCCACTGACACGTCCACGCCCGGTCACAACTGTATGAGGTATTCTCCCAGTCTGGCTATTTGTGGTCTTAGAGATAAGCAACTTTGCTCTTGGAATGTGCAAGGATATCCCAGTGCCTTGCTGTTTCAATGAATTTATGGTCGTTAGTCCCTACAATGCGTTCTGAAACTATTTTTTCTCATAGTTAAGTCATTTCTAATGGTAGTTATTATTATTATAATCAAAAAGAAGCGCTAAGACATCTAATGGTAGTAAAAGGATACAGTGCCCATTTTAGGGAGAATTAATAAATATGCATAATTGATATATATATATATATAACTGTATTTCAGAAATGGATGGTAGTATAAATTACACTAGCGCGCAGTTATTGGAAAAGAGGCGGAGTTTATGAATATAGTACAGTATAAATAAAATCTTGGGGTAGGTTAAACATTGCGAGCAGGAGCCGGCGCAAGTCATTTGTCAAGACTGAGAGAGCCATCTATTGGCGGCTTTTGGCAAGTGGAGCGGGAGGTAGCAGCCCGCGGTGTAAACAGTCAAGTGTCAAGTGGTGCGTGGGTCAGGCGCATGCCAACACCTCCCTCCCTGGCTTAATGAAATGAGTGAAGAGTGTTAGTGTGGGTGTAGTTCTGTGATGGAGATGGAGGAGACCATAGTTGAGGAGTGGCTTAGATCCCTCCACATGGAGCAGTATGCTGAATCTTTCCTCGACAACGGCTACGATGACCTAGAGATATGCAAACAGATAGGTGCTCCCGACCTGGACGCCATCGGTGTAGTGAACCCGGGTCACCGAACTTCACTGCTGAATGCTGTCATGTTACTGCGAGAGGAGGGTGCTGCCTCAGTGTACTTCACAGTGGAGGAGGCGCAGCTGGCATCCCGCGATCACACAACTCTCCGTAACTCCAGTGGGTCTCGGGGCCGCTCCTCCCGTTCCTCCCGTGGGTCTCGTGGGTCAGGCTCCACAGCCTCTACCCCTGGTGAACCTCCGCCCTCCATGACACTGCCCATGACCTCCAACACAACCCCAGCCCGCTACTTGGACGCCTACGAGGCCGGGAGGGCAGAGCTGGTGAGGCTGCCTCACACACAGCTTAGTGGCCTGCTGAAGGAGAGGCTGGTGCAGGATGCTGTCGACCTGGCTACACACCCCTACACTACACAGGTACTGTCACCCCTCACCTGCTTCCTGCTCATACTGTCACACCCCTACACTACACAGGTACTGTCACCCCTCACATGCTTCCTTCTGTCACTCCCCCGTACACTTCACAGGATCTGTCACCCACACATGCTTCCTGCCCCTACTGTCACACCCCTACACTACACAGGTACAGTCATCCTCACCTGCCCCTACTGTCACGCCCCTACACTACACAGGTACTGTCATCCTCACCTGCTCCTACTGTCACCCCTACTCTACACAGGTACTGTCATCCTCACCTGCTCCTACTGTCACCCCTACTCTACACAGGTACTGTCACCCTCGTCTGCTGCTCATGTCACACCCCCCTACACTACAAAGGTACTGTCACCCTCACCTGCTTCCTGCTCTTACTGTCATACACCCCAACACTACACAGATAGTCCTCACCTTATTAGTGCCCCTACTCTTTTGCTCACACACACAGGAATATACATACACATCTGTACACATCATACATACATAAATTCGTAATATACACATGTAATCATACATAAATCATATACTGCATCATATATACATCATACATATCCTCCCTTACACTACACTGGTACTGTCACTCTCCCGTCTTGTCTTACTGTCACACACAACACACACACACACATACACCCCTGCACCACACAGGTACTGTCATCCTTATCTGCTTCCTATTTCTACTGTTAAATCTAATGGTCCTACATCCCACTTGACTGTCACCCACCTGTGCATACATCCCACCCCACATGTACTGTCACCCACCTGTGCATACATCCCACCCCACATGTACTGTCATCCACCTGTGCATACATCCCACCCCACATGTACTGTCATCCACCTGTGCATACATCCCACCCCACATGTACTGTCACCCACCTGTGCATACATCCCACCCCACATGTACTGTCATCCACCTGTGCATACATCCCACCCCACATGTACTGTCATCCACCTGTGCATACATCCCACTCCACATGTACTGTCATCCACAAGTGCATGCATCCCACCCCACATGTACTGTCATCCACCTGTGAATACATCCCACCCCACATGTACTGTCACCCACCTGTGCATACACCCCACATGTACTGTCACCCACCTGTGCATACACCCCACATGTACTGTCACCCACCTGTGCATACATCCCACATGTACTGTCACCCACCTGTGCATACATATCACATGTACTGTCACCCACCTGTGCATACATCCCACATGTACAGTCACCCACCTGTGCATACATCCCACATGTACAGTCACCCACCTGTGCATACATCCCACATGTACAGTCACCCACCTGTGCATACATCCCACATGTACAGTCACCCACCTGTGCATACATCCCACATGTACAGTCACCCACTTGTGCATACATCCTACATGTACTGTCACCCACCCATAACATGTCCCCTCAAGACTATTATAAAAAAAATTATAACAGAAGCTTCAATGATATCTTGCTTCATGGCATCAGGCAGGTGACAGGTGCTGTCACCCACCCTTGATGGCTGCTATTTTTGTCACACACTCACCCATAAGGAAAGCAGAATGTGTGTTTGTCTAGTGTTTGATGCAGTATTATGTAAATTAGAGATTGTACTGTATTGTCTATTCCATAGATATTGAATTTGTTTATACTGTAGCCATCCATGAATCATTTTATGAAATTGTATCCAAAAATTTATGCTGAATTTAATTTGTAAGTGCAGTAGTAGGAAAAATTCTTTAAGTTTTTGAAAATAATAGTCTGTTTTGATGTGAAAATGACCAAATTCATTTTGAGTGTGAATGTCATCATTGGAGGGCCTAATAAATTAGTTAATATAATTTAGTTAATAAATTAGTTAATTTTAAGCCAGCCCGTAATGCTATGCATAGTATAAGTGGCTTTGGCATGCTGCTCTTATCTGTATTTTTTTGTACCTCTGTATGTATGCTCAAATTGTAAATAAATAAAGTAAGGCACCTGTTTGAACGATTACCTTATTTTAGAATATTCAAAAATTGGCGTTGAAGATAAGTAAATACTAGGGGGGGGGGGCCAAGACATATGTGCAAGTCTTATTACACCAGCCCCTGCAGCTAGTCAACTGTTGTTAGTTGTGTACGAATGGTATACAATACCGACAAGATGAGATTAAGACACATGTGCAACATCTGGGTATCTTTATTGTAGACGTTTCGCCATCCAGTGGCTTTATCAATACAAATTCTAGGACATAACTTGAAGACAGTAGA
The DNA here is from genome assembly GCF_038502225.1 of Cherax quadricarinatus. Classification (NCBI taxonomy): domain Eukaryota; kingdom Metazoa; phylum Arthropoda; class Malacostraca; order Decapoda; family Parastacidae; genus Cherax; species Cherax quadricarinatus. Next base: position 21,832,090 of record NC_091333.1, on the reverse strand, counting down.
ACTATGTACAGAAGATGAGGTAATCAGTCCCTCAAACTAGGAGTAGGTGCGAAGAGCACCATAGTCGTGGAGATTCTGAAGCAGAAGAAAGGATCCTGGCGCTTATATAGTAACGTCAGGTGTAGCAGACGAGGGCATATTCACTGGTAGGCGGGATTCCCCAGTGGAAGTAGGTCCTTCCCAAAGAGATGGGTTAGTTGTAGTAGTAGTTGTCGTAGTCGTGAAGGTTATGTACATGTCCTCAGAATTAAGATTCCATGATGTTGCAGTGTCTGACAAGTTGTGTACGAATGGTATACAATACCGACAAGATGAGATTAAGACACATGTGCAACATCTGGGTATCTTTATTGTAGACGTTTCGCCATCCAGTGGCTTTATCAATACAAATTCTAGGACATAACTTGAAGACAGTAGAACTATGTACAGAAGGACCTACTTCCACTGGGGAATCCCGCCTACCAGTGAATATGCCCTCGTCTGCTACACCTGACGTTACTATATAAGCGCCAGGATCCTTTCTTCTGCTTCAGAATCTCCACGACTATGGTGCTCTTCGCACCTACTCCTAGGTTGAGGGACTGATTACCTCATCTTCTGTACATAGTTCTACTGTCTTCAAGTTATGTCCTAGAATTTGTATTGATAAAGCCACTGGATGGCGAAACGTCTACAATAAAGATACCCAGATGTTGCACATGTGTCTTAATCTCAACTGTTGTTAGTGCATACTAGGTAAGGACCCAAACTCGAATATACCACACTGTTTGGCTTTCTTTCATTGTGGGGTTTTTACCCTCTTTGGCTAATAGCCCAAATGACGTCTTTTAGTCATTCTGTTTAGGTATCAATACTGGTAACTGCAGTATGAACAATAGATGTCCTGTGACCTAGTAGGCACTGCTCTCTCTTCACACACAGTGTCCATGGTTTGATCCCTGGCAAGGGTGGAAACATTGGGTGTGTATCCTTACACTTGTTGTCCCTATTCACTTAGCAAGCAAGAAGGTACCTGGGTGTTAACTGACTGGTCTGGGTTGCATCCTGGGGGGCAAGATTGAAGAGACACTGCCTTTCTTGGGTTATCCTGGGTGGCTAACTCTCCAGGGTTAAAAAACCCAAACAAAATGTTATCATTCACCAAATTCAACTTCAATAACAAAAACATAAAGTGGGACCAAGTAAACCAAGTCCTAACCGATATAAGCTGGGAAGATATACTAAGCAACACAGACCCAAACTTATGCCTAGAACAGATTAACTCGGTGGCACTCGATGTATGCACAAGGCTTATTCCTCTAAGAAAAAGGAGGAGTAGATGTAAAATAGAAAGAGACAGGCGCTCCCTTTACAGGCGACGGAAAAGAATAACAGAGCGGCTAAAAGAGGTCAATATATCAGAAATGCGCAGGGAGACACTGGTCAGAGAAATAGCAAGCATCGAACTTAAGCTAAAAGAATCCTTTAGGAGTCAGGAATCGCGGGAAGAACTAAAAGCCATAAATGAAATCGAAAGAAACCCAAAGTATTTCTTCTCCTATGCCAAATCAAAATCGAGAACAACGTCCAGTATTGGGCCCCTACTTAAACAAGATGGGTCCTACACAGATGACAGCAAGGAAATGAGTGAGCTACTCAAGTCCCAATATGACTCAGTTTTTAGCAAGCCGCTAACCAGACTGAGAGTCGAAGATCAAAATGAATTTTTTATGAGAGAGCCACAAAATTTGATTAACACAAGCCTATCCGATGTTATCCTGACGCCAAATGACTTCGAACAGGCGATAAATGACATGCCCATGCACTCTGCCCCAGGGCCAGACTCATGGAACTCTGTGTTCATCAAGAACTGCAAGAAGCCCCTATCACGAGCCTTTTCCATCCTATGGAGAGGGAGCATGGACACGGGGGTCGTCCCTCAGTTACTAAAAACAACAGACATAGCCCCACTCCACAAAGGGGGCAGTAAAGCAACAGCAAAGAACTACAGACCAATAGCACTAACATCCCATATCATAAAAATCTTTGAAAGGGTCCTAAGAAGCAAGATCACCACCCATCTAGAAACCCATCAGTTACACAACCCAGGGCAACATGGGTTTAGAACAGGTCGCTCCTGTCTGTCTCAACTACTGGATCACTACGACAAGGTCCTAAATGCACTAGAAGACAAAAAGAATGCAGATGTAATATATACAGACTTTGCAAAAGCCTTCGACAAGTGTGACCATGGCGTAATAGCGCACAAAATGCGCGCTAAAGGAATAACAGGAAAAGTTGGTCGATGGATCTATAATTTCCTCACTAACAGAACACAGAGAGTAGTCGTCAACAGAGTAAAGTCCGAGGCAGCTACGGTGAAAAGCTCTGTTCCACAAGGCACAGTACTAGCTCCCATCTTGTTCCTCATCCTCATATCCGACATAGACAAGGATGTCAGCCACAGCACCGTGTCTTCCTTTACAGATGACACCCGAATCTGCATGACAGTGTCTTCCATTGCAGACACTGCAAGGCTCCAGGCGGACATCAACCAAATCTTTCAGTGGGCTGCAGAAAACAATATGAAGTTCAACGATGAGAAATTTCAATTACTCAGATATGGTAAACATGAGGAAATTAAATCTTCATCAGAGTACAAAACAAATTCTGGCCACAAAATAGAGCGAAACACCAACGTCAAAGACCTGGGAGTGATTATGTCGGAGGATCTCACCTTCAAGGACCATAACATTGTATCAATCGCATCTGCTAGAAAAATGACAGGATGGATAATGAGAACCTTCAAAACTAGGGAGGCCAAGCCCATGATGACACTCTTCAGGTCACTTGTTCTATCTAGGCTGGAATATTGCTGCACTCTAACAGCACCTTTCAAGGCAGGTGAAATTGCCGACCTAGAAAATGTACAGAGAACTTTCACGGCGCGCATAACGGAGATAAAACACCTCAATTACTGGGAGCGCTTGAGGTTTCTAAACCTGTATTCCCTGGAACGCAGGAGGGAGAGATACATGATTATATACACCTGGAAAATCCTAGAGGGACTAGTACCGAACTTGCACACGAAAATCACTCACTACGAAAGCAAAAGACTTGGCAGACGATGCACCATCCCCCCAATGAAAAGCAGGGGTGTCACTAGCACGTTAAGAGACCATACAATAAGTGTCAGGGGACCGAGACTGTTCAACTGCCTCCCAGCACACATAAGGGGGATTACCAACAGACCCCTGGCAGTCTTCAAGCTGGCACTGGACAAGCACCTAAAGGCAGTTCCTGATCAGCCGGGCTGTGGCTCGTACGTTGGTTTGCGTGCAGCCAGCAGCAACAGCCTGGTTGATCAGGCGCTGATCCACCAGGAGGCCTGGTCACAGACCGGGCCGCGGGGGCGTTGACCCCCGAAACTCTCTCCAGGTAAACTCCAGGTAATACCTTATACTTTTAACAGTAGACATCTTTTCCAAGATACAATACTATGTACCCCAAACAGCACCACTTTCACTATACATGTACTACTCTCTAATGTACCCTTATTTCGCCTATGGTATTTGTGCTTGGGGTTCTACAACTAATCACTTCAAATCGTTAATAACCCAGCAAAAAGCTGCTGTGCAGATGATCATCAATTCCTATGCTAGACAACACACCCCTATGCTTTTCAAGAGTTAGAACTTGCTTAATATACAAAATATACACTCGTACTAAGGTGCAACCTACATTTACAGAACAATCAATTCTAACATAAATCCTGACCTGAAGTGCTTTCTTGACAGTTGCAATAGGGCACATAGACAACGCTAGGCACAAAAACCTCTGACATTCCCCATGTCAGGGTAAATCTTTTCAAAAACTCAATGTACATAAAAGGGCCCAAAATCTGGAGCACATTGCCAGAAATCTCCAGAACCACTGTCAGCTAGCGTTTCTAAAACTACAGTTAAAAAACACCTTATCCCCTTAACCTATCCCAGCCAATCATAAATACATATTAAGGATTAAGGATTTTATATCTTTGCATAGTTTACAATGTGTAATTACAGTTTTGTTTTGCTAAGTACAAAAAAAGCCACTATCATGCCAAGGCATTTCGAGCAGAATAAACCTAATGTTTAACAGACTACTTAACACTAGGCATATATATCATAGTTGGTTTGAATTGAACATCATTTTATATATTTCAACAGAGGTAGTAGTGGTTTAGCAGCAATTGAACTTATAATTGAGATGAGCTGACTAACAAGTTAAAGAATATATATCATAGTTGGTTCGAATTGAACATAGATTTTTATATTTCAGCAGAGGTAGGTAGTGGTTTATAATATTTATTTTGACATGTTTTAGAAAGGAATATTGTAGTTGAGTGTACATGCCAAAAGCCCCTTGTATGCAGAGCATTTTGGGCAAACTTAATTTTAAGTTAAGATTAATTAGGCTATAACAGATTAAATGGTAAAAATTATAGTAAACAATTTACAATATGAAGTACAATTGAATATTTAAACAATGAAATTTGAACATTACAATTTTGAAGTATTACAGTTTTGCAATAGAACTAATTAATCAATTTGCAATGTGAATTATTACAATTTAGTATTCAGAACAATGAAATTTGAACATCAGTTTTTAAAAGTAATGAGTACATGGTTGTGAAATCGTCAGCAAAATATTCAGTATTGAAATTGAGACATCGTTGGTTTTTTTGTGTTGCTTGAGTAAAAGGTAGGCATTAAGTACAGATTTTCTGGTTAATTTTGGGTGATGAGATGATTTCTAAGTACAAGCAGGGGTCCTTTAGTGTGTTCTGGTAATGGATTCCAGATCTTTGGGCCCTTTACGTGCATAGCATTTTTACACAGGGAGAGATGAACATGAGGGACATCGAAGAATGATTTGTGTCTTGTATTATGGTTGTGTGTTCTGTTGCAGTTGGTAAGTAGGAGTTTGAAAGGCAGGTGTATATTTGAGTATAGTGTTCTGTGCATGTAGTAGGCACAGTAGTAAGTGTAGATGTTTTGTATATTGAGTAAGTTAAGACTTGAAAAGTGGAGGAGTCTGCTGTCTATTACAGGAGTTTGTAATCAGTTGCACTGCAGTTTTTTGTTGGGTTATTAAAGGTTTGAGGTGATTTGCTGTGGTTGAGCCCCATGCACAAATACCATAGGCGAGGTAAGGGTAGATGAGCGAGTGGTATAGTGCAAGGAGAGCTGATCGGGGTACATAGTACCGTATCTTTGAAAGGATGCCTATTGTTTTCGAGACTTTCTTGGATATTTGTTGTATGTGAGTTTGGAATTTGAGGTTGCAGTCTAGGTGGAGACCTAGAAATTTACCATGTGTGTGTCCAGAAATGTTTAGCTGTACATTTGTATAGCAGTAATTGAATTAACAAGTAAGTGATTAACAAGTTACAGTATTATATTTTGGCACATTTTACATAATGAGATTGAGACCATTTTAGTTTTGAAATAATCTCATAATATTTAGGAATTTGAGTTGTCGATGGCAATAATATATAGTATTTCTGTGGTTAATTTTGGGAGATGAGGTGATTTCTAAGCAGAGCTTTGAATTGGTTTGCAGGCAGAGGCCCTTTTGTATGTTCAGGCAATGAATTTCAAATCTTAGGGTCCATTATGTGTGTAGTATTTTTGCATAGGGAGAGATGGACACAAGGGATATCAGAGTGTTTTGTGTCTTGTGTTATGCAAGTGCGTTCTGTTGTAGTCCTAAACGAGGAGTTCAAGAGGAGAGTTAATATCGGAGAAAAATGTTCTGTGTATGTAGTGGGCACAATAATATGAATGGGTACAGTATTTTGTATGTTAAGCAGGTTCAAGCTCTTAACCCTTTGAGGGTTGAGAGCCTCGATCCTGTTGACCCACTAGGGGTTGAAAAATATTTGAAAAAAAAAAAATATTTTTTCTTACCAAAATCTTAGGGTTATTTTTTAAGTGTTTTAGTAAAAAAATTTTTTGCTATCAATACTTGCCAAGATATAGAGGCATGAAGTTGACAGACAGTGACCAGCTTACGGCAACATCGGTGACTGCCGGTCCCACGGTAGTGTTTTATTTATTTTTTCTACTTTTTTTTCTTTAATTTTTTTAACTTTTTTTTTCAAGTAACTTTTATGGCCTGTGAGATCAGTATAAGGCACATTGTATTTAAATTCACTTGTTGCATGCTACACAATAACTGCACAAACAGTGTTGTCATTATATTGTTTACAAAACATGTTTACACAAACGAACAATAGAAAATGTTGTTTATTACTATTTTTCTATATTATATATACACATATAGTCATTGGACATGGTCCTAGAAGTGCTGCAGCTTGTGGAATTCTTTGAAACATGGTCTCATGCACAGTGGTGTTTTACACTCCTCAAACATTAAACAAGTGTGTCTGCATTTTTGCAGGTGTTGTATGTGCACAGACATAACACCTTTTGAGCAGTTTTCTTCAAAGTAGTAGGAAGCAGTTGTATCAGGAAGTGATCACCAGGCCTCAGACGAGAGGGTAGTTGTTCATCAGTTTGCAGGCGGTGTTCTGTTGCAGATGTTGTTACTTGGTACTTGAATAATATTTGTCTGATGACAGACAAACAAAATTACCCATATTGTAGTTTGGTTCTGGTCTTCAACTTGTACATATTATAAGCATTGAGCATGGAAATGTCCAGAATATGAAAAAAGCTTTATGTACCACTTATAACTCTTGCAAACACAATCAGCAAACCCAGTTTGCATGTTACATTTGTCCACTGAGTGCATATTGAGGGTGTAGTCCATTACAGCTGCAGGTTTTAGAATGGGTTCATTGATCTGTTCTACCTGCCAGTGTCTCATTTCATTTTGGTGAATTGATGTCAGCAGTGCGACATCTCATTTGTTATGCCACTGAAATGCCATGATGTAATTGGCAGCAGACACCTGCACCTCGCCTCTACCAGTGCCTGCGTTGAGCCTAGGCATATGCTTACGATTTGCACGCACTGTGCCACACATGTCTGTCGTGTTCACTCGCAAAAAATCACTGAGTAAGGGGCTTGTGTACCAGTTATCAGTATATAATATATGCCCCTTACTAAGATATGGTTCCATCATTGTTCTAAACACATCAACAGATACCCAATATCTTCCTGGTATCTTGCAATGTATTGCTTCCAGTGTACACAATAATACCCAATACAAGACCACTGTAGCAATCACAAAGTTCAAACAACTTTATACCAAAGAATTTCCTCTTGCTTGGTATATACTGCTTGAACGACAGTCTACCTTTGAACAAAATCAGACTCATTAATAACAAGCTTCCTCAAGGGATAAAAATACATATTGAATTTCTGTTTCAGATACATGAACACATTCCTAATCTTATATAACCTGTCTCCTCTGTCAGGCCTGGTTTTGTTTGAGAAGTGTAGCATACATAATAGTAGCACAAATCAATTCACTGGTATTATATCACTGAAAGATGGGGTTGCAATCAGGTGGTCTGTCAACCAGTATGATTTGACACTGTGCTTATACGCATGTGGCATAAGCATTATTGTGGCTAAGAAGAGATACATCTCAGCCACAGTTGTTTCCTTCCTCTGGTGTAGGCGTGATCTTGGTGAAAGAGTTGTTTGCCATGCTGTAATCAAAGTATGTGATGCTTTCCCAGACAATAATTTCCATCAGGGGTTCGTCAAAGAATAACTCGAAGCATTCCAGTTCGATGGCATTGTTCCCAAGTGTACAAGATGGCCGTATTCCACTTTGACTTTCATTAAAGTGATGGGATTGGGAACAAAATTGGCACCTTCCTACCAAACCCAGGTGTGGTCTGCTAGTGGGTACTGGATATTGACAGGTGGTTGTGGTTGTGAAGGTTGTTGTGGAGCTTGATGTGGTGGGTGGGTGGTTGAGGGTGGGCTTTGTTGTAGCTCAGCTGACTCAGCAGTGTGGGTACCACCATGGTCTGCTGCCTCATGGTGCATGGCACCACTACTATCTTCAAAGTTTATTCTCTATAAGGATTACAATGCTGAGTTTACAGAATTTGGTTATTGTGTGGTTTACATGTAGTAAAATAATAATTACAGAGTGTACCACTAGAACACCTAGCATGGCTAGGCATTTCGGGCAGACTTAAATTAAATCTTAAGTTTAAAATATTACAAAATTATGAGGTAAGTTGGTATTATGGCTAAGTGACTAAATACTAGTTTGTGAGTTTAGCAATGTGAATGCTTTTGTTTTGGCACTATACATAGTTTCAGTATTGGAGTATCACAGGCCAACTTATGACTAGTTAAGATTCATTATTTTGAGATTGAGATTGATATTTTTGTTTATGGTCAAATGGGTGAGTGAGTGTAAGTGTTAACCACCAGGTGGTATTCGTGTAATTAGTTGACAGGGTGTATCAGGGAGATAAGATGTTTTCTGATGGTAGTTTTGAAGGTGATGAATGTGTCTGCAGTTTTAGAATTTTCAGGTAGGGTGTTCCAGATTTTAGGGCCTTTGACATACATTGAATTTTTGTAAAGGTTTAGTCGGACACGGGGAATGTCATAGAGATGTTTGTGTCTGGTGTTGTGCCTGTGGGTTCTTTCGCAACTATCAAGAAAGCGTTTTAGGTCAAGGTTAATATTGGAATTTAAGGTCCTGTAGATGTAGATTGCACAGTAGTAAGTGTGGATGTACTGAACAGGGAGTAAGTTTAGATCTAAGAAGAGTGGGGTGGGTGGTGTTGCCAGGGATGGGATTTAGTGATTATTCTTACTGCGGCTTTTTGTTGGGTTATTATTGGCTTTAGGTGTGTTGCTGCAGTTGAACCCCAAGCACAGATAGCATAGGTGAGGTATGGATATATAAGTGAATGGTATAGTGTGAGAAGGGCAGTTTGCGGCACGTAGTATCGTATCTTGGAGAGGATCCCAACCGTTTTGGATACTTTTTTGGTTGTGTGTTGGATATGGGTGCTGAAGTTCAGGTTGTTGTCGAGGTATAGGCCTAGGAATTTGCCCTCATTATGCCTGGCAATTAGAGTGTTGTCGATCTTAATGTTAATTTGCGCATCTCCTGCTCTGCTACCAAACATAATGTAGTAGGTTTTGTCAGTGTTAAGCGTAAGTTTATTGGCTGTCATCCAAGTCGATATTTTGATCAGCTCCTCATTAACAATGGTGTTGAGGGTGGCAAGATTAGGGTGAGAGATGACATAAGTCGTGTTGTCAGCAAAGAGAATGGGGTTCAGGTGTTGAGATACGTTTGGAAGATCATTGATGTATATGAGGAAGAGCAGGGGACCAAGTACACTTCCCTGCGGAACTCCAGTATCAAGTGGCTGTGTTGTTGGTGCTGTGTCTTTAATGGTGACATACTGATACCTATTAGTAAGGTAAGATTTGAAATATGCAAGCGCATGGCCTCTTATACCATAATGGTCAAGTTTGTGGAGTAGGATGCCGTGGTCTACTGTGTCAAAAGCTTTTCTTAGGTCAATAAAAATTCCTAGTGGATATTCCTTATTTTCCAATGCTGTGTAAAGCAGATCTAGCATTTTTATGATTGCATCTGATGGCACATGCACATTTTTCATCCCCATTGTAACAATATCATCTTCATTTTCACTATCTGTTCCTGTTGTACGGCCTTGGGATGTACTCCAAGATGTACTCCTTTCCCTGGGAATAGCATATGGCACACTACCAGAGTGCAGGTAGCGTCGTAAATACTGACGCTTCACTGGGAAATATTCCACTTCACTCTTGCTGCTGGAAATGTTTTCAAGCACTTGGATATCATATTCACTATCACTATCATCACCACTGCTCACATCTGAGTCCTGGACACGGGAAAATACAAGTTTCCTCTTTCGTTCTGATACAGCTGAATGTGAAAAAGACGCCCCATCACCAGAGATGGAAGGTTGAGGGTCATTTGGGTTTTCTGCACTATTACCTGTATTATGTTCATTATTTTCAGTCACTAACTCATCAAAACCATGAAATTCTTCTTCAATGACACTTCCATTGGTGTTTGAAGTATCACTTGAGAACAAGAGTCCCAATTTGCTGTCGAGTGAAGAGTTTCTTACCACGAGGCATGCTGAAATGGCATTCCCACAGTGCAATGCGGGTGCCCCAATTTTTTTCCTACTGCACACACTGACCACACAGACCCATTCTCTCACATGTAGGCCTACCAGCTTTCTCCCGATCAATTTGAAGGTGCTAGAATTTACACGTATAAGTACATGACCGATCCTGGTGGTTAAGATGTACATGTACGTGACCGACCCTCAAAGGGTTAAATAGCGATGGGGTATGTTGCCTGGTGCAGGAGTTTGTAATAAATCTCACAGCAGGTTTTTGTTGGATTATTAAAGGTTTAAGGTGATTTGCTGTGGTTGAACCCCATGCACAAATACCATAGGTGAGGTAAGGGTAGATGAGAGTGTGGTAAAGAGCAAGAAGTGCCATTTGGGGTGCATAGTACCATATCTTAGAGAGGATGCCTACAGTTTTGGAGATTTTTTTTAAATGTGCTGTATGTGGGTCTGAAATTTAAGACATTGGAACTCCAAATATCAGCCGTGATCTGTTCCAGAAAGTCTCCTAAATTTGAAAAGGCCTAAATTCGAAGCAATATTTCCCATAAGAATTAATGTAAATACAATTAATCCATTCCAGACACCCAAAAATATTAATAAAAAATACATTTTTTAAAGATTAATTATAGTTTTAAATACACAAAGCAATGAGAACTAAATAAAATAACTAAGTGAACATTTAAATCACTATTACATACCTTTATTGAAGACACTTGTTGGCTTATGGAAGACAGGGAGGAGGAGAGAGGGAGGACTGATTATTGTTTGGAAGGGAAATCCCCCTCTATAAGGACTTCAGGTATCAAAGCCTTCTCTGGGGTTACTTCCCTCCCTGCCTGCTACACTCCATGCATACCTGCTACACTCCCTGCCTCCCTTCCACACTCCATGCATGCCTGCTACACTCCATGCATGCCTGCTACACTCCATGCATGCCTGCTACACTCCTTGCCTCTCTCCACATCTTCCACTGTTTGTGATCTCTCTTTTATTAACATGTTGACCCTCCACATCAGCTTCCTTGATTTGTTCTTTCTTTGCCAGGATAGAAGTGATTGTTGATTTGTTTTTGCCATACATCCTGGCAAGCTTGAGCACACACACACCACTCGTATTTTTCTACAATTTTTTCATCAATTCTATCGTGTTTCTCACTTTCTTTACCAAAGAGCTGGCACTAGGAACTTTCTTTGGGTCCATGGTGGCTTATTTCAGTCACACTTAATAAACAAGCACAAAAACCAATGGATTTTAACCCTTTCAGGGTCCGTCCCGTAGATCTACGGCTTTACATTCAGGGTCCAAACCGTAGATCTACGTCATGAGCTCAGCTCACTCTGATAAACTGTGAGTGGTAAATTTGGGCCTAGATATGAGAGAATACATCTATGTGGTATGTGTGCACCACATAAAACAAATCCTGCAGCACACTGTGTATAATGAGAGAAAAAAAACTGAGACCATGATTTTCGATTAAAACAGCGACTTTGCAGTGTTTTTTCGTATGTTTTTTATAGTTGTATTTGTGATTTCTTGGTCTCATTTGATAGAATGGAAGACATATTACAGAAATAGAGATAATTTTGATTGGTGTTAGCACTGGAAATGGCTTGAAACTGAGCTCAAAGTGGCGGAAATGTTAAATTTTTGCCGATATTCAAGAGTAAACAAACGACCTCACACGTCTAATACATGCCAGCTGGTGGGTCTAATATACATTCACAAATGTGGTGATGATATTTATACAATTATTACAATATTGCATAACAGTAAATCTTCTATTTTTTGGTGTGAATAAAAATTCATTATGTGAATAAAAAATCAAAATGGAATTTATTTGTAAAGCCTCAAAACATAACTAATGAACAGAGGACATGTTAGTTTAGTGCCAGGAATACCTACATTGCTTATTCTGGACCCTATTTTGAAATTGGAATATTTTGAACTTTGTGTTAAATTGGCCAAATTACCAATTTCCGGTCACTTTATTTTGTAGTTGAAACAGTTGACTTGGCGATTTCTTGTGCTCAATCGATAGAATAGAAGTAATACTAGTGAAATAGCTAAGAATTTGGTCGACTGGAATAATGTAATTGGCCTAAAATGGGAGTCAAAGTCGGCAAAAAAGCCGATTCGTAAATATCGCTGACACATCAAAATTCACGAGAGCATAATTTCGTCAGTTTTCCATCAAATTTCGTACTTTTTTTATTATTACATTCACAAAAAGATTCTCTACCATTTCATAAGAAAAAATAATTTTTTTTTTTTTTTTTTAAATTCTTGGACACTGGGGCACCACTTCAGATTTTGGCCTTGGACCCTGAAAGGGTTAAGGAAATGTTTGGATGAATGCATGGAGTATATGCTCATTCTCTGAGAGACCCAGGGAGACTGACTCGCCTACACACAGCGTCCCGGCAGGAGGTGGGCTGACGTGTCTGATATGGCCGATTTGCGAGGCACTGGCTGAAATACGGAGCAAAATTTCTGCCCAAAAACTGACCTAAATATGATTCAGCCGATAAACGCAGTGGCCAATATTTGGAGTTCCATTGTACATATAGTATTTGTGTGGTTAATTTTGAGAGATGAGGTGATTTCTAAGCGGAGCCTTGTGATGTGTCTTGAAATGGAAGAACCATTTATAGATGTTTAGCTGAATATTTGCAGCTCTGTTTCCAAACAGTATGAAGTAGGTTTTGTTGATATTGAGAGTAAATTTGTTGGTTGTCATCCAAGTGGATATTTTTAGTAGCTCCATTATTGACAGTGTGTCTGAGTATGGTTTGGTTTGGGTGGTATTTAATAACATATATGTTATAAATAATAATAGTACATATTAATAACATGTATTATTATTATTAATAACATGTATGTTATTAAATACCACTGCCTCAATCGCTTCCTCACCAGCTGCCTCACCCAGTGCCTCAGTCGCTGCTTCAACAGTTGCCTCAATCGCTGCTTCAACAGCTGCCTCATGCACTGCCTCATGCACTGCCTCAACAGCTGCCTCACCCACTGCCTCAATCGCTGCCTCACCCACTGCCACAATCGCTGCCTCAACAGCTGCCTCAACAGCTGCCTCAACCACTGCCTCAACCACTGCCTCTACCACTCCAGTTGCACTCAATCTACAAGTACCAAACACAATGAATTATTGTGAAATGTTTGGAAGAGCAGGGAGACTAATGCTCACTCCAGCATAAACAAAGCCACACTGACGATGTGTCAACCACTCCCTCGTATTTTTGTACAACTTCCTTCTTCAATTATATCGTATTTATTATTATTATTATTATTATTATTACTATTGTTATTATTAGCAGTAGCAGAAATGTTTGATTCTTTGCTGTGTTCAAGAGTAAACACGTCACCGTCTAATACCTGTCCGAATAACCATTCCAATATGCAGTCATGAATGGGTTTACATTATTTATACTGCAGTTTAATAGCAAATAATGAACAAACAAAACACTCACCACACTGAGTGGTGGGAGGGCTGGCTGCCAGTTGCGGGGGTAGGAGGGAGGGTAGTAGGGACTCGCAGGTGGCGGGAAACTTGAATATGATTTGGCGGCTGGGAATTTGGCGGTTGGGAATTCGTGAATGTGTGAAGCCCGCGAAAGCTGAAAACGTGAATGTTGAGGGAGACCTGTATTGTCATCTGCAAAAAGAACAGGTTTAAGCAATTTAGAAGCATTGGGGAGGTCACTGATGTAAATAAGAAAGAGTAGTGGTCCAAGGACACTACCCTGGGAGACTCCAACAAAAACAGGTTGTGTGGTGGAGGCAACACCATTTGTGTATACATACTTGTGTCTATTGCTAAGATGTGATTTTAGGTAATTGATTGAATGTCCTCTGACCCCGTAATGTTCAAGTTTTAGTTGCAAGAGATCGTGGTCAGCTGTATCAAATGCTTTCCATAGGTCTATGAAGAGGATTTGTTCAATATTATGAACAGAGGTAATAATAATAATAATAATAATAATATCTTTTTTCTTAAAGTGCATGTACAAGGTATGCAAGCCTAGCTGACATAAATGACATACGTACTGCTATATAGAAAGCTGCTTGTTATGACTAGAATTTTGGGCAAATTAAGTCAGTTTTGTCCCAGAATGCAACCCACACCAGTCAACTAACACCCAGGTACCCATTTTATACTGATGGGTGAACAAGGACAGCAGGTGTCTTATGGATACACGTCCTTATGTTTTCCAGCTGTACTGGAGATTCAAGCTCTGAACCTTAGTGTGTGAGCTGTCTGGTGATCATTACCCCATACCACTGCCTCTTACTACTTTCAAGAAAAATGCTCAGAAGAGGTGTTACGTCTGTGCACATACCACAAAACGCCCACAAATGAGGAGTGTAAAACGCCATTGTGCATACACTCATGTTTCAAAGAATTCCACAAGCTGCAGCAGTTCTAGGAGTGTCCAGTGATTGTACATATGTACGTATATATATATTATAGAACAATAGTAATAAACAGTTTATATTGTTTGTGTAAACAAGTTTTGTAAACAATATGATGATACTAGTGTTTTTGCTATAGTTGTGTTACATTCAACGAATGTATATATGAACATTGCACCATACTTTGGTCTCACAGGCCACATAAGTTATGTTAAAAAATAAAATGGTGGAAAAAACAAGAAACCTTCGAATGCAAGTAAACCAAAGTTTACCAGGTGAGCGGCATTCACTGCTGTTGCCATACGCGGCTCATTTTTTTTTGACAACTTTACGCCTCTATATCTCGGTAAGTACTGATCGCAAGAGCTTTTTTGAGCTTAAAACAATCAGAAAATTAATCTTAACATTTTGATAAGTTTTTTTTTTTTTAAATTCTGCGACACCAGGAGACGCTTCAGGATTTGGGGTTGTGACAGTCAAAGGGTTAAAGTGCTCAGTCAGTTGCATAATATTAAATTTAGTGAAGAAAGTGTGTGCTGACCTTGCTGCCAGAGAATTTCCCTGCACATTTGATGAAAATTATTTCTGAGGAAGGCTACAAACCTGATGAGACAGTGTTACATGAGAAAATATCTTCAAAAACTTGCATCAGCCAGCAAGAAAAAAGTACACGTGGATTACATTACTCTTCACCAAATCACTAGAAACCAACACTTTCCCAACATCACTCAAAATAGCAAGGGTTACACCAATACACAAAGGTGGTGACCCAACAGATGTAAACAACTATAGGTCAATATCAAACTTGCCTTTACTTTCCAAAATCTTCGAGAAACTCATACACAAGAAATTATACTACTACATCACATCACAAAGCATCCTCAGCTCCTGCCAGTTTGGCTTCAGGAAAAACAAAGGCACAGGTGATGCAATAATAAAAATGCTAGACCTGCTTTACATAGCACTCGAAAAAAATGAATACCCATTTGGACTCTTTATCGACCTTAAGAAAGCTTTTGATAAAGTAGACCACGGCATCCTACTCTGCAAGCTTGATATATGCACTTGCGTATATCAAGTCTTGCCTTACTAATAGACAGCAGTATGTCTTTATTAAGAACACAACCTCCTCAACAAGACTTCTGGACACTGGTGTACCGCAGGGAAACGTTCTTGGCCCCCTACTTTTCCTTTTATACATCAACGATGTATCAACTGCTTAAACCTATTCTCTTTGCTGATGACACGACTTTTGTCATCTCCCACCCTAATCTTGCCTCACCAAACACTATTGTTAATGAAGAGCTTGTAAAAATGTCAACCTGGATGACTGTCAATAAACTTGCACTTAATACTGAAAAAACCTACATTATGTTTGGGAGCAGAGCAGGTGAGGTCCAACTAAACATTATGCTTAACAATGCCCTTATTAATTGCTTAAGATAATGAGGAAAAATTTCTGGGTCTGCAGCAACTTGAAATTCAACACGCATATCCAACACACAAAAAAGTATCCAATACAGTTAGCATTCTCTCAAAGATATGTCACTACAGTATGTACCACAAACAGCACTACTTACACTATTCTACTCACTTATGCTATTTGTGCCTGGGGATCCACAATAGCAAATCACCTAAAGCCAATAATAACCCAACAAAAAGCTCCAGTGCAAATGATCACACAGTCCACTGCTAGACAATACACTCTCCCAGTCATCGAAGACCTAGACCTACTCACTGTACAAAACATTCACTCGTATTACTGTGCAGCCTTCATTTACAGAACAATTCTAATATAAATCCCGACCTGAAGCACTTTCTTGATAGTTGCGACAGGACCCATAAACACAAAAATATGAAATTTCCTGTTCTCGCTAAATCTCTCCAAAAATTCAGCATACATGAAAGGGCCCAGAATCTGGAACTCTGCCATAAATTGCCAGAACCACTGACTCAGCCAGCACTTTCAAAACTACTGTTTAAAGACACCTTATCTCCCTAACCTATTCCAGCCCCACCTAAACATGTAAAACCTAGAGTACAGTGGTACCTTGACTTAAAAGTTTAATTCGTTCTGTGACCGAGTTCGTAATTCAGTTTGCTCGTATATCAAATCAATTTTCCTCATTGAAACTAACTGAAATGCCATTAATACGTTCCAGTCCCCCCCCCTTCAAAAAAAAAAATTATGGATTTTTAAATAAGAAAATTTGTTTTTTTTTATTTATTAGCACACTGGCCGATTCCCACCAAGGCAGGGTGGCCCGAAAAAGAAAAACTTTCACCATCATTCACTCCATCACTGTCTTGCCAGAAGGGTGCTTTACTCTACAGTTTTTGAACTGCAACATTAACCCCTACAGGGTCCAAGGCCAAAATCTGAAGTGGTGCTCCAGTGTCCAAGAAATTTTGAAAAAAAAAAAAAAAATTATTTTTTCTTACAGAATTAAAGAGCATATTTTTGTGAAGGTAATAAGACAAAAAAAAAAATTCTGATCAGTACTTACCGAGATACAGTGCCAAGAAGTTTGTCCAAAATGATGTGGTGGCGGCAACATCAACGAATTCTACATACGCGCATTACTTTATTTAGCGGTTTTTGTAGTTTTTTCTTTTCTTTTCCAATTTTTTTCTTTTCCTACTAACATTTGGGGCCTGAGAGACCAATACTGTATATGATGTATATATATAAACTCACTGTATTGAACACAATAACTGCATTAAAGTTATTATCATATTATTGTTTACCACTGTTGTTTATTACAATAAACATGCACAAATCTTGTATAATACTAATGTTCTATCATATATTTACATATTTACAATCACTGGACATGGTTTTAGAACTGCTGGAGCTTGTGGAACTCCTTGAAACAAGGCACCATGCACAGAGGCACCTTACATTCCTCACACATAAACCGAGTGTCTTTGCGTCTTTGTTGCCGTCGTTTTGTTTGTGCACAGATGATGCATCTCTTCTGAGCAAATTTCTTCTGAGTTGAAGGAACCTGTATTATGAAATAATCACCTTCCCTCCTCAAACGCTTGGGTATATCCTGAGTAATTCGAGGACCTTGTTGTATAGCAGGTGTTCTTACCTGGTACTTCATTATGAGTTGTCTGACAACAGACAAACAAAATTCACCATACGGTGGTCTGTTGCCAGTCTTTATTTGGTACATATTATATGCATTGAGCATTGAAATGTCCATGAGATGGAAGAAAAGTTTCATGTACCACTTGTAACTCTTACAAACACAATCAACAAAACCAATCTGCATGTCACATTTGTCAACCAAGCGCATGTTTTGTGTATAATCAATCACTGTCACTGGTTTTCGAATACGTTCATTAGTCACTCGATCAACTTTGCCACTGTCTTGCATTTCATTACGGTGAATGGTTGTCAACAATGTGACATCTCGTTTGTCATGCCACCGTAATGCCATGATGTCATTGGCAGTAAACACCTGCACGTCATCACCATGAGCACCTGCGTTGAGCCTGGGCATATGTTTACGATTAGAACGCACTGTGCCACACACATCTGTCTTGTTCACTCGCATGAAATCACTGAGTAATGGGCTTGTGTACCAGTTATCGGTATATAATGTATGCCCCTTACCAAGATATGGTGCCATCATGTTTCTCACTACGTCACCTGAGATACCCAATAACATCTTGGTATCTTTCAATGTTTTACTTCCGTGTATACAACAATATCCAACACCAGGCCACTGTCACAGTCACAGAGTACAAACAGTTTTATACCAAAGCGTTTCCTCTTGCTCGGTATGCACTGCTTGAATGACAGTCTACCTTTGAACAAAATCAAAGACTCGTCAATTACAAGATTCTTGAATGGATAAAAGTATATGCTGAACTTTTGTTTGAAATACATGAAAACATTTCTAATCTTGTATAACCTCTCACTTCTGTCAGGCCTGGTTTTGCCAGAGAAGTGCAACATATACGTAACAGTAAAAATAAACCTGTTCACTGGGATGATTTCACTGAAGACCGGGGTAGAAATTAGCCGATCTGTGGACCAGTATGCTTTTATATTATGCTTATAGACATGAGGCATAAGCATTATTGTTGCAAAAAGCAAATACATTTCTGCAACAGTCGTCTCTTTCCACCTGTGTAGTCTTGACTGTGGTGATATAATCGTATTTGCCATGGTGTACTCAAAATACTTATTACTTTCCCTGACAATAGTTTCCATCAATGGCTGGTCAAAGAATAATTCAAAGAATTCCAGTTCATTGGCTGTGGTTCCAATGGGACAAGTAGGTAGAATTCCACTTTGAGAGTCATCAAAGTGGTGGGGCTTGGGAACAAAATTGGGATTTTTCTGCCAATCCCAGATACGGTTTGCTGGTGGATACTGGACATCATAGGCTGGTTGTGCGGGTGGTTGTGGTGGGCTGGTGGCTGACGCTCCGCTTTGTCCTTGAACTGACGAGTCAGCAGCGTGGGTCCCAGCCTGGGCTGGTGAGTCACGCATGGCGGTGCCACTACCATCACCACTACCACCATCTACTGATGCCTGTGGTCTATCCATGCCAAGTGTAGCCACATCATCCTCACTATCACTATCTAAACCTGGTGTAGGGCCACGGGATGTACTCCGTCCCCTGGGCACAGCATAGGGTACACTACCCGAGCGCATGCGGCGGCGTACATACCAACGCTTCACTGGTGAATATGATTCCTCACTATCACTACTCAAATGATCGGCAAGCGCAGTAAAATCACAATCCACGTCACTATCATCATCGTTACTGAAGTCAGAGGCCTGGCCACGCGAAAATATTAGTTTTCTCTTGCGTTGAGGCACAACCGACCATGAGTCACGAGTGCCCACACCAGAGGTAGAAGGTGAGGATCGTCAGGGTTTTCTGCACTATTATCGATATCCTGGTCATTCCTTTCGGTCACTAACTGATCAAAGCCATAGAATTCGTCTTCATTTCCACTTCCATCAGTGTCAGAACTATCAGATAGGAAGAGGAGAGTCCCAATTTTCCGGGGAGTGAGAGCTGACTTGCGACGAGGCATGGTGAACAAGGGTAACTGAGCCGGCGTTCCCAGAATGCTATGCGGGCGCCTAGATTTTTTGTTTATTGCGCACACCCACCACGCAGACCCGTTCTCTCACATGTAGGCCTATGAGAGCTTTCGCGCTAAATTTGACGGCGCTAGAATTTTGGCGTAGATCTACGGTTTGGACACTCAACGTGAAGCCGTAGATCTACGGGACGGACCCTGAAAGGGTTAACACCCCTCCTTCAGAGTGCAGGCACTGTACTTCCCATATCCAGGACTCGATTCCGGCCCGCCGGTTTCCCTGAGCCCCTTCATAAATGTTACTTTGCTCACACTCCAACAGCACGCCAAGTATTAAAAACCATTTGTCTCCATTCACTCCTATCAAACATGCTCACGCATGTCTGCTGGAATCCAAGCCCCTCGCACACAAAACCTCCTTTACCCCCTCCCTCCAGCCTTTCCTAGGCCGACCCCTACCCCGCCTTCCTTCCACTACAGACTGATACACTCTTGAAGTCATTCTGTTTCGCTCCATTCTCTCTACATGTCCGAACCACCTCAACAACCCTTCCTCAGCCCTCTGGACAACAGTTTTGGTAATCCCGCACCTCCTAACTTCCAAACTATGAATTCTCTGCATTATATTCACACCACACATTGCCCTCGGACATGACATCTCCACTGCCTCCAGCCTTCTCGCTGCAACATTCATCATTCATGCTTCACACCCATATAAGAGCGTTGGTAAAACTATACTCTCATACATTCCCCCCTTTGCCTCCAAGGACAAAGTTCTTTGTCTTCACAGACTCCTAAGTGCACCACTCACCCTTTTCCCCTCATCAATTCTATGATTCACCTCATCTTTCATAGACCCATCCGCTGACACGTCCATTCCCAAATATCTGAGTACATTCACCTCCTCCATACTCTCTCTTCTCCAATCTGATATCCAATCTTTCATCACCTAATCTTTTTGTTATCCTCATAACCTTACTCTTTCCTGTATTCACTTTTAATTTTCTTCTTTTGCATACCCTACCAAATTCATCCACCAATCTCTGCAACTTCTCTTCAGAATCTCCCAAGAGCACAGTGTCATCAGCAAAGAGCAACTGTGACAACTCCCACTTTGTGTGATTCTTTATCTTTTAACTCCACGCCTCTTGCTAAGACCCTCACATTTACTTCTCTTACAACCCCATCTATAAATATATTAAACAACCACAGTGACATCACACATCCTTGTCTAAGGCCTACTTTTACTGGAAAATAATTTCCCAGGCAGCTCCACTCAACATCTCATGTAACTAAAAAGATCAACATAGCCAAAGCCGGTCTTAGCAGTCTCTTTCGATTCAATCAAGCCCCTCCACATGCCAAAAAACATCTGTATAAAATGATGATAAGACCTATACTTGAATACCCTTGTGTCCCAATGTCATTAACAACAAAGACCAACATGCTACGGTTACAATGGGTCCAGAATAGAGTTCTCCGCTTCATTACGGGTACCAGGAGGAGAGACAGAGTTAAAATGGCAGATTTACATGTACAACAAGATATTACTGCCTTAAATGTACGCCTTGACACCCTGAAAAAGAAACAACTCTATACAATGCAAGAACTATACATGCCAGATAGAGAACATCCTATACAAGTTGTAAATACCACTGATTATATCAATACTCCTCCTCACAGGACTCAAAGAATGACTCTCCCACAGAGGGTCCATCGTATTATCCATAAAGATGATTACCATCGACCCATGATATTGAGCAACCTCCCTGATAAAGAAGATTGGGTAACACCAGAACCCTTCTATGTTTACTGAGATCATCGCCCCCAATTAGGGAGACATCTTATATAACAATCTAATGTAAAAATTATGCTATATTTACTACGGCAGGACACCACCTGTAAGAAGCCATTGTCAAGTAGTTCTATAAACTGGCCAGGAAATCATTGCCTTCATTGTCGCTTAAATATCCATTGTGCAATCGCAAAAAAAAAAAAAAAAAAAAAAAAAGCAGTTGCAACTTGTATAATTACTACCAATTCAGAGCCATGTACTTATATATCTGTTACATCTATGTGACTCTGATGGGTTAGTATTATACCCCTTCAAGAATATCTTGTCATTTCACATACACTTTTTAAATTACACCAAAGTGGTTGGGCCACTTACCTTTTATATCCTACCTCTCTCCCCCCTCCCACCCTTTTCCAATATTTCTATCCTTACCCATCCTTCTTCCTTACCCATCTTACCAAAGCTCTGGTCATAAGAAGAAGGTATGATGTGTTGCCTGTAATTTGAGTTTCTGCTAGTTTTCATAGGTGCATTTTGTTGAAAAACAACTGGTTTGAAATATGCAACAGAGGTAGGTCTTCAGGCATGAATTCTATAAGCTAGGTATAGGTACAGCAAGAGAGAGTAGTTAGTACTGGTAGTGTGGATTAGGGAACATAATAGAGAATTTTGGAGAGGATATAATACTTACTGTTTTTGAGACTTTTTTTATATGTGCTAACTATGGGTATTTTGAT
Source organism: Cherax quadricarinatus (assembly GCF_038502225.1). Lineage (NCBI taxonomy): Eukaryota > Metazoa > Arthropoda > Malacostraca > Decapoda > Parastacidae > Cherax > Cherax quadricarinatus. Next base: position 21,809,949 of record NC_091333.1, on the reverse strand, counting down.
TTGTCTGCAAGCAAACCTGAGAATTTCTCCCAATCTTGTTTTTATCTATTTTAACCCTTTCAGGGTCCGTCCCGTAGATCTACGGCTTTACGTTCAGGGTCCAAACCGTAGATCTACGCCATGAGCTCAGCTCACTCTGATAAACTGTGAGTGGTACATTTGGGCCTAGATATGAGAGAATACATCTATGTGGTATGTGTGCACCACATAAAACAGATCCTGCAGCACACTGTGTATAATGAGAGAAAAAAAATGAAATCATGATTTTTCGATTAAAACAGCAACTTTGCAGTGTTTTTTCGTATGTTTTTTATAGTTGTATTTGCGATTTCTTGGTCTCATTTGATAGAATGGAAGACATATTACAGAAATAGAGATGATTTTGATTGGTTTCAGCACTGGAAATGGCTTGAAACTGAGCTCAAAGTAGCAGAAATGTTAAATTTTTGCCGATATTCAAGAGTAAACAAACGACCTCACACGTCTAATACACGTCAGCTGGTGGGTCTAATATACATTCACAAATATGGTGATGATATTTATACAATTATTACAGTATTGCATAACAGTAAATCTTCTATTTTTTGGTGTGAATAAAAATTCATTGTGAATAAAAAATCAAAATGGAATTTATTTGTAAAGCCTCAAAACAGAACAGAGGAAATGTTAGTTTAGTGCCAGGAATGCCTACATTGTTCATTCTGGACCCTATTTTGAAATTGGAATATTTTGAACTTTGTGTTAAATTGGCCAAATTAACAATTTCCGATCACTTTATTTTGTAATTGAAACAGTTGACTTGGCGATTTCCTGTGCTCAATCGATAGAATAGAAGTAATACTAGTGAAATAGCTAAGAATTTGGTTGATTGGAATAATGTAATTGGCCTAAAATGGGAGTCAAAGTCGGCAAAATCGCCGATTCATAAATATCGCTGACACATCAAAATTCGCGAGAGCATAATTTCGTCAATTTTCCACCAAATTTCGTACTTTTTGTTTTATTACCTTCACAAAAAGATTCTCTACGATTTCATAAGAAAAAATAACAAATTTTTTTTTTTAAAATTCTTGGACACTGGTGCGTGACTCCAGATTTGGGCCTTGGACCCTGAAAGGGTTAAAATCATTCATTATTTGTTATCCATTTGTAGATTTTTTTTTTTTACTTATTAACTAAACAGATGGCAGCTAAGATTAGACTTGAACAGTCCCTGGCTAACACCCAGCATCCTCAAATCCATAAATACAAAGCACTTACATGAAAAACAGTACCGAATGGGCCACATAACCAGAGACCAAACAAAACGTTACTCGTCAGTCCTAACCAGCCTGATAAGAAGGGCTAAAAAACTGTATTATGAAAACAGATTATCCAACTTATGAGGTGATATGAAAAAGACCTGGAAAACCCTATCAGAAATTCTAGGAACAAAAAAGATATCACGAAATAGCGAAATTAAATTAACAAAATCAGATGAACCCCAACTCCCACCATCTGAAACAGCAAACAGACTCAATGATTTCTTCTCCACTATAGGAAAAAACCTTGCCAATAAAATCCCAAGCTCAGATACCCCACCCAATGACTACCTCACTGGCAACTACTTGAACACACTGTTCCTAGCTCCGACTAACCCAACTGAAGTCTCCCTTATTATCAACAAACTAAAAAATGAGACAGGAGGTTTAAATACCTTGCCACCCTTTATATACAAAAAAGCGTCTCAAGTGCTATCACCAATCATTGCAACACTCTTTAACAAATCCATCGAATCCTCTACCTTCCCTACAGTTCTCAAAATAGCAAGGGTCACCCCGATTCATAAAGGAGGAGACCAAACAGACTTGAATAACTACAGGCCAATATCCAACTTACACCCTCTCTCTAAAATCTTCGAAAGATTAATTCATCAGCGAATCTATTCCTACCTCATCTCCCAAAACATACTCAACCCCTGTCAGTTTGGGTTCAGGTCTAATAAAAATACTAATGATGCTATTATACACATGCTAGAACATATATACACTGCAATAGATAAAAAAGAAGTCCCACTGGGGATCTTCATTGACTTGTGTAAAGTTTTTGATATAGTTGACCATGACTTGCTCCATATAAAATTGTCACACTATGGTATGAGAGGGCACTCCCTCAACTACCTAAAGTCATATCTCAGAAACAGAAGCCAATATGTGTACACAAATGGGGCAAACTCTTCCGCACAGCCAATTACAGTTGGTGTTCCACAGGGAAATGTCCTTGGCCCTCTTCTCTTTCTCATATACATAAATGACCTACCAAATGCATCGCAACTACTCAAACCCAGACTATTTGCAGGTGACGCTACGTACGTCTTCTCTCACCTGAGCCCAGTCATGCTAGCCAATACTGTAAATGCCGAATTACAGAAAATATCTACCTGGATGAGGACTAACAAACTTACTCTAAACATTGACAAAACCTACTTCATTCAGTTTGGTAACAGAGCTACAGATGTCCCTCTTAACATAATGATAAATGGATCACCTATCACAAAACTCACAGAGGGAAAATTCTTAGGAATCCACCTTGATAATAGACTCAAATTTCAAACACATATACAACAAATTTCCAAGAAAATTTCCAAGACCGTAGGCATACTATCGAAGATACGGTACTATGTTCCACAGTCAGCCCTCCTGGCCCTATATCACTCGCTTATTTACCCCTATGCAACCTATGGAATTTGTGCATGGGGCTCAATAACAATAAACCATCTGAGACCACTAATTACCCAACAAAAGGCTGCAGTCAGAATAATGATAAATTCCCACTACAGGCAGCACACTCCACCAATATTCAAAACCTACTCACCATACAAAACATCCATACTTATTACTGCACCTATTACATACATAGAACACTTAACTCGGATATAAACCCTCCCCTCAAATGTCTCCTTACCAACCTCAACAGAACACATGACCATAACACAAGGCACAGATCACTCTTTGATGTTCCTTGTGTCCATCTCACGCTATGCAAAAACTCAATGCACATAAAAGGCCCTAAAATCTGGAATTTATTACCTGTAAATATGAAAGAAACACTGTCTGTTTATAAGTTCAAGTCTTCTCAAAAATCACTTACCCACAACCAAATAAATACTGATTAATTGTATCTTAAAAATTGTATCTCATAAATGTTTCTCATAATTGTATCTCATAAATGTTTAACCTGATACCCAATCAAACTTGGTTATTTTTTAATTACATTACCCAGCAGAATACTCCATTCTACTGAATGCACAGCAATACAGTAAATGACCATATGACCTGTCTTTGTAATACTCATTTGTGCTTAATTGTTATCTGTTTACAATAATGTTTTACCACTGAATATATCACTGCTTAGTTAATCTTAAGTTAATTTTAAGCCAGCCTGTAATGCTCTGCATACAAGGAGCTTTGGCATTTTGCACTTAACTGTATTTATTTGTCCTACTCTGTATCACGTTCAAATTAATTAATAAATAAATAAATAACACTAGAAGTGAAGAGCAGGGGTAATCATAAAGGATTAAGGATTTTATTTCTTTGTATAGTGTACAATGTGTAATTACAATTTTGATTTGGTAAATACAAAGAAAGCCACTATCATGCCAAGGCATTTTGGGCAGACTAAACTTAATGCTTAAGACTACTTAATATTAGGCATATACAGTGAAACCCCGGATTTTGTCCTTAGTCCGTTCCAGAAGGTCGGTCAAAATCTGAAGTGGATGAAAACTGAAGTAATATTTCCCATAAGAAATATTGTAAATCTAATTAATCCATTCCAGACACCCAAAAATATTAAGAAAAAATACAATTTATAGAGAATAGCTATGGTTTTTCATACAGAAAACAACAAGAAATAAATATAAATGACTAATTTTAATGGATAAATGAACCTTTATTGAAAAGGCTTATTGGTATATGGAAGATGGCGAGGAGGGGAGGAGAGGTTATTGTTTGGAAGGGGAATCCCCCTCCATAAGGACTTCAGGTATCAAAGCCCTATCCTGGGTTACTTCCTTTCTTTGTCTTTTACTGGCACTAGGACCAGCTTGAGTCACTGGACCATGCAGACACAGCTTGCAACAGCTTTGTTAGGGTAATATTTCTCCACCAACTCTTCCACATCCTAGCTACACGATACTTAATGTTGCCCAGAGCCATATTATTACCATCGACATACCATGTTCACTGAGTTTAATTGTTTCTAACAACTACCTTTAGATGCCATCATAAATAAAGGGAGAAGTAATGAATTCATGCCAAGAATTGTAAACAACAGCGTTATGTATTAAGAGCAGTGACTGGGCCAATGCAGAGTCATACATGCTTTCTCTGATGCTGGACCAGAGAAAATGTAATGTTTTCCCTCTGTCAGGCTAGCACACCTCCATAGCATATAAACATTGCATGTTTATAAGCTATGTAACGTGTTTCTTATATAATTTTGAAGAAAATATCATAGATGGATTAATGAAAATGTCTATATTAACCTAAAATAAGACATTTAATGTGCCCAAGAGTGATTATTACGTATTAGTATCATGAACGTATGAGCGGCCCAGGCGGACGCGTCTAGTACAGACGATTTCTGAGTGGAGGAATGAAACCCGGGGTAAAATTTCGCCCAAAAAAGTGGTCGAATTCTGAATTGTATGATATCTGCACTGGACGAAATCCGGGGTTCCACTGTATATCATAGTTGGTTCAATTTGAACATTGTTTTTTTATATTTCAACAACATAAAGAATATGGCCAACATCTGTGATTCAAGACTCTTGAACATTCTATCACCAGATATGAGAGATGCTGCTAGAATGAAGATAAAATTTTCAAGAAGCTGAACAGCTTCTTGTTTACCCTTTCACTGTTGGTGCTGTAGTACTATGGCTTACGAGCCAGTGTTGGTGCCATAGTACTATGCCAAAATTCTAGCGGCTTCAAATCTAGCGGGAGAAAGCTGGTAGGCCTACATGTGAGAAAATATGTCTGCGTGGTCAGTGTGCACAGTATAAAAAAACAGGGAGCCAGTGTAGTCCTTGTTTAGCACGCCTAGCGGTAAGAAATACCTGACTCCCCGGTGAATTTGGGACTCTTCTCTTCCCAAGTGATAGTTCTGACACAGATGGACGTGTCAGTGAAGATGAATTTCATGGTTTTGAGGAGTTTGTGACCAAAACCAATGCCCAGGATACCAGATACAGATAGTGAAAAGGGAAGACAGCGTGGATGGTGTGGGTGGTTGGGAAGACTGTGTGTAAGTAAGTTTATTCAGGCATACACAAATACAATTACATAAATTATCATACATAGCAGCATGTGTAGAGAACCTAGGATAACCCAAAAAAAGTCAGTGACTTATTTCCAGCGTGGGTGGTGGGGAAGACAGCGTGTGTGTGGGGAAGGTAGCGTGTGTGTGGGGAAGGTAGCGTGTGTGTGGGGAAGGCAGCGTGTGTGTGGGGAAGGCAGCGTGTGTGTGGGGAAGGCAGCGTGTGTGTGGGGAAGGCAGCGTGTGTGTGGGGAAGGCAGCGTGGGTGTGGGGAAGGCAGCGTGGGTGTTGAGAAGACAGCATGAGTGGTGGGGAAGGTAGCATGGATGGTGGGGAGAATGGTGGTGTGGGTGGGGAAGCAGCATGGATAGTGGGGATGATTGTGTGGGTGGGAACGACAGAATTAGTGGTTGGGAAGATTGCATGTAAACTAGTTTATTCAGGTATACACAAATAGTTACCTAGGATAACTCAAAAAAAAAAAAGTCAGTGACTTACTTTCTGCATGGGTGGTGAGGAAAGCAGTGTGGGTATTGGGAAGGCAGCATGGGTGGTAGGGAAGATGGTGTGGGTGGGGAAGGCACCGTGGGTTTGTGTAAACAAGTTTAGTAAACAATATAATGATAATGTTTGTGCGGTTATTGTGTTGCATACAACGAGTGGATACATACACATTATTCATTATATTGGTCTCGCAGGCCACAAAAGTTACTTGAAAAATAAAATATTAGAAAAGAAAAGAAAAAACTAGAATAAAAGTAAAAATAATATTACTAAGTGAGTGGCAGTCGCCGATGTTGCTGTAAGTGGTTCACTTTCTGTCAACTTAACACCTCTATATCTCGGTAAGTACTAATCGCAATCTCGTTAAGTACTGATGGCAAAAAAAAAATTTCTTTTAAAACAATCAGAAAAATATGCTTAAGATATTGGTAAGAATTTTTTTTTTTTTCGAATGTTTTTGTTCAGGGGTCTCGACAGTGAAAGGGTTAACTCCTTCAGGGTTCAGACCCCAGTCTGAAACTTGTCCACAGGGTCCAAGAATTTTCAAAAAAATGTTTTGCTATTTTTTCTTATGAAGTGGTAGAGAATCTTTTTCTGAAGGTAATTTAAAAAAAAAAATACAAAATTTGATGGAAAATTGACAGAATTATGCTATCATGAATTTTGCTGTCAGCAATATTTACACATAGGTGATTTTGCCCGATTTGAGCCCTATTTTAGGTCAATTACATTGTTCCAGTTGACCAAGTTATTAGCTATTTCACTGGAATGCCTTCCATTTTATCAATTGAGCATTAGAAAGCACCCAGTCAATTATTTTAGCTACCCAGTAAAGTGATCAGAAATTGGTAATTTGGTTATTTCACATAAATTTCAAAATAGGGTCCAGAATAAACAGTGTAGACATTCCTGGCACTAAAATAACATTTCCTCTGTTCATTAGTTATGTTCCCAGGCTTTACACATGAATTCCATTTTGATATCTTGCAAAGAATTTTTATTCACACCAAAAAAACCCAGAATATTTACTGTTATAAAATACTGTAATAATTGTATAAATAACATCAGGGCATTTGTGAAGAGAATGTTTCCGGCTACTTTGAGCTCACTTTCATGCTATTTTGTCCTAAAACCAATCAAATCATCTCCAGTTCTGTATCTTCCATTCTTTCAAATGAGACCAAGAAACCATGAATGCAACCATAAAAACATGAAAATACACTGCAAAGTCACTGTTTTAAGCCCAAAAACAGTTGCAGTTTTATTTTTTCTCAGTATGCACTGTGTGCTGCAGGATTTTTTTTTATATGGTGCATGCTTACCGCAAGATCCACACTCTCATATCTAGGCCCAGATTTACCACTCGCAGCTTATCTGAGTGAGCCGAGCTCATGGCGTAGAACTACGGCACTGACACTGGCTTCTAAGCTGTAGAACTACGGCATGGACCCTCAAGGGGTTAAATAGGCCACATCAGCTGGATTTTGATGGCTGTGGGCTTGTGCACCATTAAGACAGCCCACTTGACCAGGCAGTCAACAGGGAAGCTTGGCTGTAGGGAAGAGGAGCCCTGGAAACTGCTCACAAGTAAAATATGGGTAAACAGTGTTTGTCAAGGTATCAGCAGTTTTAATAATGCTCTTTATTTGTACAAATAAAGCATAAAACTTATACAGACTTAGCTGACATCAGTGACATACTATATAGAAAGCCCATGGTTATGCAGAGCATTTCGATCAACCATCAATTTTGTTCTCAGGATGCAACGCACACCAGTTGGCTAACACTCAGATACCTAACTGTTAGGTGAACAGGGACAGCAAGTGTCTTAAGGAAACACACCCAATGTTTCGACCCATACCAGGGGTTGAACCACAGACACTAAGTGTGTGAGTTGAGTGTGTTACCAAATGCTACACAATACCATAGCTCAGTTGGTAAGTCGTTAATATGGAAAGGAAGGGGGGGTACGACAAAAAGAGGACCCAGGATGTTGCACTGAGGAACACCTAATTCCATGGAAGGGTTGCTGAAGATGGTCCATTAATGGTTAAATGCTGTTATTCAAATTTAAAATTTAAATTTTATTTCTTTGCAAAGTTTCCAGTGTGTGATTTACATAGTGGTACCTCGAGTTTCGAACATCGTATTTTTGTAAGTGTATTTTTGGGGGTTTGAAACAGACTAATCTAATTTACATTATTCCTTATGGGAACAAATTCGTTTGGTAACGGCACTTGAACAGCCTTCTGGAACGAATTAAGTTCGAAAATCGAGGTACCACTGTACAGTGGACCCCCGATTAACGATATTTTTTCACTCCAGAAGTATGTTCAGGTGCCAGTACTGACTGAATTTGTTCCCATAAGGAATATTGTGAAGTAGATTAGTCCATTTCAGACCCCCAAACATACACGTACAAATGCACTTACATAAATACACTTACATAATTGGTCGCATTCGGAGGTAATCGTTATGCGGGGGTCCACTGTATTACAAAATACAGTGGACCCCGCTTTACGATCACCTCCCAATGCGACCAATTATGTAAGTGTATTTATGTAAGTGCGTTTGTACGTGTATGTTTGGGGGTCTGAAATGGACTAACCTACTTCACAATATTCCTTATGGGAACAAATTCGTTCAGTACTGGCATCTGAACATACTTCTGGAATGAAATATCGTAAACCGGGGGTCCTCTGTACTGTTAAGAGAAAGAAACCCACTAGTATGCCTGAGGTAGCCCAAAATTTTATAATTAATGAGATTTATAGTAGAGAGGTAGCGGAAAAACAAATAACATTATTTACAATTAGTAGTACAATTTTAGGCATGTATTAATATTTTAGATCAATTAGTCCTGATTTTTTGGGGGATTTCTTGTCATTTTGAACTGGTTGAATGATTAGTATGGTATTGGTATGGTTAAGTTTGGGAGACGAGATGATATTTAATTATAGATCTAAATTGATTGGCAGGTAGGGGGACCTTTCACTGGTTCCGGCAATGAATTCCAGAGCTTAGGGCCATTTATATGCATTGCATTTTAGCATATGGTGAGATGGACATTATGGATGTCAGAGCGTTATGCCTTGTGTTTGTGTGTTCTGTTTTAGGTATCAAGGAGAAGTTTGAGTGGAGGGTTTATTATTTCATGTGTATGAAACAGAAAAAAAAAGACACCAGCAATCCTACCATCGTGTAAAACCATTACAGGCTTCCGTTTTACACTCACTTGGCAGGATGGTAGTATCTCCCTGGGTGGTTGCTGTCTACCAACCTACTACCTATATTATTGGAGTTTAATGTTTATATATATAGTAGGCACAATAATATGAGTGCATATTTTGTATATTAACCCTTTTAGGGTCCAGACCCTGGATCTGAAACTTGTCCACAGGGTCCAAGATTTTTTTCAAAAATTTTTTTATTTTTTTCTTATGAAATAGTAGAGAATATTTTTCTGAAGGTAATGAAACAAAAAGTATGAAATTTGATAGAAAATTGACGAAATTATACTATCGCGAATTTTGCTGTGCCACTGATATTTAATGCATTGGCGATTTTGCCCAATTTGAGTCCTATTTTAGGCCAATTACGTTACTCCAGTCAACCAAATTCTTAGCTATTTTGCTAGTATGCCTTCCATTTTATTGATTGAGCATGAGACACCGCCCAGTCAACTATTTCAACTATCCAATAAAGTGATCAGAAATTGGTAATTTGGCCAATTTCACACAAATTTCAATATGCCAGTTTCAAAATAGGGTCCAGAATAAACAATACAGGCATTCCTGGAACTAAAATAACATTTCCCCTGTTCATTATATTCCCTGGTTTTACACATGAATTCCATATTGAATTTTTATTCAAACAAAAAATAGAAGATTTACTGTTATGATTTATTGTAACTGTATAAATAATGTCAGCACATTCGTGAATGCATATTAGACGACCAGTAGATGCGTATTGGATAAATTACATGATTTGTTTACTCTGGAATATTGGCAAAAATTTAATATTTCTGCTACTCTGAGCTCAATTTCAAGCTATTTTCAGTCCTCAAACCAATCAAAATCTTCTTTATTTCTGTAATATATTTTCCATTCTATCAAATTAGACCAAGAAATTAAGAATATGTACAACCACAAGAACCATATGAAAATACACCGCAAATTTGCTGTTGTAAACCAAAAATGTGTGGCATTATGGGTAAGAACATAAAACCACAAAGGGGTTGTACTCATCATTTGATGCTGATAGCTCTGGATCCACTCACTGCCTCTTTCGAGGGTTCTGCCTTTGAAGCACCATCAGTGTCCACCAGTGCTGTGTGAAAGGTGTGTACATGTTGTTAGTACACGTTTATAGATTGCATGTGCCACTGATTCATGTTTTAATGCATGCAAGGTCATGGGCAAAATATTACCTGGTTGTGGGCAATGGTCCACATATGATGACCTCGAAATGGTCAGTCCTGTTCTTCTAACATCGACCTAGGTACTGCAGTACTGTAAGATGGCAGATGTAAGATAGTATAGCACCTACCTGGCTCAGGTAACTGGAGCCTCTGATGCTTTTGATGTCATTAAGGCCAAAAACAATGTCTTGATTGAAGAGGTGAGAAAAGAGAATGCTGGAAGCCTCACTTTGTCATCTGCTGGGCTGTGGATGAGCAACATGAGGCAAACACCCTTGTGGTACTTACTCCACCCATTGACATGGCACGAACCATGCACGTGACAATTGCCATGAATACTAGTGCATCGGGTGACCGGCTAAGCCTGCCACTTTGTCACACATGTGTTCACTCGTTAAATTGCAGTCTCGTCTTCAACTGTCGAGTCTCTGCTTGACACATCGCCTGACAAATATTCAGGCAGGCACAGGTAAACAGGTCTGTAACAATTCATGGCAGGAAGGGTGTCAGACGCTATTGCACAGTTCTTCCTGAAGATTGTCAGTGCATATGGGAAACACACTCGAAACCGGCCATAAGAATAATAATAAAGTGGTACCCTGAGTTTCGGCCACCTCCCAACTCGAGCAATTATGTAAGTGTATTTTTGGGGGTCTGAAACATACTAGTGTAATTTACATTATTCCTTATGGGAACAAATTTGTTCGGTAATAGCACTCGAACAGCCTCCTGGAATGAATTATGGCTGAAACCCGGGGTTCCACTAACATATTATTACTATTATTAACACATCGGCCGTTTCCCACCAAGGCAGGGTGGCCCTAAAAAGAAAAACTTTCATCATCATTCACTCCATCACTGTCTTGCCAGAGGCATGCCTACATTACAATTATAAAACTGCAACATTAACACCCCTCCTTCAGATTGCAGGTACTACTTCCCATTTTCAGAACTCGAGTCCGGCCTGCCGGTTTCCCTGAATCCTTTCATAAATGTTACCCTGCTTACACTCCAACTGCAAGTCAAGCCCTAAAAATAATTTGTCTCCATTTGCTCCTGTCTAACACGCTCATGCACGCTTGCTGGAAGTCCAAGGCCCTTACACACACAAAACCTCCTTTACTCCCTCCAACCTTTCCTAGGCCAACCCCTACCCCGCCTTCCCTCCAGTACAGATTTGTATACTCTTGAAGTCATTCTGTTTCATTCCACCATCTCTACATGTCCAAACCATGTCAATAACCCCTCCTTAGCCCTCTGGATAATAGTTTCAACCATCCCACACCTCTTCCTAATCTCCAAACTGTGGATTCTTTGCATTATATTCACACCACACATTGCCCTCAGACATGACATCTCCACTACCTCCAGCCTCCTCCTTGTTACAACATTCACAACCCATGCCTTACACCCATACAAGAGTTGGTATAACTATGCTCTCATACATTCCCCTCTTTGTTTTTATGGATAAAGTTCTTTGTGTCAACAGACTCCTCAGTGCACCACTCGCCTTTTTTTCCCTCGTCAGTTCTATGATTCACCTCATCCTTCATAGAGGTTAGGTTAGGTTAAGCCTTTCAGTGGCTGTCACATAGATCTGCATATGTTATTGATGGCAGGTTCCCTCGTATAGATACAGTTACAATGAGTGGGACAACCAAACAGTGAGACACCTCAGTTTCCTAGCACAGATGTGGATGTGGTACTTTTGATTGACGCACATAACTACATTGACCGACAGTTACTTTTGTTTTTGTTTTTTACAATTAATATGGAATGCAACCATATTTTTTCCTATATGTTCTTCATTTCATTTTACACAATTTTTTTTATTACATGCCATTTTCAGGAATGTTAGTACAGTGGACCCCTGCCTTATGATATTAATCTGTTCCTGAGAGCTCATCGTAAGCCGAAATTATCGTTAGCCGAATTAATTTTCCCCATAAGAAATAATGGAAATCAAATTAATCCGTGCAAGACACCCCAAAGTATGAAAAAAAAAATTTTACCACATGAAATATTAATTTTAATACACACAAACTGAAGAAGACATGCACAGTTACTACTCCACTAAGAATAGAATACATGACACTTACCTTTATTGAAGATCTGGTGATGATTGATGGGATGGGAGGAGGGGAGAGTGTGGAAGTTATTGTTTAGAAGTGGAATCCCCTTCCATTAGGACTTGAGGTAGCAAGTCCTTTTCTGGGGTTACTTCCCTTCTTCTTTTAATGCCACTAGAACCAGCTTGAGAGTCACTGGGCCTCTGTCCAACAACAAATCTGTCCATAGAGGTCTGTACCTCCCGTTCCTTTAAGATTTGCCTAAAATGGGCCACAACATTGTCATTGTAATAGTCACCAGCACGGCTTGCAATAGCTGTGTTAGGGTGATTTTTCATCCATAAAGGTTTGCAGTTCAACCCACTTTTCACACATTTCCTTAATCTTTGAAGAAGGCACAATGGATTCCACAACTGACATAGGCTTCTCAGGGTTAGCCCCAAACCCTTCAAAATCTTTCTTAATTTCCATACTAGTTCTCACCCTTTTTACCACAGGGTTGGCACTAGAAACTTTCTTGGGGCCCATGGTGACTTATTTTGCAGTTACAAGCACAAAAAACACTGGGATAAGGTGAAATGTACCGAATGTACGCGTGGATGTGACCGCACTGGCTGGCTTGTAAACACTGGCACCCACGGGGCAGCTGAGCCCACATGTGGCATGCGTCCTGGACGAATCATATAAGGCAAGTTTTTTATCGTGAGGCGAGGCAAAATTTTTGCATTCAAATGCTTCGTATGGTGGATTTAACATAAAGCGATGTGTTCGTAAGGCGGGGGCCCATTGTACTGTGTTAACCGAGGGTCAACTGTATTTAATATTTAACCTTCCTGGGTTATTTAATACATTTTCAGCAAGAAGTATTTGCTTATATAAGGAGGGTGGGGAGAGAGGGGTTGGGAAGAATTAGTATTAGCAAGGTTTTCTGCATTGACTGGAAAAGTGTTACATTACATGGTAGTTACGTTCCTGAAAATGCCGTGTTAGGTAAATCTGTGTCAGATAAACTGAAGAACTTACGGGAAAAATAGGGTTACGTTCCAGGGAGTCCTTAAAAAAAAAGCCAAACAACTTTTTTTTATATACCTCCAGATCTTACAAAAATAAAAGTGAATATGTAATTGTTGTTCATTGTCGTGATGTATTATGTTGCCTTTACTGCACAAGACTACAAATGCAACAGAAATAATAGCATTTCTTACCTTAAATTGTGGGTGCTGGTGTTTGTTGATGACTGTGGGCTGAGGTGGATGGTTGTATGTTGTATGCATAAATTCTGTAATGGATTTCTGGGCTATTTTACCCTGCAGTACATTATACTGCTGATGGTAAGGTATCGGGTACTCTAGAGCGCTGCTTCTAGATTTGTCAGGGTCCTCTTCAGTGAAAAAGTCTACCTTTAAGTCAGTAAATCAGTTTGTTAGCCAGTCAGGTCTGTCAAGTCAATCAGTTATTCATTACACAAACTCGTATATTTACCTCATTCTTTTTAATTGTACAAACTGACACTTCATTAAGGCCATAGGCCCTCTCTTGTGTAATACAGTGGACCTCCGGTTTTCAGCCTGTGCAGACATCAGCCAGTTTGGAAATTGAGGACTTTTTTCAATATAGACATTTTCATTAATCCATCTATGATATTTTCTTAAAAATTATATAATAAATACGTTACATAGCATATAGCATATAAACATGAAATGTTTATCCCTTTCAGGGTCGAGAGGCCCTCTCCTAAACTTGTTCTCAGGGTCGAAAATTTTTCGGGAAAAAAAAAATATTTTTTCTCATGAAAAGATAAGAGAATCTTTACCCGATCATAATGACACCAAAAGTATGAAATTTGATGGAAAACTTACGGAATTGTGCTCTTGCAAAGTTAGTGGTCTCAACGATGTTTACGCATCGGTGATTTCGCCCACTTTGAGCCCTATTTTCAGCCAATTTGAGTGTACTAGTCGACAAAAATCATAACTATTTCACTAGAACTCCATTTTTTTCTATCGAATAAGTACAAGAAACCACCCATTTACCAATTTCAACTATCTAATAAAGTGGTCAGAAATTAGCAATTTTGCCAATTTCACACAAATTTCAAAAGATGCCAATTTCCAAATAGGGTCCAGAATAAATAAGGCAGACATTCCTGGCACTGAAGTAACATTTCCTCTGTTCATTAGTCATGTCCCCAGGCCCCTCTTACATTTCTTTTGCTCTCCACTTTGAAGTTTTATTCTCACAAAAAATAGATTTACTGTTATGCAGACTACTGCATTAGTCTAGAAATGGTATAAATAGTATCAGCACACTTATTTTTATTTTTTTTATTATCACACCGGCCGATTCCCACCAAGGCAGGGTGGCCCGAAAAAGAAAAACTTTCACCATCATTCACTCCATCACTGTCTTGCCAGAAGGGTGCTTTACACTACAGTTTTTAAACTGCAACATTAACACCCCTCCTTCAGAGTGCAGGCACTGTACTTCCCATCTCCAGGACTCAAGTCCGGCCTGCCGGTTTCCCTGAATCCCTTCATAAATGTTACTTTGCTCACACTCCAACAGCACGTCAAGTATTAAAAACCATTTGTCTCCATTCACTCCTATCAAACACGCTCACGCATGCCTGCTGGAAGTCCAAGCCCCTCGCACACAAAACCTCCTTTACCCCCTCCCTCCAACCCTTCCTAGGCCGACCCCTACCCCGCCTTCCTTCCACTACAGACTGATACACTCTTGAAGTCATTCTGTTTCGCTCCATTCTCTCTACATGTCCGAACCACCTCAACAACCCTTCCTCAGCCCTCTGGACAACAGTTTTGGTAATCCCGCACCTCCTCCTAACTTCCAAACTACGAATTCTCTGCATTATATTCACACCACACATTGCCCTCAGACATGACATCTCCACTGCCTCCAGCCTTCTCCTCGCTGCAACATTCATCACCCACGCTTCACACCCATATAAGAGCGTTGGTAAAACTATACTCTCATACATTCCCCTCTTTGCCTCCAAGGACAAAGTTCTTTGTCTCCACAGACTCCTAAGTGCACCACTCACTCTTTTTCCCTCATCAATTCTATGATTCACCTCATCTTTCATAGACCCATCCGCTGACACGTCCACTCCCAAATATCTGAATACGTTCACCTCCTCCATACTCTCTCCCTCCAATCTGATATTCAATCTTTCATCACCTAATCTTTTTGTTATCCTCATAACCTTACTCTTTCCTGTATTCACCTTTAATTTTCTTCTTTTGCACACCCTACCAAATTCATCCACCAATCTCTGCAACTTCTCTTCAGAATCTCCCAAGAGCACAGTGTCATCAGCAAAGAGCAGCTGTGACAACTCCCACTTTGTGTGTGATTCTTTATCTTTTAACTCCACGCCTCTTGCCAAGACCCTCGCATTTACTTCTCTTACAACCCCATCTATAAATATATTAAACAACCACGGTGACATCACACATCCTTGTCTAAGGCCTACTTTTACTGGGAAAAAATTTCCCTCTTTCCTACATACTCTAACTTGAGCCTCACTATCCTCGTAAAAACTCTTCACTGCTTTCAGTAACCTACCTCCTACACCATACACTTGCAACATCTGCCACATTGCCCCCCTATCCACCCTGTCATACGCCTTTTCCAAATCCATAAATGCCACAAAGACCTCTTTAGCCTTATCTAAATACTGTTCACTTATATGTTTCACTGTAAACACCTGGTCCACACACCCCCTACCTTTCCTAAAGCCTCCTTGTTCATCTGCTATCCTATTCTCCGTCTTACTCTTAATTCTTTCAATTATAACTCTACCATACACTTTACCAGGTACACTCAACAGACTTATCCCCCTATAATTTTTGCACTCTCTTTTATCCCCTTTGCCTTTATACAAAGGAACTATGCATGCTCTCTGCCAATCCCTAGGTACCTTACCCTCTTCCATACATTTATTAAACAATTGCACCAACCACTCCAAAACTATATCCCCACCTGCTTTTAACATTTCTATCTTTATCCCATCAATCCCGGCTGCCTTACCCCCTTTCATTTTACCTACTGCCTCACGAACTTCCCCCACACTCACAACTGGCTCTTCCTCACTCCTACAAGATGTTATTCCTCCTTGCCCTATACACGAAATCACAGCTTCCCTATCTTCATCAACATTTAACAATTCCTCAAAATATTCCCTCCATCTTCCCAATACCTCTAACTCTCCATTTAATAACTCTCCTCTCCTATTTTTAACTGACAAATCCATTTGTTCTCTAGGCTTTCTTAACTTGTTAATCTCACTCCAAAACTTTTTCTTATTTTCAACAAAATTTGTTGATAACATCTCACCCACTCTCTCATTTGCTCTCTTTTTACATTGCTTCACCACTCTCTTAACCTCTCTCTTTTTCTCCATATACTCTTCCCTCCTTGCATCACTTCTACTTTGTAAAAACTTCTCATATGCTAACTTTTTCTCCCTTACTACTCTCTTTACATCATCATTCCACCAATCGCTCCTCTTCCCTCCTGCACCCACTTTCCTGTAACCACAAACTTCTGCTGAACACTCTAACACTACATTTTTAAACCTACCCCATACCTCTTCGACCCCATTGCCTATGCTCTCATTAGCCCATCTATCCTCCAATAGCTGTTTATATCTTACCCTAACTGCCTCCTCTTTTAGTTTATAAACCTTCACCTCTCTCTTCCCTGATGCTTCTATTCTCCTTGTATCCCATCTACCTTTTACTCTCAGTGTAGCTACAACTAGAAAGTGATCTGATATATCTGTGGCCCCTCTATAAACATGTACATCCTGAAGTCTACTCAACAGTCTTTTATCTACCAATACATAATCCAACAAACTACTGTCATTTCGCCCTACATCATATCGTGTATACTTATTTATCCTCTTTTTCTTAAAATATGTATTACCTATAACTAAACCCCTTTCTATACAAAGTTCAATCAAAGGGCTCCCATTATCATTTACACCTGGCACCCCAAACTTACCTACCACACCCTCTCTAAAAGTTTCTCCTACTTTAGCATTCAAGTCCCCTACCACAATTACTCTCTCACTTGGTTCAAAGGCTCCTATACATTCACTTAACATCTCCCAAAATCTCTCTCTCTCCTCTGCATTCCTCTCTTCTCCAGGTGCATACACGCTTATTGTGAAAGAATATTAGATTCACCAGTTGATGTGTATTGGATGCATGGCATGATTTGTTTACTTTTGAACTTTGGCAAAAATCGAACATTTCTGTTACTTTGAGCTCAATTTCAAGGTACTTTTTATTATGAAACCAATGAAAATCGTCTCAATTTCAGTAATATGTCTTCCATGCTATAAAATGAGACCAGGAAAACTAGAATATAACCATAAATACCATACAAAAATAGTGCAAAATCACAGTTTTAAACCAAAAACATGATCAAAGTTTTTTTGTCTCATTACACACTGTGTACTGCAGGATTTTTTTTTATACTGCACACACTGACCACAGAGACCCATTCTTTCATGTAGGCGCTAGAATTTAGGCGTGCTAGTAGTCAATAACTCTGGTGTGTAAGCCATACTAATACGTCGGAAACCCTGAAAGGGTTAAATGCTATCGAGTGGTGAGTTGAGTAGAGGGTAAACATTATGTTTTCTCTGGTCGAGCATTAGAGAAAACTGTGAATCTGGCATCTGGCTCAGTCACTGCCCTTAACCCTTTGACTGTCGTAAGCCCCTTTCTGAAACTGACTGTCGCAAAATTTTTGGAAAAAAAAAAAATTTCTTTCTTATGAAATGACAGAGGATCTTTTCCCGATGGTAATGGCACCAAAAGTACGAAATTTGATCGAAAACTCACGGAATTATGCTCCCGCGAAGTTAGTGGTCTCTGCGACATATACGCATCAGCGATTTTGCTGCATTGAGCCCTGTTTTTGGCCAATTCCATTGTTCCAGTTGACCATACTCATAGCTATTTCTTTAGAACTCCATTTTTTCTATCAGTTGAGTACAAGAAACCACCCATTTACCAATTTGAATTACTCAATAAAGTGGTCAGAAATTGGCAATTTGGCCAATTTCACACAAATTAAAAAAGATGCCAATTTCCAAATAGGGTCCAGAATAAACAATGTAGACATTCTTGGCACTAAAATAACATATCCTCTGTTCATTAGTCATGTCTCTAGGCCCTTCTTATATTACTATTGCTTTCTATTTTGAATTTTTATTCATACAAAAAATACAAAATTTACTGATATGCAGACTACTGCATTATTGTAAAAATTATATAAATAATATCAGTGCATTAGTGAAAGAATATTCGACTCCCCAGTTGACGTGTATTAGACATGTGTGATTTGCTTACTTCTGAACATTGATAAAAATCGAACATTTCCGCTACTTTGAGCTCAATTTTAAGGTCATTTTCATCATGAAACTAATCAAAATCATCTCTATTTCTGTAATATGTTTTCCATTTTACCACCTGAGACCACGAAAATGAGAATACAATGATAAATACTATACGAAAATACACCTCAAATTCGGCGTTTTAATCCAAAAAAACTTTTTTTTTCTCATTACACACTGCATGCTGCAGGATTTTTTTTATGTGGTGCACACTGACCACACACTCATTCTCTCACATGTGGGCGTACCAGCTTTCTCCTGCTTGATTTGAAGCTGCTAGAATTTATGCGTATAAATACGTCAAACTGTGGCGCGTAAAACGTATATATATGACCAAAACAGTCAGAGGGTTAATACATGTTTGTTTACAATTCTTGGCATGAGTTATTCATTACTTCTCCCTTTATTTATGATGGCATCTAAAGGTAGTTGTTAGAAACGTTTAAACTCGGTGAACATGGTATGTCGATGGTAATAATATGGCTGTGTTCTGCAGTGTAGGTAGCAGGTAGGTGTAGCCAAGAGGGACTACTTATGTGTACCTACATCTGCCAGCTACCTACACTGACTTTCTACAAATAAATACTCCTCACCTCTCACCCTACATTAAGACTACAACCACTGAAGAGCTGCAACACTATACAGTGGACCCTTGGGTAACGATGTCATCGGATAACGAAAAAATTGGATAACGACACATTTTTGCGTCAAAATATTGGCTGGGTTACCGAAAAACAACTCGGTTAAGGACATTCATCTCAAACGTGTCCGCGTAGCCCGAGCAGCCCGGCCAGTCCATGTACAGCTAGTGTGCCATTGTTTACAAGCCAGTGAGGATGATTCCACATGTACAGTGGACCCCCGCTTAACGATCACCTCCAAATGCAACCAATTATGTAAGTGTATTTATGTAAGTGCGTTTGTACGTGTATGTTTCGGGGTCTGAAATGGACTAATCTACTTCACAATATTCCTTATGGGAAAAAATTCGGTCAGTACTGGCACCTGAACATACTACTGGAATGAAAAAAGTTCGTTAACCGGGGGTCCACTGTATATGCGATATATTTTGTATTATTCCATTGTTTTTAATGCTTGTAACTGCTAAATAAGCCACCATGGGCCCAAAGAAAGCTTCTAGTACCAGCCCTGTGGTAAAAAGGGTGAGAAATACTATTGAACTGAAGAAAGAGATCATCGCAAAATAGGAAAGTGGAGTACATGTCTCCGAGTTGGCCAGGTTATATAACAAACCCCATTCAACCATCGCAATCAAGGAAGCTGTTGTTGTGAAAGGTGCAAGTATGCTTGCAAAACAGAGATTGAAAAATACTTGAAGATTTGGAGAGACTGTTATTGGTGTTGATCAATGAGAAACAATTATCAGAAGATAGTGTTACTCAGTCAACAATATGTAAAAAGGCAAGGCAGTTGCATACGGATCTCATTGAGAAAATGCCTCCAAATAGTGCTCATATTGATGAATTTAAGGCCAGCAAAGGCTGGTTTGAGAGATTTAAGAATCATATTGGCATACACAGTGTGATAAGGCATGGTGAGGCTGCCAGTTCTCACAAAAAAGCAGCTGAAAAATATGTGCAGGAATTTAAGGGGTACATAGAGGCTGAGCAATTAAAACCCCAACAAGTGTTCAATTGTGTCAAAACAGGCTTGTTTTGGAAGAAAATACCAAACACGACCTACATTACTCAGGAGGAAAAGGTACTCCCAGGACACAAGCCTATGAAAGACAGGCTGACTCTCATGTTTTGTAGTAATGCTAGTGGGGATAGCAAAGTGAAGCCTTTACTCGTGTATCACTCTGAAACTCCCAGTTTCGTCAAGACTAAATTGTGTGTGATGTGGAGAGCAAGCAGTAAGGCATGGGTCACTAGGGGCATTTTCCTCGATTGGTTTTATGATGTTTAGCGCCAGTGTGAAAAAATATTTCCTGGAAAATAAATTGCCACTCCAGTGCCTCCTGTTAATGGACAGGGCTCCTGCTCATCCTCAAGACTTCAACAAGTGATTTGTGGGGGAGTTTAGCTTTATCAAAGTCAAGTTTTTGCCTCCTAACACCACTCCTCTCCTCCAGCCCATGGACCAGCAGGTCATTTCAAACTTCAAAAAACTGCACACCAAAGTAGTGTTTCAAAAGTGCTTTGAAGTGACCTCAGACACTGAATTGACCCTAGGAGAGTTCTGGAAACATCACTTCAGAATCCTCAGTTGCATAAACCTTACAGCTAAGGCTTGGGAGGGGGTGACTTCCAGGACTTTGAACTCTGCTTGGAGAAAATTGGGACCAGAATGTGTACAAGAGAGGGATTTTGAAGGGTTTGGGGCTAACCCTGAGGAGCCTATGCCAGTTGTGGAATCTAATGTGGCATTGGGGAAGTCCATGGGGTTGGAGGTTAGTGGCAAGGATGTGGAAGAGTTGGTGGAGGACGACGATGAAGAGCTAACCACCACAGAGCTGTAAGAGCTTCATCTGCATCAGCAACAGACCACAGCTCAGGAATTTCCTTCAGGGGAGGAGGAAAAGAGATGGAAGAAGTTGCCTTCTTCAAAGTTTAAGGACATTTGTGCAAAGTGGATTGAAGTGCAAACCTTTATGGATGAACATTACCCTGACACAGCTGTTGCAGGCCGTATTGACAACATGTACAATGACAATATTGTGTCCCATTTTAGGGAAATCTTAGAGATGCCAGAAACACAGCTCTATGGACAGATTTTTGGTGCAACAGGGGTCCAGTGACTCTCAGGCTGGTCCTAGTGGCATTAAAAAACAATATTGTAGATGAATGGTTCAAAGAACTGACATGTTGTTAAATTAGACACATGTGCAACTCTTGGGTATCTTTATTGAGGAAACGTTTTGCCACACAGTGGCTTCATCAGTCCATACAAAGGATAAACTTGAAGAACAGGAGGAGAATGAGGTAATCAGTCCCTCAGCCTTGAGTCGATGTGGTCAGTCCATCAATCTTGAATAGAATACGGCATAGGAGCGGAGAAGCAGCTTATAAACCGTATGGCAGGAGAGGTGCAGCAGTCGTAGGTGGTATCACATTTGTCCATTGTGGAAGTAGGTCGTGCCCAAGGGTTAGGCAAGCGAAGAATTCCCAAGTATTAAGATCCCAAGAAGTTGCAGTGTCCTGTCAGACACTGGTGTCTCCGGAGGGTACAGTTTTGTGGCACAGGTGTCTCAGGAAGGTACAGTGTTGTGGCACAGGTGTCTCGGGAGGGTACAGTGCTGTGGTATAGGTGTCTCAGGAGGGTACAGAGTTGTGGTGGTACTGGTGTCTCAGGAGGGTACAGTGTTGTGGCACAGGTCTCAGGAGGGTACAGTGTTGTGGCACAGGTGTCTCAGGAGGGTACAGTGCTGTGGTATAGGTGTCTCAGGAGGGTACAGAGTTGTGGTGGCACTGGTGTCTCAGGAGGGTACAGTGTTGTGGCACAGGTGTCTCAGGAGGGTACAGTTTTGTGGCACAGGTGTCTCAGGAAGGTACAGTGTTGTGGCACAGGTGTCTCGGGAGGGTACAGCGTTGTGGCACAGGTGTCTCAGGAGGGTACAGAGTTGTGGTGGTACTGGTGTCTCAGGAGGGTACAGTGTTGTGGCACAGGTGTCTCAGGAGGGTACAGTGTTGTGGTACAGGTGTCTCAGGAGGGTACAGTGTTGTGGCACAGGTGTCTCAGGAGGGTACAGTGTTGTGGCACAGGTGTCTCAGGAGGGTACAGTGCTGTGGTATAGGTGTCAAGGGAGGGTACAGAGTTGTGGTGGTACTGGTGTCTCAGGAGGGTACAGTGTTGTGGCACAGGTGTCTCAGGAGGGTACAGTGTTGTGGCATAGGTGTCTCAGGAGGGTACAGTGTTGTGGTACAGGTGTCTCAGGAGGGTACAGTGCTGTGGTATAGGTGTCAAGGGAGGGTACAGAGTTGTGGTGGTACTGGTGTCTCAGGAGGGTACAGTGTTGTGGCACAGGTGTCTCAGGAGGGTACAGTGTTGTGGTACAGGTGTCTCAGGAGGGTACAGTGTTGTGGTGGTACTGGTGTCTCAGGAGAGTACAGTGTTGTGGTACAGGTGTCTCAGGAGGGTACAGTGTTGTGGTACAGGTGTCTCAGGAGGGTACAGTGTTGTGGCACAGGTGTCTCAGGAGGGTACAGTGTTGTGGTACAGGTGTCTCAGGAGGGTACAGTGTTGTGGTGGTACTGGTGTCTCAGGAGAATACAGTGTTGTGGTACAGGTGTCTCAGGAGGGTACAGTGTTGTGGTACAGGTGTCTCAGGAGGGTACAGTGTTGTGGTACAGGTGTCTCAGGAGGGTAGTGTGTGTTGTTTAAGCTACGTCACAACATTAGATGTAGTCTTTTATCCACAAGTTCTGTTACTGGCATCATTCCTTCAGTTGTTTATTATTTCTTCAACGAGATATCTTCTGTTTAAAAGATTCGTGTAAATATTTTTGTATTTTCCAGTGTTAAAGAAAGGTTTTACACTTTGTGTTGATGCAAGTTAAGTCAGTATTGCACGCTAAGTTGCGCCATAACCTGGCTGCCTCTTACTCTTCTAGTATACCATAAAGTTTGTTCTAGAAAGTAGTAACTATATACATTTATTGTTATTGCTGACAGCATTTGTTATTTAGTTCTCCACTCTCAGTGTAGTTGCCGTACCTCTCTGCTCTCTCTGATATTACTGGACTGATTATATCGACTCCAGGCTGAGGGACTGATTACCTCAAACTACTCCTGATCTTCACCATTCTAATTTGTTTAGGACTGATGAAGCCACTGTGTGGCAAAACGTTTCCTCAATAAAGATACCCAAGCGTTGAACATGTCTAATTGATCAACTTGTCGGCTCTCTGAACCATTTATCTACATTACATTTTTCAACCATCTTCAGACTAAATACTTCCTTACATCCCTATTGCTTATATGCATTTTCAGCTTCTGTTTATGCCCCCTTGATCCTAGCTCTAAATAAAATAGCCTTTCCTTATCTTAGTTTAATATCTTTATTATGCACCCCATACTCAGGGACTGGACCCTAAAGTTATGATAGCTGAACTAGTTACAAAGGTAGTGAACTCAAGTAGATCTGGTCACAATCATGACAAGTTACAAAGGTAATGAATCAGCCTCACTCCTTTACATGGTTACAGTCATGAACAAATTACAAAGTAATGAGCTACTGATACGTCCACACCTGGTCACAATTGTAATGAGTTACAAATATTAAGTGGGTCATATACCCACACGAGAGAGCGCGCGCACACGCGCACACACACACACACACACACACACACACACACACACACACACACACACACACACACACACACACACACACACACACACACACACACACACACACACACACACATGCACACGAGCGTACAAATATATGCATACACACACACACACACACATGGTAATGCATTATTTACAGCTAGCAAAGTCAGGGTATTTCTCCAGAATGGTCTGTAATATACCACTGTGGATAAAATACTTTGCCATTTCTTGAACATTTCTGAGTGACTTGTCTCCAAATTCGTTAATTTGATCACACTCCAGTACATAATGACGCAAGGTGTGATAATAGTCCATCTGGCAAAGTTTACATTTGTCGCACGAATTCTTAAGATTTAGTATGTCATAATCATGTCTCATTTTCTCTGCTAAGATTGTCAGGTTTAGTTCCTTGAAGCTCTCATAGTGCATTCCTGTCAGTTCTGGTACTAGCTTGGTTGCGAATCTTTGAACTTTTTGAGCTTCCGCGCGGGCTTGACCAGATATGGGTTCAATGCTGGGGCTATGTATTCATTGAGTAGTCTAACATGTGCCATATGTGATGTTCCGAAGGTATCTTAATTAAAGTTCCTGAATGTTGTTCTAAGGTTTGCTAATCTTGCACATGCTGCTGGTTATACGGTTTATGCATATTTATGCTTAATGTTGTAATTACCCGAAGGTCATTTGCGCTTTGATATTTGTAGTTTCTTTCCACCCATGCTGTACTCTGTATCCGGCCTTCCCTCGCCTCCTCCTATTCG
Source organism: Cherax quadricarinatus (assembly GCF_038502225.1). Classification (NCBI taxonomy): domain Eukaryota; kingdom Metazoa; phylum Arthropoda; class Malacostraca; order Decapoda; family Parastacidae; genus Cherax; species Cherax quadricarinatus. The sequence continues at coordinate 21,785,166 of NC_091333.1, read as the reverse complement.
AATGACCTTACATTATTTGAACTCAAGAAGCTACTTGTTTAACCATATATGTAGTCTGTTGGTATCCCTGGAGTTTATAACTGCCCACTGCTATTATTATTATTATTATTATTATTATTATTATTATTATTAATTTTACATTAGCCACAAACTTTAAGACATAGGACTCAATCCCTGGTAGGTCGTTCACGTCTATTGAGGAGTGTTCGCATCGCTATTGGGCCGTGCGGACGTGCTGCGCAGTCGCTCCTGATTGAGTTGGCTTTTGCACAGTGGTGACGTGTACTTAGCTCTGTGAAGACCTGTTTGCGCGCTCTCTACGAATTAAAGCAAGATGCCCTCCATCGAGCAACTTTACCAACAGCTTAAGGAAGAATTGAGGATGGCGAAGATGGAGATTCGGCAACTGACCGAGGAAAACAAGAAGATTCGTAGTAGTCCTCCTGTTTTGAGTCCTCAGGTCAAGAAGGGAAACTGGTCAGTGGTTGGATAGCAGGGAACGAAGTTGACGATCAAGAAGACGAATGGAAAGGTAGAAATGATGAAGAAGAAAGAGACTGCCGTGGAAACTGTTGTGGAAATATCTAATACATTCTCAGTGCTACTCAACGAATGTGAGTCGATTACTGGGAACGTCACGACGAATGACATCAAGGAAGGTAAGAATATTGTTGTTGTTGGGGATAGCCAAGTTAGGTATATGGATAGGGCGTTCTGCTTGAAGGACAGGAGTAGGAGACAGAGAGTTTGCTTTCCTGGGGCTGGGATGGAGGATATTGTTAGCCGTCTGGATGACATCATGAGAGGTAATGGGAGCAATCCTATTATCTGTCTCAGTGCTGGAGGCAACGATGTTGGCAGACGTAGGAGTGAAGACCTGGTTAGCAGGTATAGGTCAGCAATAGAAATAATTAGGAGTAAGGGTGGGAACCCTGTCATATGTGGTATTTTGCCAAGGAGAGGAGTTGGAAATGAATGGTTGTCCAGGGCAATTGGTGTCAATTGCTGGCTGGATAAATACTGTAAGGAAAATGCAGTAACATTCATTGACAACTGGGACCTCTTCTATGGCAGAAATGACATGTATGCCAGGGATGGGGGTTCACTTATTTAGGTCTGGGGTGGAAGCATTGGCAGCTGCAGTGGAGGGAGCTGTTAGGACTTTAAACTAGGAATAGTTAGTGGTATGGGTTTTGGCAGGAAAACAGTGAAGTCCCAGTGTAGTAATATTACGAGTTCTAGGGGAACTAGTAATAAGCAGAACGAGGTAGATATTGAAAAGCCAGTGACTTTGGGTGATAAGGACAGTAATAGGTATAGTAGAAAAACAGAAATGAGCAGGAAGGGTAAAGAGAAAGGAGTCTTTCAATGTTTATTATGCTAATTGCCGTAGTGCTAGGAATAAGATGGACGAGTTGAGATTAGTTGCTAGTGCAGGTAACATTGATGTATTTGCCTTAACTGAGACGTGGTTTAATTAAAAAAGTCGGGACATGCCTGCGGAATGTCATATTCAGGGTTTTAAATTGTTCCAAGTAGATAGAAGTATCGGGAACGGGGGTGGGGTGGCATTGTATGTCCGAGATCGCTTGAACTGTTGCATAAAAACGGGTATTAAGTCTGAAGTAACACATACAGAGTCTGTTTGGATAGAATTTTCAGAGGGGCATGAAAAACTGATTTTAGGAGTGATATACCATCCCCCAAACTTAGATAGGGACCAAGGGAGACTACTATGGGAGGAAATTGTTAAGGCCACAAGGCACGATAATGTAGTAATTCTAGGAGACTTTAACTTTAGTCATATTGATTGGAATTTCTTGACTGGGAATTTAGAATCATACGACTTCTTAGAAGTAGTTCAGGATTGTTTTTTGAAACAGTTTGTGACAGAACCTACAAGGGGAAATAACCTGCTTGACTTAGTTATGGCAAACAATGAATCCCTTGTTAATAATTTAGAAATTTCAGAGGAACTGGGTGCTAGCGACCACAAATCAATTACATTTAGCATTGAATGGAAGTACGATAGTAGCGATAACTCAGTAACAGTCCCAGATTTTCGCTTAGATTACGATGGGCTTAGAGAACACTTATCATCTGTTGACTGGGGTAACGAAGAGAGCTATCAATATGACAGTTTTCTGAACACTATACATGCTGCTCAAAGAACGTTTATTCCATATAAAGAAATTAGATCAAATAGAAATGACCCAAAATGGATGAATAATAGGCTCAAATATCTACTAGGGCATAAGAAAGGAATTTATAGGCGTATCAAAAGAGGCGAGGGTCATCTTATGAATCAGTATATTGACATTAAGAGGGACATTAAAAAGGGGATAAGAAAAGCTAAAAGGGACTATGAAATTAAAGTTGCTAGGGATTCTAAAACTAACCCAAAAAGTTTTTTCCAGGTCTTTAGAACAAAAGTTAGAGATAAGATAGGTCCCCTTAAAAATAACTATGGGCACCTTACTGACAAAGAGAATGAAATATGCTCGATTTTAAATAATTATTTTCTCTCAGTTTTTACACAGGAAGACACTAACAATATTCCAGTAATTAATTTTTATAGTGGGCTAGAAGAAGATAAATTATGTAACATCACAGTCACTAGTGAAATGGTTGTGAAGCAGATACAGACTGAAGCAAAATAAGTCGCCGGGTCCTGATGAGGTTTTTTCAAGGGTTCTTAAGGAATGCAAAATGGAACTCTGTGAACCATTAACTAATATTTTTAATTTATAAGAATATAAGAACATAAGAATGTAGGAACACTGCAGAAGGCCTACTGGCCCATACGAGGCAGGTCCTTATCAAAACGATCTCTACCTAAAGCCACCCAAGAAATAACTCCCGTACCCAATGACACCAATCAAACCCAGCCCCTCCCACTCATATATTTGTCCAGTCTCTTCTTAAAGCTACCCAAGGTCCTAGCCTCTATCACCCCACTAGGAAGACTGTTCCACGCATCTACAACTCTGTTTGAAAACCAGTACTTACCTATGTCCTTTCTAAATCTAAATTTATCCAACTTATATCCATTATTTCTGGTTCTTACCTGGTTTGACACCCTCAGTACTTTATTAATATCTCCCTTGTTTATGCCTGTCATCCACTTATACACTTCAGTGATATCTCCTCTCATTCTACGCCTCTCCAGAGAGTGAAGATTTAAGGCTTTAAGTGTATCTTCATACGGGAGGTTCCTTACACAGTAAATCATTTTAGTCATTCTTCTCTGAATGCTCTCTAATGAGTCTATGTCCATCCTGTAGTAAGGAGACCAAAACTGAGCAGCATAATCTAAATGAGGCCTCACTAGTGATGTATAGAGCTGTAAAATAACTATTGGACTTCTGTTACTTATACTTCTCGAGATAAATCCAAGTAATCTGTTGGCCTTGTTGCGCACACTAAGGCACTGCTGTCTTGGCTTTAGATTTCTGCTTACCATGACTCCCAAGTCTTTTTCATATTCTGTATGATCAAGCTCAACTTCACCTAGATTATAGCTTCAAGGGTTATTTTCATTACCAAGGGCAAGTACCTTACACTTATCCACATTGAACTTCATCTGCCATTTTTCAGACCAAGACATTAATTTGTCCAAATCGTCCTGGAGTTCATTGATATCCTCCTCAGAGTGAATTATACGGCCTATCTTTGTATCATCAGCAAATTTACTCGTGTCACTCGTAATCCCTTCATCAAGGTCATTAATGTAAATTATGAACAAGAGAGGGCCTAAAACTGATCCTTGTGGAACGCCACTAGTGACTAATCCCCATTCAGATTTCACTCCATTAATGGTAACTCTCTGCTTTCTATTGGTAAGCCATGCCTCAATCCATGCTAGAACTTTACCTCCTATACCATGAGCTGCCACTTTTCTTAAGAGTCTCTTGTGAGGTACTCTATCGAAAGCTTTACTAAAATCCAAATAAACAATATCATATTCCTTATCACTGTCAACTGCCTCAAATGTTCTATTGAAGACCGTCAGTAAGTTTGTCAGGCAGGAACGACCTCTCGTGAATCCATGCTGAGATTCATTTATCAAGTTATGCTCTTCAAGGTGACTTCTGATAATGTCAGCTATAATTGATTCTAATAACTTGCCCACTATAGATGTCAGGCTTATTGGATGGTAATTTGAAGGAGTGGACTTATCCCCTGATTTGAATATAGGAACCACATTAGCCATCTTCCACAACTCTGGCACAACACCGGTAAGGATGGATGCATTGAATACACTCGTTAATGGCTGACTAAGCTCCATCTTGCATTCCTTAAGTACCCAGGAAAACAGCTCATCGGGTCCCGGGGACTTATTTTGCTTCAGTTTGTCTATCTGTTTAATAACCATGTCCCTCGTGACAGTAATATTAGTTAACTTAAATTCATCAGTAACTAAATAATCGTTAATTACTGGAATCTCATTTACATCTTCCTGTGTAAAAACTGACAAAAAATAGTCTTTAAATAAGGAGCACATTTCCAGTTCGTTATCCGTCAGCTGTCCATTCCCAATTTTCAGAGGTCCTACTTTTTCCTTCACCTTCGTCCTATACACTTGAAAGAACCCCTTTGGATTAGTCTTTGATTCATTAGCAACTCTAATTTCATAGTCACGTTTAGCCTTTCTAATCCCCTTTTTTACTTCTCTTTTAAGCTGAACATATTGGTCAGTAAGGTTAACCTCTCCTCTTCTGATGCGCCTATAAATTCCCCTTTTCTCCCCTAATAGATGCTTTAGCCTCCTGTTAACCCATTTGGGATCGTTATTATTAGACCTAATTTCTCTCTGGGGAATGTATATACTCTGGGCATGGTGTACATTATTAAGAAAACAATCATAAAAGCAGATCCCTTCATAATCATAAGTATGATCATCGTTAATAAAATCATTAGCTAGATAACTCCAATCAAGATTAGACAGGTGTTCCCTAAGTCCATTATAATTGGCAGAACGAAAATCAGGGATTTTTACTGTATTATCATTATTCTTGCATTCCCAGTTAATGCTAAAAGTGATGGATTTGTGATCACTTGCGCCAAGCTCTTCAGTGATCTCCAGATTATTCACGAGTGTTTCCTTATTTGACAAGACTAGGTCTAGCAAATTATTACCCCTGGTAGGCTCTGTTACGCTCTGCTTCAGAAAACAGTCCTGGATTGTTTCCATAAAGTCGCTGGACTCTAGATTACCTGTCAAAGAATTCCAGTCAATTTGACTAAAGTTAAAGTCCCCTACTATGACTGTTATTGTGTCTAGAAGCCCTAACAATTTCGTCCCAAAGAAGTCTCCCTCTATCGTGATCCAAGCCTGGAGGTCGGTATATTACACCTAGAATTATTTTTTCTTGACCCTCTACGAACTCTACCCAAACAGATTCTGTTACTGCTCCATCTATTTTTATACCTGTTTTTATGCAACAATTAATATTTTCTCGAACATATAATGCAACTCCTCCCCCCTTCCCATTAGATCTATCCACATTGAACAACTTAAATCCCTGAATATTACACTCAGCAGTCTTATCCCGACTCTTTAAATCATACCATGTTTCAGTTAATGCAATGATATCAAAGTTCCCAGCACATGCTACCAAACGTAGTTCATTAATTTTATTTCTTGCACTTCGACTGTTAGCATAAAATACCATCATATGTTTTTTCTTCTGCACATTTTTCCTATTCATCTTTGTTTTTACACAATTTCTGAAATTATCAGTACCCATAGTTACTCCATGACAGTTACTATTAAGATTCTTAATATCAGAGCATAAGTCAATATATCCACACTCATTATTTATCATTTCTAAACCCATACCTCTAACTAATCCTAGTTTAAAGTCCTAACAACCCCCTCAACTGAGTTAGCAAGAAAACCCACACCTGCCCTGGATAAGTGAACCCCATCCCTGGCATACATGTCATTTCGACCATAGAAGTTGTCCCAGTTGTCAATGAATGGTACTGCAATATCCTTACAGTGTTTATCCAGCCAACAATTAATACCAATTGCTCTGGACAACCATTCATTACCAACACCTCTTCTTGGCAAAATGCCACATATAACAGGGCACCCCCCCCTTCTTCCTAATTATGTCTATAGCTGTCCTGAACTTTCTAACTAAATCCTCACTTCTACGCTTGCCTACATCATTGCCTCCAGCACTGAGGCAAATAATAGGATTGATCCCATTACCGTTCATGATGATGTCAAGCCGGCTAACAATGTCCTCCATCCCAGCCCCAGGAAAGCAAACAGGTGTAGTGTTTGATATGTGGAAGATGGCTAATGTAATTCCTATTTTTAAAACAGGGGACGAGTCGTTACCGTCAAATTACCGCCCAATAAGCCTGACCTCAATTGTAGGCAAATTACTAGAGTCAATTATAGCTGAGATTATAAGAAGCCATCTTCATAAGCATAGCTTGATTAATGATACTCAGCATGGATTCACAAGAGGCCGGTCTTGTCTAACTAATTTATTAACTTTCTTCAGTAAAGCTTTTGAGTGTGGAAAAAGACACTTATGTACAGTTCAGGACATTTATTAAAGGAAACGTTTCGCCACGAGTGGCTTCTTCAGTCCTAATACAGAGAAAACTAATAAAACACTTATATATATAGTGGCAGGAGTCAGGTGAGGTGACGCGTGGGTAGAGGTGGTAGAAGTAGTAGTAGTAGTAGTAGTAGTAGTAGTAAAGGACCTAAGGAGGTGAGGCAAGAGAGGGACCTGCTGGCATCAAGTAACACCAGTTCCCAGGATGGGTAATATCCTCTTGCTTAGTAATTTTGAAATACTGTAACTACCGGATTTTTGCTTTATAGTGTTACTGACAGAAATTAGTGCAGCTTCAATGCATTTTCTCCGTCTTAAGTCGTCTTCTTTAATAACTAGTTTAGCTTCATTGAATTTCATGAGGTGTCCAACATCGTCTCTATGTTGAACACATGCGTTTTTGCGGTCATCATTTCTGCAAGCATTTTTGTGTTCTGCTATTCTAATGTCCAGAGTTCTGGCTGTTTCCCCTACATATACTTTGTCACACCCCCCACATGGTATAGTGTAGATTCCTGCACTTGTGCCAGAATCATGCTTGGGTTTTTGTATCAGGTTCCTAATAGTAGTTGAAGAGCTGGTAGATATTTTAGCCAGTTTTCTGTCAAACATTTTTGAAACATTAGTGGCAACGTTGCTGACCGGTAAAACGATGTAACTTGGAGGCTTTTCTTCAATTTGATAGGTGTTGGTCTTGCTGAGGATACGTGTCGCACGTTTCCTACAGTCACGTATGAAGTGTAGGGGAAAGTGCAGTGAACTAAAAGAGTTGGTGATGTATGTACATTCTTCTTCGAGGAACTGTGGACTGGAAATTCTGTAGGCTCTCAGAAAGAAGCCAATAACTACCCCTCTTTTAGTTCTTGTGTCATGGTGAGAGAAGAAATGTAGAAGATCGTTCTTGTAGGTAGGCTTCCGGAAGACTTTAAAAGAAAGTTTATTTTCCCCCTGTGCATAAGAGAACGTCGAGAAAAGGTAACTGGTTGTCCTTCTCCTCCTCTAGTGTAAATTTAATACTAGGTTCCAGAGTGTTGATGGTGTTGAGGATGCCCCGTACGTCAAGATTTTTGGGTACAATGACCAAAATATCATCTACGTACCGCATCCATGTAACTGAGCGAGGGATGTTACTGAGGATCCTTCTTGATTCCAGGTCCTCCATATATAAATTGGCAAGAACTGCACTAAGGGGGGATCCCATGGCTAGTCCGAAGAGTTGTTTGTACTTCTTGTCCTCAAACCTAAAACAGTTATAACGAACACAAAGTTCGACAAGGCTCACAAAATCTTGGCGGGGTACAGGTAACTCTGTATCATCTTTAATCACTATATATATAAGTGTTTTATTAGTTTTCTCTGTATTAGGACTGAAGAAGCCACTCGTGGCGAAACGTTTCCTTTAATAAATGTCCTGAACTGTACATAAGTGTCTTTTTCCACATCTTGTCGGTATCACCATACCATTTCCTCAAAGCTTTTGAGGCTGTTGACCACGATAAAGAATTTGATATTATTTACTTAGATTTTAGTAAGGCTTTTGATAGAGTTCCGCACCATAGACTGTTAAAGAAAGTGGCAGCTCATGGCATTGGGGGAAAAATGCTCTCGTGGATCGAGTCATGGCTCACTGACAGGAAGCAGAGAGTGTCCATAAGTGGGGTTAAATCCGAGTGGGGATCTGTAACAAGTGGCGTTCCACAGGGATCAGTCTTGGGCCCGTTGTTGTTTATAATATATATCAATGATCTTGATGAGGGAATTACTAGTGATATGAGCAAATTCGCCGATGACACAAAGAAAGGTAGGATAATTGATTCAAACGTAGACGTTATGGAGCTTCAGGAGGATTTAAACAAACTATTCTTGGTCAGAAAAGTGGCAGATGCAGTTCAATGTAGATAAATGCAAGGTTCTGAAGCTTGGGAGTGCCCATAACCCTAGTACTTATAAGTTTAATGATGTAGAACTTAGCCATACAGATTGCGAAAAGGACTTGGGGGTTATGGTGAGCAGCAACCTTAAACCAAGACAGCAATGCCTAAGCGTACGTAATAAGGCAAATAGATTACTGGGATTTATATCAAGAAGTGTAAGCAACAGAAGTCCAGAGGTCATACTGCAGCTTTATACATCATTAGTAAGGCCTCGCCTAGATTATGCAGCTCAGTTCTGGTCTCCATATTACAGAATGGACACGTCAGTGGTGACGTGTACTTAGCTCAGTGGTGACGTGTACTTAGCTCAGTGGTGACGTGTACTTAGCTCAGTGGTGACGTGTACTTAGCTCAGTGGTGACGTGTACTTAGCTCTGTGAAGAAGTGTCTTGTTTGCTCCCATGGACTGAACCAAGATGCCCTCCATCGAGCAACTTTACCAGCAACTTAAGGAAGAATTGAGGGCAGCGAAGATGGAGATACGGCGATTGACCGAGGAAAACAAGAGGATTCGTAGTAGTCCTCCTGTTTCGAGTCCTCAGGTCAAGAAGGGATCGTGGTCAGTGGCTGGACAGCAGGGGACGACGAAGTTGACGATCAAGAAGACGAATGGAAAGCCAGAAACGATGAAGAAGAAAGAGACTGCTGTGGAAACTCCCGTGGAAACCTCCAACGCATTCTCGGTGCTACCCGACGAATGTGAGTCTACTACTGGGATCGTCACGACGAACGACAACAAGGAAGGTAAGAATATTGTTGTTGTTGGGGATAGCCAGGTTAGATACATGGATAGGGCATTCTGCTTGAAGGACAGGAGTAGGAGACAAAGGGTATGCTTTCCTGTGGCTGGGATGGAGGATATTGTTAGCCGGCTTGACAACATCATGAACGGTAATGGGATCAATCCTATTATTTGCCTCAGTGCTGGAGGCAATGATGTAGGCAAGCGTAGAAGTGAGGATTTAGTTAGAAAGTTCAGGACAGCTATAGACATGATTAGGAAGAAGGGGGGGTGCCCTGTTATATGTGGCATTTTGCCAAGAAGAGGTGTTGGTAATGAATGGTTGTCCAGAGCAATTGGTATTAATTGTTGGCTGGATAAACACTGTAAGGATAATGCAGTACCATTCATTGACAACTGGGACAACTTCTATGGCCGAAATGACATGTATGCCAGGGATGGGGTCCACTTATCCAGGGCAGGTGTGGGTTTTCTTGCTAACTCAGTTGAGGGGGTTGTTAGGACTTTAAACTAGGATTAGTTAGAGGTATGGGTTTAGAAATGATTAATAATGAGTATGGATATATTGACTTATGCTCTGATATTAAGAATCTTAATAGTAACTGTCATGGAGTAACTCTGGGTAATGATAATTTCAGAAATTGTGTAAAAACAAAGATGAATAGGAAAAATGTGCAGAAGAAAAAACATATGATGGTATTTTATGCTAACAGTCGAAGTGCAAGAAATAAAATTAATGAACTACGTTTGGTAGCATGTGCTGGGAACTTTGATATCATTGCATTAACTGAAATGTGGTATGATTTAAAGAGTCGGGATATGACTGCTGAGTGTAATATTCAGGGATTTAAGTTATTCAATGTGGATAGATGTAATGGGAAGGGGGGAGGAGTTGCATTGTATGTTCGAGAAAATATTAATTGTTGCATAAAAAAAGGTATAAAAATAGATGGAGCAGTAACAGAGTCTGTTTGGTAAGACACATATGCAACAGTTAGGTATCTTTATTATGAAACGTTTCGCCTACACAGTAGGCTTCTTCAGTCAAGTACAGAAAAGTTGATAGAAGCAGAAGATACTTGAAGACGATGTAATCAGTCCATCACCCTTAAAGTTTTGAGGTGGTCAGTCCCTCAGTCTGGAGAAGAGCATTGTTCCATAGTATGAAACAATTGTTTCATACTACAATTGTTTCATACTATGGAACAATGCTCTTCTCCAGACTGAGGGACTGACCACCTCAAAACTTTAAGGGTGATGGACTGATTACATCGTCTTCAAGTATCTTCTGCTTCTATCAACTTTTCTGTACTTGACTGAAGAAGCCTACTGTGTAGGCGAAACGTTTCATAATAAAGATACCTAACTGTTGCATATGTGTCTTACCTAACAACCTGTCGGTATTTTATACCATTTTAATGTTCAGAGTCTGTTTGGGTAGAGTTCGTGGAGGGTCAAGAAAAACTAATTCTAGGTGCAATATACCGACCTCCAGGCTTGGATCACGATAGAGGGAGACTTCTTTGGGACGAAATTGTTAGGGCTTCTGGACACAGTAACGTAGTCATAGTAGGGGACTTTAACTTTAGCCAAATTGACTGGAATTCTTTGACAGGTAATCTAGAGTCCAGTGACTTCATGGAAACAGTTCAGGACTGTTTTCTGAAACAGAGTGTAACTGAACCTACCAGGGGTAATAATTTGCTAGACCTAGTCTTGTCAAATAAGGAAACACTCGTGAATAATCTGGAGATCACTGAAGAGCTTGGCGCAAGTGATCACAAATCCATCGCCTTTAGCATTAATTGGCAATGCAAGAATAATGATAATACAGTAAAAATCCCCGATTTTCGTTCTGCCGATTATAATGGACTTAGGGAACATCTGTCTAATCTTTATTGGGGTTATCTAGCTAATGATTTTATTGACGATAATCATACATAAGAACATAAGAATGTAGGAACACTGCAGAAGGCCTACTGGCCCATACGAGGCAGGTCCTTATCAAAACGACATCTACCTAAAGCTACTCAAGAAACAACTCCCGCACCCCCCAACACCAATCAAACCCAGCCCCTCCCGCTCATATATTTGTCCAGTCTCTTCTTAAAGCTACCCAAGGTCCTAGCCTCTATCACCCCACTGGGAAGACTGTTCCACGCATCTACAACTCTGTTAGAAAACCAGTACTTACCTATGTCCTTTCTAAATCTAAATTTATCCAACTTAAATCCATTATTCCTGGTTCTTACCTGGTTCGACACCCTCAGTACTTTATTAATGTCTCCCTTGTTTATGCCCGTCATCCACTTATACACTTCGATGATATCTCCCCTCATTCTACGCCTCTCCAGAGAGTGGAGATTTAAGGCTTTAAGTCTTCTTCATACGGGAGGTTCCTTACACAGTAAATCATTTTAGTCATTCTTCTCTGTATGTTCTCTAATGAGTCTATGTCCATCCTGTAGTAAGGGGACCAAAACTGAGCAGCATAATCTAAATGAGGCCTCACTAGTGATGTATAGAGCTGTAAAATAACTTTTGGACTTCTGTTACTTATACTTCTTGAGATAAATCCAAGTAATCTGTTGGCCTTGTTGCGCACACTGAGGCACTGCTGTCTTGGCTTTAGATTTCTGCTTACCATGACTCCCAAGTCTTTTTCACATTCTGTATGACCAAGCTCTACTTCACCTAGATTATAGCTTCGAGGGTTATTTTCATTACCAAGGGCAAGTACCTCACACTTATCCACATTAAACTTCATCTGCCATTTCTCAGACCAAGACATTAATTTGTTCAAATCGTCCTGGAGTTCATTGATATCCTCCTCAGAGTGAATTATACGGCCTATCTTTGTATCATCAGCAAACTTACTCATGTCACTAGTAATCCCTTCATCAAGGTCATTAATGTAAATTATGAACAAGAGAGGGCCTAAAACTGATCCTTGTGGAACGCCACTAGTGACTAATCCCCATTCAGATTTCACTCCATTAATGGTAACTCTCTGCTTTCTATTGGTAAGCCATGCCTCAATCCATGCTAGAAGTTTACCTCCTATACCATGAGCTGCCACTTTTCTTAAGAGTCTCTTGTGAGGTACTCTGTCGAAGGCTTTACTAAAATCCAAATAAACAATATCATATTCCTTATCACTTTTATGATTGTTTTCTTAATAATGTACACAGAGCCCAGAGTATATACATTCCCCAGAGAGAAATTAGGTCTAATAATAACGATCCCAAATGGGTTAACAGGAGGCTAAAGCATCTATTAGGGGAGAAAAGGGGAATTTATAGGCGCATCAGAAGAGGAGAGGTTAACCTTACTGACCAATATGTTCAGCTTGAAGATTGAGACACTTATGCAGCATATGGGAATCTTTATTCAGGAAACGTTTCGCCACACAGTGGCTTCATCAGTCCAATACAAAGAGGAAGGCGTAAGGAGAGAACATAAGAACATAAGAAAGGAGGAACACTGCAGCAGGCCTGTTGGCCCATACTAGGCAAGTCCTTTACAATTCATCCCACTAACAAACATGTGACCAACCCAATTTTCAATGCTACCCAAGAAATAAGCTCTGATGTGCAAGTCCCACTCAAATCCAACCCCTCCCACTCATGTACTTATCCAACCTATATTTGAAACTACCCAAAGTCCTAGCCTCAATAACCCAACTAGGTAGACTGTTCCACTCATCAACTACCCTATTTCCAAACCAATACTTTCCTATGTCCTTTCTAAATCTAAACTTATCTAATTTAAATCCATTACTGCGGGTTCTCTCTTGGAGAGATATCCTCAAGACCTTGTTAATATCCCCTTTATTAATACCTATCTTCCACTTATACACTTCGATCAGGTCTCCCCTCATTCTTCGTCTAACAAGTGAATGTAACTTAAGAGTCTTCAGTCTTTCTTCATAAGGAAGATTTCTAATGCTATGTATTAATTTAGTCATCCTACGCTGAATGTTTTCTAACGAATTTATGTCCATTCTGTAATATGGAGACCAGAATTGAGCTGCATAATCTAGGTGAGGCCTTACTAATGATGTATAAAGCTGCAGTATGACCTCTGGACTTCTGTTGCTTACACTTCTTGATATAAATCCCAGCAATCTATTTGCCTTATTACGTACGCTTAGGCATTGCTGTCGAAGTAGGTCTTCGTCCAAAGGTTGAACAAGTGTTGAAGAATTCTTTGTAACAAGATCCCATGATGCTGCAGTGTCTGACAGTTGTGATGAATGGTTTGAAAAACCGACAAGTTGAAGATTGAGACACTTATGCAGCATATGGAAATCTTTATTCAGGAAACGTTTCGCCACACAGTGGCTTCATCAGTCCAATACAAAGAGGAAGGCGTAAGGAGAGGAGGAGAATGAGGTAATCAGTCCCTCAGCCTGGAGTCGATGTGTTCAGTCCATCAATCTTGTAGAATGTACAGCATAGGGCCGTAGACGTGGCTTATATACTGTAGTGAGGTGACGTGAAGCAGATGGAGGCGGGGTCATAGTGGTACCATCCACTAGTCGAAGTAGGTCTTCGTCCAATCTGCTTCACGTCACCTCACTACAGTATATAAGCCACGTCTACGGCCCTATGCTGTAGAACACTTCGACAGTGAGAAGCGATCAAGCGACTTAGCTCGAGTGGTGACGTGTGCTTACCTAACACATCGACGATCTCGCCTCTCTCGAAATTACCCCGTGTTGAGTAGTGCTTTGAGTAGTGCTTGCTGGACCTTCGTCTTCCTCTCCACCATCAGGATTGGTGCGTCGGTGGTTGCCGACCGAAGGGCAGGAAGCCTCTTGCTGCCTGAATTCTCTTCGCCTGTTGACTGCACGCCATACAGCCAGTCTCGCCACCACTCAGGATATACAGTGCTCCATCAAGCTACAGTTCACCTCCTCAGTGTCCTGCGCCAGGCAAGTACGTGTGTCTACTTACACGTACTTGCCTAGCTGAGTACTCTCACTTTTTGGCCGATTGTAACCTCCAATTACATCTTTTCGTAATTAGACGATGCCTTCGTTGCCTTCCACCTCCCACCCCCCTTCCACTCTCCCCCAACCTCCCACACCTGCCTCTGCTTCTACTAAATCCAATTCCTTCTCGCTAAACCTCAAATTTTCTAATCCTGATGCCACTATCTGTCCGGAAAATTTATTATATCAGATCACTGGTGCACCTCAACTTAAAGTCTTCAAAACCAACTCAGGCTTCAAACTCCTTCTTGACAAACATTCCTACGAAGCGTACACCTCAAGCGATACCAGACAAAAACTTCTCAACGCAGGCTTCACCATTATTTGGACTCCGGAGCACCGTGCCAAAAGCACAGTCATTGCTAAACACGTAGACTACTCTCTCCTGACAGCCTATGACACAGACAAAGAAGACTTAATAAAAGATATCAGTACTAAGAACAAAGTCTCTGTTGACGATATTTACAGACCAGAAAACTCTACCATTCTCAAAATACGCTGTTCTACTCCTGCTGACGCCTCTACACTCTTCAGTCAAGGAATCTTTGCCAAGACCATCCGCATTCCTCCAAACGCTCTCTTCACTCCGAACTTCCACCCAATCACACAATGTCTTAAATGCTACAAATTCGGCCACGACAAAAACACATGCACATCTACACAAGTCTGCTCCAGATGTTCAGCAACTGGCCACTTCTGGAATACTTGCAACCTCCCCCTTAAATGTTCTAACTGCGGCGGGTCACACACTGCAGTTGCAAATTCCTGCCCTTCTAGAAAGCACATTCTCTCCTCCCTCAGAGCAAACCAACCTCCCTCCCTACCCAACCCCTTCCCTGCTCCTCCCTCCCCTTCCTTACCTCCCTCCCCTACCCCCAATGCCTGGGCCTCCCCACGCACTTGGTCTACCTCTTCTACTCTACACACATCAAACACCAACACACAGACTACAAGCACTTCTCCTTCTACACCCACACTAGACTACAAAACTAACTGTCAACTTGCCACTGCTGCCCACTCTGCGATGGTAATCTCACAAGCTTACCAATCAGACTACTCACATGTCCTTAACCTAATCTTGTCTGCTAACAATCTTCCCTCTTTAATTATCCCTCCTTCCTGCTTCTCTTCCAAGCCTCCTACAACCTCTCCCTCCTTCCTCTCTCCCACCCCCCCCACTTCCTACTCCCACCAGCTCTCCTCCTCCCACCAGCTCTCCTCCTCCACTACCTCTCTTCACTACTTCTACACCTCCCACCAACACCCCTACTGCTACTGCTACGACCACCCCTCCCCCCACTTCCTTACCCACTTCATCCCCTTCCAAAGCTTCCACTTCCTCACAGCTTACCAAAACTTCCACTTCCTCTGCATCCACCTTCGCCCACTCCACCACAACCAAAACCTCATCCAGGTCCAACTCCACCTCCTCCAGACAAAATCCACTCAAACCTAAACCTACCCCAACTTCTAACGGACAGACCAAAGAACATAAAAACAGATCCATCTCTTCCTCCCCCTCCAGGAAACGGGTCCGTAGCACCTACAAACACACATCCACTGATGGCACCACTATCGCGGGCTTTAATCCAAACTCCTC
This sequence comes from Cherax quadricarinatus, assembly GCF_038502225.1. NCBI lineage: Eukaryota > Metazoa > Arthropoda > Malacostraca > Decapoda > Parastacidae > Cherax > Cherax quadricarinatus. Next base: position 21,769,313 of record NC_091333.1, on the reverse strand, counting down.
CCCCGACATTAACTTTGCTAAGACGAAACCATTAAATCACGTTTAAGGCGATTCAGTTCAACGTACGTTCTTACTTTACAATTAGACACCTACTGGCCGAGCTCCTTGAAGCAGAGAGGCCAGATATTGTTTTGCTAAACAGTACCTGCCTCAAAGCCCCTCAATGTATCCGCCATTATGGTTATACTGCACTACAGTCCCCCTATGATCCCCACGATGGGGTTGCCATCCTTGTCAATTCCAACATAAAACATGAATTTCTCCCAATCCCTTTTATTCACCAACACTGTCTTGCGGTCAGAATACACACCCACCTTGGCCCCTTTATCTTTTTCACCACCTATGCTCGCCCAAACACTACTCTCAACATACACGACCTCTCCTTAGTCTTCAACTACACCAACACACCAACTTACCTACTAGCTGACATGAATGCCAAACACACTGCCTTTCATCACACCAGTAACAACCAACTTGGTCACCAATTACTCAACTTCACAAACCATAAACACCTAATTCATCTTGGCCCAGACTTCAATACCTTCTTCAACCACACGGGCCAAGGCAAACCAGACATCATTCTGGCAAACCGAGCCAGCTCTCTATTTCAACATTACATCTCACCTGGCCCTATTACAGGCTCTGATCACATCCCAGTCATCTTACACATCTCCTCCAACCCTATCCTCATTCCAACCACACCTTCATTCTCCTACATGAACGCTGACTGGGATGCTTTCAAACAACACATAGACAATATTAACCTCACCTATGACTACAACAACAAACCTATCTCTGACATCGATACTCAACTTGATCTCATCCAGGACACCATTACACAAGCAGCCAACATCGCAATACCAAAGAAAACTCACACCACTCGTTATTCCTTCAAACCGTCACTCAGAACAAGAAGACTAATTATCTGCTACCACAACCGCTTCCTCTACAACACACATAGATTTAATCAAGTCCGATTAGATCTCACTTACCTTAGAAACAACATTTTACACAGCCTAGACCAAGACCACAACAATCACTGGTCACGACTAATACAACAAGCGGACAGGCAGCGTGTTAAAAACACTAAAGCCTTCTGGAACTATCAAAAAAATCAGAGGCACTACTCCCACCAACAAATTCAAACACATCACCCACAACAACACACACATCTCAGACCCACAGGCTGCTACCAACATCTTCAAACACATCTGGGAGAACATCTTCCACGCTCACCCACCTCACCCTAACGTTATTCAACACATTCAGAACATAGAACACTGGAACACTGCACACACACAAGAAACAACACCAGACAGCCACATACATCTAGACACTCTTACCTCCTCCCAAGAACTCGACACTCCTTTCACCAACACAGACATTAAAACTCTCCTCAGACACCTTCCTCCAAAGGCTCCTGGTGCCTCTGGCCTAAACCATATTATCCTGAAACACCTTCCTGACTCTATCATTACTGCCTACACAAACCTCCTCAATGCCTCCCTTGCCTCTGGATACTTCCCTTCCCTCTTCAAAGCTGCCACTGCTATCCTCCTTCCTAAACCCAATAAAGACCACTCTGACCCTAGAAACTATCGCCCTATCAGCCTCCTCGAAACTTTAGGAAAACTCTTTGAAAAACTCATTAATCATCGCCTTCGCAGATACCTGGAACATAATTCTCTACTTTCAGATGGCCAGTTTGGCTTCAGAACACACAGATCCACACAGGATGCCATTAACATCATTCTCAACTACATCCACATAAACACAAAACAAAGAAACAGGACAGCCCTGGTTGCAAAAGACGTTGAAAAAGCTTTTGACACTGTGTGGCACGAGGGGCTCAAGTACAAACTCTGCACTAACTTCAACCTGCCTCTCAATACTCGTAAACTCCTCTGCAACTTCCTAGACGGCCGTACCATGAGAATCAAATTCCAAGGCTGTTACTCTGACTACTTCACACTAAATGCTGGAGTACCCCAGGGATCTGTCCTTTCCCCTACCCTCTACATTTTATACACTAACGACATTCCAACACCTATACACCACAACTCCATCACACTAGCCTATGCAGACGACATTACACAACTTATCACTCATGCCAATATAGATACACTCACACACAAAACACAAAATGAGGTTGACAGGATAGCCATCTGGGAACAAAAATGGAGGATCAAAACCAATGCAGCAAAATCCAGCATTACGTATTTTAACTACAGGAAACGTGATCCTCCATTACCTGTCGAACTCAGAACAGCTGACACCCGCACTTACTTCCCTATCACACAATCTGTCACTGTCCTTGGCGTTAATCTTGACTACCTTCTTCGTTTACACGGACACATTCACTCAAGGCATGCAATAGCTAGTAAGGCCCTTGCGGGCCTCTACAAGCTGAAACATGCCTCTCAACGCACCAAACTACACCTCTACAAATCCCTAATACGTCCTCTGATAACTTACTCTCCTCTAGCCCTCTCTCTTGCAGCAAAAACAAACTTACTTAAACTGCAGCGTGTCCAGAACAAGGCGCTGCGCTGGGTGCTTGATGTCAGATGGGAGGACTTCGCCACAAGCGAGTCTCTCCATGCCCAGTTAGACGTCCCTGCGCTGAATCTGTACTGGAAGAGGCTCAGTGACAGACAGATAGACAAACTTGAGACACGACATGACTACTGGACCTCTCTCCTTGACGAAGACATTCGCAGACCCACAAACCAACACAACCTTTTCTACTCCTTGCATGATCCTGCTCCTAACCCTACTTACAAATAACCTTAGATCCGCTGACAGGTACCTTCTAAGACAGGTACCATTCTCTGACCCACGTTCGCCTTAGCTTTTTTGGGTTAAGACATGACTCAGTTCTGCACTCCTCTCTAGCTCTAAAGGTCGCAAGTCCCTTACTCCCAGCTCACCCCACCGGAGTCCCAACAGAAGAACCGGAATTTCTCTTTTCAATATCTGTCCCACGATCGCCTTTGCTGCTGGGTTAAGCCCTGGCTCTATTTCTACGACTAAGAACACTCCTCTCCAGCACTATTCTTCGTCTGTCCCGTCTTCCCCACTCATCCCATTTGGGATCTTACCTGAACTTTCGTTCGTTCGTTCGTTCCTATGCTGTACATTCTACAAGATTGATGGACTGAACACATCGACTCCAGGCTGAGGGACTGATTACCTCATTCTCCTCCTCTCCTTACGCCTTCCTCTTTGTATTGGACTGATGAAGCCACTGTGTGGCGAAACGTTTCCTGAATAAAGATTTCCATATGCTGCATAAGTGTCTCAATCTTCAACTTGTCGGTTTTTCAAACCATTCATCACAACTGTCAGACACTGCAGCATCATGGGATCTTGTTACAAAGAATTCTTCAACACTTGTTCAACCTTTGGACGAAGACCTACTTCGACTAGTGGATGGTACCACTATGACCCCGCCTCCATCTGCTTCACGTCACCTCACTACAGTATATAAGCCACGTCTACGGCCCTATGCTGTACATTCTACAAGATTGATGGACTGAACACATCGACTCCAGGCTGAGGGACTGATTACCTCATTCTCCTCCTCTCCTTACGCCTTCCTCTTTGTATTGGACTGATGAAGCCACTGTGTGGCGAAACGTTTCCTGAATAAAGATTTCCATATGCTGCATAAGTGTCTCAATCTTCAACTTGTCGGTTTTTCAAACCATTCATCACAACTGTCAGACACTGCAGCATCATGGGATCTTGTTACAAAGAATTCTTCAACACTTGTTCAACCTTTGGACGAAGACCTACTTCGACTAGTGGATGGTACCACTATGACCCCGCCTCCATCTGCTTCACGTCACCTCACTACAGTATATAAGCCACGTCTATGGCCCTATGCTGTACATTCTATAAGATTGATGGACTGAACACATCGACTCCAGGCTGAGGGACTGATTACCTCATTCTCCTCCTCTCCTTACGCCTTCCTCTTTGTATTGGACTGATGAAGCCACTGTGTGGCGAAACGTTTCCTGAATAAAGATTTCCATATGCTGCATAAGTGTCTCAATCTTCAACATTGCTGTCTTGGTTTAAGGTTGCTGCTTACCATAACCCCCAAGTCCTTTTCGCAATCTGTATGGCTAAGTTCTACATTATTTAACTTATAAGTGCTAGGGTTATGGACACTTCCGAGCTTCAGAACCTTGCATTTATCTACATTGAACTGCATCTGCCACTTTTCTGACCATGAGTAGAGTTTGTCTAAATCCTCCTGAAGTTCCCTAACATCTACGTTTGAATCAATTATCCTACCTATCTTCGTGTCATCGGCGAATTTGCTCATATCACTAGTAATTCCTTCATCAAGATCATTGATATATATTATAAACAACAACGGGCCCAAGACTGATCCCTGTGGAACGCCACTTGTTACTGATCCCCACTCGGATTTAACCCCATTTATGGACACTCTTTGCTTCCTGTCTGTGAGCCATGATTCGATCCACGAGAGCACTCTTCCCCCAATGCCATGAGCTGCTACTTTCTTCAACAGTCTTTGGTGCGGAACTCTATCAAATGCCTTACTAAAATCTAAGTAAATAATATCAAATTCTTTATCGTGGTCAGCAGCCTCAAAAGCTTTACTGAAAAAAGTTAATAAATTAGTTAGACAAGACCGGCCTCTTGTGAATCCATGCTGAGTATCATTAATCAAGCTATGCTTATCGAGATGGCTTCTTATAATTTGAGCTATAATTGACTCTAGTAATTTGCCTACAATTGAGGTCAGGCTTATTGGGCGGTAATTTGACGGTAACGACTTGTCCCCTGTTTTAAAAATAGGAATTACATTAGCCATCTTCCACATATCAGACACTACACCTGTTTGAAGAGATAAATTAAAAATATTAGTTAATGGTTCACAGACTTCCATTTTGCATTCCTTTAGAACCCTTGAAAAAACCTCATCAGGACCCGGTGACTTATTTTGCTTCAGTCGGTCTATCTGCTTCACAACCATTTCACTAGTGACTATGATGTTACATAATTTATCTTCTTCTGGCCCACTATAAAAATTAATTACCGGAACACTACTAGTGTCTTCCTGTGTAAAAACCGAGAGAAAATAATTATTTAAAATCGAGCACATTTCATTCTCTTTGTCAGTAAGATGCCCATAGTTATTTTTAAGGGGACCTATCTTATCTCTGACTTTTGTTCTATATACCTGGAAAAAACTTTTTGGGTTAGTTTTAGAATCCCTAGCAACTTTAATTTCATAGTCCCTTTTAGCTTTTCTTATCCCCTTTTTAATGTCCCTCTTAGTGTCAATATACTGATTCATAAGATGACCCTCGCCTCTTTTGATACGCCTATAAATTCCTTTCTTATGCCCTAGTAGATATTTCAGCCTATTATTCATCCATTTTGGGTCATTTCTATTTGATCTAATTTCTTTATAAGGGATAAATGTTCTTTGAGCAGCATGTATTGTGTTCAGAAAACTGTCATATTGATAGCTCTCTTCGTTACCCCAGTCAACAGATGATAAGTGTTCTCTAAGCCCATCGTAATCTGCTAAGCGAAAATCTGGGACTGTTACTGAGTTATCCCTACTATCATACTTCCATTCAATTCTAAATGTAATTGATTTGTGGTCGCTAGCACCCAGTTCTTCTGAAACTTCTAAATTATTAACAAGGGATTCATTGTTTGCCAGAACTAAGTCAAGCAGGTTATTACCCCTTGTAGGTTCTGTCACAAACTGCTTCAGAAAACAATCCTGAACTACTTCTAAGAAGTCGTATGATTCTAAATTCCCAGTCAAGAAATTCCAATCAATATGACTAAAGTTAAAGTCTCCTAGAATTACTACATTATCGTGCCTTGTGGCCCTAACAATTTCCTCCCATAGTAGTCTTCCCTGGTCCCTATCTAAATTTGGGGGACGGTATATCACACCTAAAGTTAATTTTTCATGCCCCTCTGAAAATTCTATCCAAACAGACTCTGTATGTGTTACTTCAGACTTAATACCCATTTTAATGCAACAGTTCAAGCGATCTCGGACATACAATGCCACCCCACCCCCCTTCCCGATACTTCTATCTACTTGGAACAATTTGAAACCCTGAATGTGACATTCTGCAGGCATGTCCCGACTTTTTGAATTAAACCACGTCTCAGTAATGGCAAATACATCTATGTTACCTGCACTAGCAACTAGTCTCAACTCGTCCATCTTATTCCTAGCACTGCGACTATTTGTGTAATATATACTTAAGGACCCTCCTTTCTCTTTATCATTCCTGCTCCTTTCTGTTATTCCACTAAACCTATTACTGTCCTTGTCAATTAGTGCCACTGGCCTTCCGATATCCACCTCATTTTGCCTATTACTAGTTCTCCTAGTACTCATATTACTACCCTGAGACTTCACAGTTTTCCCGCAGAAACCCATACCACTAACTATTCCTAGTTTAAAGACCTAACAGCTCCCTCCACTGCGTTGGCCAGTGCTCCCACCCCACACCTAGACAAGTGAACCCCATCCCTGGCATACATGTCATTTCTGCCATAGAAGAGGTCCCAGTTGTCAATGAATGTTACCGCATTTTCCTTACAGTATTTGTCCAGCCAGCAATTGACACCAATTGCTCTGGACAACCATTCATTTCCAACTCCTCTCCTTGGCAAAATGCCACATATGACAGGTTTCCCACCCTTCTTCCTAATTATCTCTATTGCTGACCTATACCTGCTAATCAGGTCCTCACTCCTACGTCTGCCAACATCGTTGCCTCCAGCACTTAGACAGATAATAGGATTGCTCCCATTACCTCTCATGATGTCATCCAGACGGCTAACAATATCCTTCATCCCAGCCCCAGGAAAACACACTCTCTGCCTCCTACTCCTATCCTTCAAACAGAATGCCCTATCCATGTACCTAATCTGACTATCCCCAACAACAACAATGTTTTTACCTTCCTTGGCGTCGTCCGTAGTGATGCTCCGAGTAGTCGACTCAAATTCGCCAGGTAGCATTACACCACTTATAGAATTCGTCATGACGTTCTCGATGGTCTTCGTTGGGGTTTCTAGGGATGTCTCACTCACGTCTGCCAATGCTTCCTTGGTGCTCGTTGTGGCATTCCCAGTAGAACACTCACATTCGTCAGGTAGCACCGAGAATGAGTTGGAAGTTTCCACGGCAGTCTTCTGGTTTCTCGTTGTTTCTGCCTCTCCAACCGTTTTCTTAATCTTCAGCTTGGTTCCATGTTGCCCGACCACTGACCAAGCTCCCCTCTTAACCTGGGGACTCACAACAGGAGGATTACTACGAATCCTCTTGTTCTCCTCCATTAATCGCCGTATCTCCAGTTTAGCAACTCTGAGTTCTTCTCTCAGCTGCTGGTAAAGCTGCTCAAGAGAGGGCATCCTGGTTCAGATTCACAGAGAGCACACAAACAGGTCTTCACAGAGCTAAGTACACGTCACCACTGAGCTAAGTACACGTCACCACTTGTCCAGCCAGCAATTTACACCAATTGCTCTGGACAACCATTCATTTCCAACTCCTCTCCTTGGCAAAGAGATGCAATCCATCTAACCCTGTTGTTTTTGTTTTATCCTCGTGCCTCTGTCAGAGAGCTCCAGCAGCTTTGTAAGACTGGATTTTTTTCATCCCTAAATCGATCCTGGCTTTCTGTAAAAGAAAACCTCACTGTCTTCTCTGGAACTTTTGACTGTATGCATGTTGGTGCTGGCCTGTACGTAAGTGCCTTTTAAGAACATAAGAAAGAGGGAACACTGCAACAGGCCTACTGACCCATGCGGAGCAGGTCCATGTCCCCCCCCCGGATTAGCCCAATGACCCCCCCCCGGGTTAGCCCAGTGACCCACCCCCCCGGGTTAGCCCAGTGACCCACCCCCCCAGGGTTAGCCCAGTGACCAACCCAGTCTGGTCACCTCCACTCAAGGAAGGACCACGGCACCAGACCCAGCAGTACAAGCTAGTCAGGTCCAACTCACACCCACCCACACCCACTCGTGTATTTATTTAACCTATTTTTAAAACTACACAACGTTTTAGCCTGAATAACTGTACTCGGGAGTTTGTTCCACTCATCCACAACTCTATTACCAAACCAGTGCTTTCCTATATCCTTTCTGAATCTGAATTTTTTCAACTTGAAACCATTGCTGCGAGTCCTGTCTTGACTGGAAATTTTCAGCACACTATTTACATCCCCTTTATTTATTCATGTTTTCCATTTATACACCTCGATCATATCCCCCCTAATTCTACGCCTTTTGAGAGAGTGCAGATTCAGGGTCCTCAGTCTATCCTCATAGGAAAGATTTCTGATACATGGGATAATCTTTGTCATCCTCCTCTGTACGTTTTCCAGAGCATTTATACCATTCTGTAATACGGTAACCAGAACTGAGCAGCATAGTCTAAACGAGGCCTAACGAAGGATATATAAAGCTGAAGAACAACCTGAGGACTTCTGTTATTTATACTTACAGATATGAAGCCAAGAATTCTGTTAGCTTTATTGCGAACACTAATGCACTGTTGTCTTGGTTTTAGATTACTGCTAACCAGGACTCCTAAATCCTTTTCACAATCAGTAGTATTAAGATCTGCATTATTTAGTTTATATGTCGCATGGTTATTTTCCTGTCCAACATTTAGAACTTTGCATTTGTCTATATTAAACTGCATCTGCCACTTCTCCAACCTTTGCATCAGTCTATTCAAATCATCCTGGAGTGCTCTAGTGTCCTCATTAGAATGAGGACACTAAAGCACTAGGCCTATTTTGGTGTCATCAGCAAATTTGCTTATGTCGCTATTTATTCCCTCATCTATGTCGTGTATGTAAATTGTGAACAACGGGCCCAACACTGACCCCTGAGGAACACCGCTTGTGACGTGCCCCCATTCTGATTTCTCCCCATTTATGCAAACTCTCTGCTGCCTATTTGTCAACCATGCCTCTACCCAGGAAAAATTTTCTCCTATTCCGTGTGCCTTAAGTTTCCTCAATAGCCTCTGATGTGGAACTCTATCGAAAGCCTTACTGAAGTCCATATACACAATATCATATTCATTACTATGATCTACCTCCTCAAACACCTTATTGAAAAATATTAGTAAATTCGTAAGACAGGACTGCCCCTTTGTAAAACCGTGTTGAGATTCATTAATCAATCTGTGCCTATCAAGATGGCTACGAATTGCTTCGGCAATTATTGATTCCATAAATTTAACCACTATGGAGGTAAGGCTTATTGGTCTATAGTTCGAAGCCAAGGACCTGTCACCTGCCTTGTAAATAAATTAGACACGTGTGCAACTCTTGGGTATCTTTATTGAGGAAACGTTTCGCCACACAGTGGCTTCATCAGTCCATACAAAGGAGAATCTTGAAGAACAGGAGGAGAATGAGGTAATCAGTCCCTCAACCTTGAGTCGATGTGGTCAGTCCATCAATCTTGAATAGAATACGGCATACGTGCGGAGAAGGAGCTTATAAACCATAGGCAGGAGAGGTGCAGCAGTCATAGGTGGTGTCACATTTGTTCAATGTGGAAGTAGGTCGTGCCCAAGAATTAGGCAAGCGAAGAATTCCCAAGTATTAAGATCCCAAGAAGTTGCAGTGTCTGACAGGTTTGTAGATGAATGGTTCAGAGAACCGACATGTTGATAAATTAGACACATGTCTAATTTATCAACATGTCGGTTCTCTGAACCATTCATCTACAAACCTGCCTTGTAAATAGGTATTACATTTGCCATTTTCCACTTATCAGGCACTATGCCAGTTTGTAGTGATATGTTAAAAAGATTAGCCAAAGGTATGCTAAGTTCCTCTTTACATTCCTTTAACACCCTTGCAAACAGTTCATCAGGGCCTGGGGATTTGTTTGGTTTTAATTTCTCTATTTGTCTGTGGACCATGTCACTAGCTACTGCAATTGTGCATAGTTTATTATCGTCCTGTTCTACATAATCTATTATTTCAGGAATATCACTAGTATTTTTCTGGGTGAAAACTGAGAGGAAGTAGGTATTGAGAATTTCACACATATCCTTATCACTGTCAGTGATCTGACCAGAGTTACTCTTAAGTGGGCCAATCTTGTCCCTAATCTTACTTCTGTATACCTGAAAGAACCCTTTTTGGTTAGTTTTCGAATCCCTTGCAACCTTAGCCTCATAATCCCTTCTTGCTTTTCTTATTCCTTTCTTTATTTCTCTCTTTAATTGAATATATTGATTTCTTAACTGCCCAGCCCCTCTTTTGATATACCTATATATGCCTCTCAAGAAAGTCACTAGACTCAAGATTTCTTGTCATATTGTTCCAATCCATTTGTCTAAGGTTAAAATCTCCCATTATCACAACATTTTCATATCTAGATGCCTTATGAATTTCGTCCCATAACAGCTTACTGCACTCCCTGTCAAGGTTTAGGGGCCGATAAATCACACCCAAAATTAAATTGTCACGTCCCTCGAGAAACTGTAGCCAAACAGATTCTGTATTCGAGGTTTCTAATCTTATATCATGTCTAAGACAACAATTTAAATGTTTTCTGACATGCATTGCCACTCCACCACCCTTCCTGTTGACCCTATCAGTGTGGAATAGTTTATAACCCTGTATGTTGCATTCAGAAGGCATTTCTCTATCTTTCAGGTTGAACCAGGTCTCTGTTATACCAATAATATCTATATTACCTACACTTGCAAGTAATCTTAGCCCATCTATCTTAATTCTTAGACTCCTACTATTTGTATAGTAAACCTTAAGGGAGCTAGTCACTTGTCCTCTGCTATCTCTTTGTTTGTTGGTCAGTTGATTTTCCATTACTAGCAATTTTATTTTGAATATTGTCTTTTAAGTATATCCCTGAGGTATCCCGGTAATAACTGCTGTTTTTAACCCTAATACTGCAGCCTGATTGTTTCCCACAAACACCCATACCTCTATAATCTATCAGTTTAAATTCCTAGACAAGTCATCAATTACCCTCTCAATCGAATTGGCTAATGCAACCACTCCATCCCCAGAGAGATGAACCTTGCATACATATCACGTTTGCCAAAGAATAGGTGCCAGTTATCAATGAATGGGATTGCAAGTTCCTTGCAGTACCTGTCTAGCCAGCAATTTATACCAATTGCCCTAGACATCCATTCATTGCCCACTCCCTTTCTAGGCAAGATGCTACATATGACTGGGATCCCTCCCTTAGACCTGACTACTTCTATGGCTGACCTGTACTTATGCAGCAGCTCCTGTCTCCTGCCCTTCCCAGTGTCATTACCCCCAGCACTAAGACAGATAATGGGCTTGTTCCCATTACCTGACATAATATTATCCAACCTGCTGACTGTGTCACCAACACCAGCTCCAGGAAGGCACACCCTCTGTCTGACCTTTCTGTCTGTTACAAAATGCACGGTCCATATATCTTACCTGAGAATCTCCTACTATTAAAATATTCTTACCTTGATTAGCAGGGGAATCTGTGGTACCTTCAACCTCACTAACCACTGAAGTGCACTCGTCCTGGAGAACAGAGAATCGATTTCCTACCTTCACATCTTCTCTATTAACCCTCCTTATCTTCCTTCTTCCTGAACTGTGAACCACTTGCCACTTAAAGCGGCTGCCACTATCACTGCTAGTAACCATTTCCTCCTTATCAGCTAAATCCTTCTCACACTCACTCCCAAACTCATCTAGACAAAGCTTCAGCCTCCTATTTTCCTCCTGAAGAAGTAGAACCTCCTCCTTAACACTTTAACCTGAGATTCTAAAACACTACAACAAGCCATGGTGCTTGGTAACACCCCACGCTAACTCCCAGAGCTTAGGACAGGTATGACCGCAGGTGACCACTGATCTCATTTTACATTTGGAAACCACATTTGCTCTTTTCCAATTTATTGACACTTGATTGGAGAGCTTGGATGTATACCTTTGCTGTTTGATCACCGTGGTTCTGCTGCTTCTCTCAGCACCCATGGAGATGTGTTCTCTGGATCAATTATTTTTTTTAGTAGTCATTACTTCTCTTGTTGTGCTAATTCTTTGTAGTACCTGTTGACTCCGCCCGATTACAGTGCCAGTTCCAGTTTCGTCCATGAAGACTTTTCTAATATTTTGCTAATCTCTTCGCATACTTGCCATTTTTCGTCAGTGTCCCATCGTCATTCTTCAGCCTTATCACTTTGTCCTTCACAGTTGTCTTTTTGCTTATGTGGATGTGCAGTAACTCGGTTCTGTTTTGGCCTTTGATGATATAATCAAATTGTCTTTTAGCTTTTCTTCTTATTCTTGTTTATTTTTTTTCTGGCTCTCGCTTGATTCCCAGTTTTCTTCATTTTGTTTTGCTCTGTATTTGTACGTGGCTCTCTTGCTCCTCCTCTTATCCTTTCTACATTCTTGATTGAACCGTGGGCTTTTTGTGTTTCTCTTGTTTCTTTTCTTTATACTCTATACAATCTTTCCTTTGTCTTTTGCCACTAACTATTACTTCCACTCTTGTACAGTTTTGCCAGAGTTTCCTTTCTCATTGCATTTTCTCCCAAGTTTCTCATTCCATCATAGTCCGCTTGTCTGTGGTCTCATTTTTTGTTTCCTCCATTTCTCTTGCCATTTCCACATTTTCAAAACTTTGTATCACATGATAGCTAGTGGTTCCGCATTAGTAATTTCTTGTTCTTATTGTGTGTAAAAAAAACCTCTTAGTCTTGTTTTTTCATCATCTCCCTTATTCTTATTGTTTCCTTCAAATATCCCATATAATTCTTCATTACTGTTTCCACAAGTTTTTTTTCCTGTTTCTGGTTCTCACGGGGGTCCCAGTTTTCGAAGTCATTCTCCTTATATGTACTTGACACCTCCTTAGTATTAGTAGTTTAGCTTTGCTTCTCTTTCTCTCTACCACTGTCTGAAATGTACAAATTATTCTGTTAATCTGACTGCACTCCTCCCTTCGTCTTCTGTTATTTGGTGGTAGGTTATATATCAATGCCATTATTACTTTTGTCTTAACTGCCTTGGTGCCTCTTATATAACCCCTGAAATCCCATGTTTCCAGGTTTCCTAGTTTCTCAAATCTCCAGTGCTTTCTGACCCTCCTTTGTCGCCTTCTTTGCCTTTCCTTTTTTCTTAAAATTTGCTAACCCTTGGGAATATCACACTATTGCATGACTTCACCTTTATTGTGGAGTCTTACATAAGGGTACCACACATTAATTCTTGTATCTTACTGTTTGCTTCGTAAGCTGCTTTCTTGCTTCACTACTGGAGATACTGCACAAGAATTTTCTGTGGAGTGTTGGGGCATTTTCTGAATTTTTCCCCTCAGTTGATCCTCCCCTTTCGATTTAGCAGTCCTTTGCTGCTTCCTCTGTTCCTATGTCTCCCTTTCTATGTCGGGGTCTTCTTTGAGACAGACACACACGGACACACACACACGGACAGACACAGACAGACACAGACAGACAGACACAGACAGACAGACACACACAGACAGACACACACAGACAGACACAGACAGACAGACACAGACAGACAGACACAGACAGACACACACAGACAGACACACACAGACAGACACACACAGACAGACACACACACAGACAGACAGACACAGTCAGACAGACACAGACAGACACAGACAGACACACACAGACAGACACACACAGACAGACACACACAGACAGACACACACAGACAGACACACACAGACAGACACAGACAGACACACACAGACAGACAAACACAGACACAGACAGACACACACAGACAGACACAGACAGACACACACAGACACAGACAGACACACACAGACAGACACACACAGACAGACACACAGACACACACACACAGACACACACACACAGACAGACACAGACACAGACAGACACACACACAGACAGACACACACAGACAGACACACACAGACAGACACACACAGACAGACACACACAGACACACACAGACAGACACACACAGACAGACACACAGACACACACAGACAGACAGACACAGACAGACAGAGAGAGAGAGACACACACACACACACACACACAGACACACACACACAGACACACACACACAGACACACACACACAGACACACACACAGACACACACACACAGACACAGACACACACACACAGACACACACACAGACACAGACACACACACAGACACACACACAGACACACACACAGACACCGGCACACTGCTGCACCCAGCACACTGCTGTAACCAGCACACTGCAGCACCCAGCACACTGCTTCAACCAGCACACTGCTTCAGCCAGCTGACTGCTGCAACCAGCACACTGCTGCACCCAGCACACTGCTGCACCCAGCACACTGCTGCACCCAGCACACTGCTGCTCCCAGCACACTGCTGCTCCCAGCACACTGCTGCAACTAGCACACTGCTGCAACTAGCACACTGCTGCACCCAGCACACTGCTGCTCCCAGCACACTGCTGCACCCAGCACATTGCTACAACCAGCACACTGCTACAACCAGCACACTGGTACACCCAGCACACTGCTGCACCCAACACACTGCTGCACCCAGCACACTGTTGCAACTAGCACACTGCTGCACCCAACACACTGCTGCACCCAGCACACTGCTGCACCCAACACACTGCTGCACCCAGCACACTGCTGCACCCAGCACACTGCTGCACCCAGCACACTGCTGCACCCAACACACTGCTGCACCCAGCACACTGCTGCACCCAGCACACTGTTGCAACTAGCACACTGCTGCACCCAACACACGGCTGCACCCAACACACGGCTGCACCCAACACACGGCTGCACCCAACACACGGCTGCACCCAACACACGGCTGCACCCAACACGGCTGCACCCAACACACGGCTGCACCCAACACACGGCTGAACCCAACACACGGCTGAACCCAACACACGGCTGAACCCAACACACGGCTGAACCCAACACACGGCTGAACCCAACACACGGCTGAACCCAACACACGGCTGAACCCAACACACGGCTGAACCCAACACACGGCTGAACCCAACACACGGCTGAACCCAACACACGGCTGAACCCAACACACGGCTGAACCCAACACACGGCTGAACCCAACACACGGCTGAACCCATCACACGGCTGAACCCAGCACACGGCTGAACCCAGCACACGGCTGAACCCAACACACTACTGCACACAGCATACTGCTGCAATCAACATACTACTGCACCCAACACACTGCTGCACCCAACACATTACTGCACCCAACACACTGCTGCACCCAACACTGCTGCACCCAACACTGCTGCACCCAGCACGCTACTGCACACAGCACACTGCTGCACCCAACACACTACTGCACCCAAAACACTACTGCACCCAAAACACTGTTGCACCCAACATACTGCTGCACCCAACACTGCTGCACCCAGCACACTACTGCACACAGCACACTGCTGCACCCAACACACTTCTGCACCCAACACACTGCTGCACCCAACACACTGCTGCACCCAACTCACTGCAGTACCCAACTCACTGCTACACACAGCACACTGGTACACACAGCACACTGCTGCACCCAAGTCACTGCTACACACAGCACACTGCTACACAGCACACTACTACACACAGCACACTGCTGCACCCAAGTCACTGCTACACACAGCACACTGCTACACAGCACACTACTACACACAGCACACTGCTGCACCCAAGTCACTGCTACACACAGCACACTGGTGCACCCAAGTCTCTGCTACACACAGCACACTGGTGCACCCAAGTCACTGCTACACACAGCACACTGCTGCACCCAAGTCACTGCTACACACAGCACACTGGTGCACCCAAGTCACTGCTACACACAGCACACTGGTGCACCCAAGTCTCTGCTACACACAGCACACTGGTGCACCCAAGTCTCTGCTACACACAGCACACTGGTGCACCCAAGTCACTGCTACACACAGCACACTGCTGCACCCAAGTCACTGCTACACACAGCACACTGCTTCACCCAAGTCACTGCTACACACAACACACTGCTGCACCCAAATCACTGCTACACACAACACACTGCTGCACCCAAATCACTGCTACACACAGCACACTGCTGCACCCAAGTCACTGCTACACACAGCACACTGCTGCACCCAAGTCACTGCTACACACAGCACACTGCTGCACCCAAGTCACTGCTACACACAGCACACTGCTGCACCCAAGTCACTGCTACACACAGCACACTGCTGCACCCAAGTCACTGCTACACACAGCACACTGCTGCACCCAAGTCACTGCTACACACAGCACACTGCTGCACCCAAGTCACTGCTACACACAGCACACTGCTGCACCCAAGTCACTGCTACACACAGCACACTGCTGCACCCAAGTCACTGCTACACACAGCACACTGCTGCACCCAAGTCACTGCTACACACAGCACACTGCTGCACCCAAGTCACTGCTACACACAGCACACTGCTGCACCCAAGTCACTGCTACACACAGCACACTGCTGCACCCAAGTCACTGCTACACACAGCACACTGCTGCACCCAAGTCACTGCTACACACAGCACACTGCTGCACCCAAGTCACTGCTACACACAGCACACTGCTGCACCCAAGTCACTGCTACACACAGCACACTGCTGCACCCAAGTCACTGCTACACACAGCACACTGCTGCACCCAAGTCACTGCTACACACAGCACACTGCTGCACCCAAGTCACTGCTACACACAGCACACTGCTGCACCCAAGTCACTGCTACACACAGCACACTGCTGCACCCAAGTCACTGCTACACACAGCACACTGCTGCACCCAAGTCACTGCTACACACAGCACACTGCTGCACCCAAGTCACTGCTACACACAGCACACTGCTGCACCCAAGTCACTGCTACACACAGCACACTGCTGCACCCAAGTCACTGCTACACACAGCACACTGCTGCACCCAAGTCACTGCTACACACAGCACACTGCTGCACCCAAGTCACTGCTACACACAGCACACTGCTGCACCCAAGTCACTGCTACACACAGCACACTGCTGCACCCAAGTCACTGCTACACACAGCACACTGCTGCACCCAAGTCACTGCTACACACAGCACACTGCTGCACCCAAGTCACTGCTACACACAGCACACTGCTGCACCCAAGTGCACCCAAGTCACTGCTACCCCCAGCACACTGGTGCACCCAAGTCACTGCTACACACAGCACACTGCTGCACCCAAGTCACTGCTACACACAGCACACTGCT
Source organism: Cherax quadricarinatus (assembly GCF_038502225.1). NCBI lineage: Eukaryota > Metazoa > Arthropoda > Malacostraca > Decapoda > Parastacidae > Cherax > Cherax quadricarinatus. The sequence goes on along the minus strand of NC_091333.1, from coordinate 21,751,977 downwards.
GCACCCAAGTCACTGCTACACACAGCACACTGCTGCACCCAAGTCACTGCTACACACAGCACACTGGTGCACCCAAGTCACTGCTACACACAGCACACTGGTGCACCCAAGTCACTGCTACACACAGCACACTGGTGCACCCAAGTCACTGCTACACACAGCACACTGGTGCACCCAAGTCACTGCTACACACAGCACACTGGTGCACCCAAGTCACTGCTACACACAGCACACTGGTGCACCCAAGTCACTGCTACACACAGCACACTGGTGCACCCAAGTCACTGCTACACACAGCACACTGGTGCACCCAAGTCACTGCTACACACAGCACACTGGTGCACCCAAGTCACTGCTACACACAGCACACTGGTGCACCCAAGTCACTGCTACACACAGCACACTGGTGCACCCAAGTCACTGCTACACACAGCACACTGGTGCACCCAAGTCACTGCTACACACAGCACACTGGTGCACCCAAGTCACTGCTACACACAGCACACTGGTGCACCCAAGTCACTGCTACACACAGCACACTGGTGCACCCAAGTCACTGCTACACACAGCACACTGGTGCACCCAAGTCACTGCTACACACAGCACACTGGTGCACCCAAGTCACTGCTACACACAGCACACTGGTGCACCCAAGTCACTGCTGCACACAGCACACTGCTGCACCCAAGTCACTGCTGCACACAGCACACTGCTGCACCCAAGTCACTGCTGCACACAGCACACTGCTGCACCCAAGTCACTGCTGCACACAGCACACTGCTGCACCCAAGTCACTGCTGCACACAGCACACTGCTGCACCCAAGTCACTGCTGCACACAGCACACTGCTGCACCCAAGTCACTGCTGCACACAGCACACTGCTGCACCCAAGTCACTGCTGCACACAGCACACTGCTGCACCCAAGTCACTGCTGCACACAGCACACTGCTGCACCCAAGTCACTGCTGCACACAGCACACTGCTGCACCCAAGTCACTGCTGCACACAGCACACTGCTGCACCCAAGTCACTGCTGCACACAGCACACTGCTGCACCCAAGTCACTGCTGCACACAGCACACTGCTGCACCCAAGTCACTGCTGCACACAGCACACTGCTGCACCCAAGTCACTGCTGCACACAGCACACTGCTGCACCCAAGTCACTGCTGCACACAGCACACTGCTGCACCCAAGTCACTGCTGCACACAGCACACTGCTGCACCCAAGTCACTGCTGCACACAGCACACTGCTGCACCCAAGTCACTGCTGCACACAGCACACTGCTGCACCCAAGTCACTGCTGCACACAGCACACTGCTGCACCCAAGTCACTGCTGCACACAGCACACTGCTGCACCCAAGTCACTGCTGCACACATCACTGCTGCACACATCTCACTGCTGCACACAGCACACTGCTGCACCCAAGTCACTGCTGCACACAGCACACTGCTGCACCCAAGTCACTGCTGCACACAGCACACTGCTGCACCCAAGTCACTGCTGCACACAGCACACTGCTGCACCCAAGTCACTGCTGCACACAGCACACTGCTGCACCCAAGTCACTGCTGCACACAGCACACTGCTGCACCCAAGTCACTGCTGCACACAGCACACTGCTGCACCCAAGTCACTGCTGCACACAGCACACTGCTGCACCCAAGTCACTGCTGCACACAGCACACTGCTGCACCCAAGTCACTGCTGCACACAGCACACTGCTGCACCCAAGTCACTGCTGCACACAGCACACTGCTGCACCCAAGTCACTGCTGCACACAGCACACTGCTGCACCCAAGTCACTGCTGCACACAGCACACTGCTGCACCCAAGTCACTGCTGCACACAGCACACTGCTGCACCCAAGTCACTGCTGCACACAGCACACTGCTGCACCCAAGTCACTGCTGCACACAGCACACTGCTGCACCCAAGTCACTGCTGCACACAGCACACTGCTGCACCCAAGTCACTGCTGCACACAGCACACTGCTGCACCCAAGTCACTGCTGCACACAGCACACTGCTGCACCCAAGTCACTGCTGCACACAGCACACTGCTGCACCCAAGTCACTGCTGCACACAGCACACTGCTGCACCCAAGTCACTGCTGCACACAGCACACTGCTGCACCCAAGTCACTGCTGCACACAGCACACTGCTGCACCCAAGTCACTGCTGCACACAGCACACTGCTGCACCCAAGTCACTGCTGCACACAGCACACTGCTGCACCCAAGTCACTGCTGCACACAGCACACTGCTGCACCCAAGTCACTGCTGCACACAGCACACTGCTGCACCCAAGTCACTGCTGCACACAGCACACTGCTGCACCCAAGTCACTGCTGCACACAGCACACTGCTGCACCCAAGTCACTGCTGCACACAGCACACTGCTGCACCCAAGTCACTGCTGCACACAGCACACTGCTGCACCCAAGTCACTGCTACACACAGCACACTGCTGCACCCAAGTCACTGCTACACACAGCACACTGCTGCACCCAAG
>NC_091333.1:21734454-21746954 GCF_038502225.1 Cherax quadricarinatus | reverse complement strand
GCTGGCCAGCAAAATGAGATCAGTTATGTGGCTGCCTTCACCAAATTCAACCAGAATAATAAAAACATACAGTGGGATCAAATCAACCATGTCCTAAATGAAACAAACTGGGAAGATATCCTAAAGAACATGGATCCGAACCTTTGTTTAGAAAAAATTAACTGTGGCACTTGAGGTATGCTCAAGACACATTCCCTTAAGAAAAAAGGAGAGAAGATATAAACTAGACAGAGACGCTCCCTCTACAGGTGAAGGCGAAGAATCAGAGCTGCTGAAAGGGGCCAGTATATGTGAAATACGGAAGGAGACACTGGCCAGAGAAATAGAAAATATCGAACTTAAGCTTAAGGAATCATATAGGAGCCAAGAAACTCAAGAACTTAAAACCATACATGAAATAGAAAAAAATGTATTTCTTTTCCTATGCCAAATCTAGGGCAAAAACCACATCCAGTATTTGGCCCCTGTTTAAACGAGATGGGACTGACACAGATGATAGCAAAAAAAAAAAAAAATGAAATACTGAATTCCCAATATGACTCAGCGTTTAGTGAGCCGTTAGTCAGACTAAAGGTCGAGACCCAAAATTCAGTTGATTCAAGAATTTCTGATATCTTAACACAACGAGACTCTGAAAAAAACAGTAAGTGACACGCCCATGCACTCTGCCCCAAGCACAGACTCGTGGAACTCTGTGTTCATCAAGAACTGCAAGAAACCCCTTTCAAGTGCCTTAAACATTCTGTGAAGAGGGAGCATGGATACAGGGGTCAGCCCACAGTCAATAAAAACAACAGATATAGCCCCACTCCACAAGGGTGGCAGTAGAGTAATTGCAATGAATTACAGACCGATTGCGCTAACGTCCCACATCATGAAAATCTTTGAAAGCGTTCCAAGAAGCATGATCGCCAACAGCTTGGATACCCATTAATTACACAACCCAGGGCAGCATGGGTTTAGAATAGGTCGCAGGTCGCTACTTCCTCTCACAGCTACTGGATCACTGGATGCACTGGAGGACAATCAAAATGCAGATGTTTACACAGACGTTGCAAAAGCCTTCGACAAGTGTGATCATAGTGTAATAGCACACAAAATGCGTGATAGAGGAATAACAGGAAAAGTTGGTAGGTGAATCTATAACTTCATAATGAAATAGAGTAATAGTAAACAGAGTTAAGTTAGAGGCGGCTACAGTGAAAAGCTCAGTTCCACAAGGTAGAGTACTCACTCCCAGCCTTTTCCTCATCCTCATATCTAACATAGAGATGTAAACCACAGCACCGTGTCCTCCTTTGCTGATACCAGAATCTGCATGACGGTGTCATCCATCGAGGACACTGCAGATCTCCAAGTGGACATTATCCAAGTCTTAAAATGGGCGTCAGAAAACAATATGAAGTTCAGTGAAGACAAATTTCAGTTACTCACTCTAAGGAAAACTCGACGAAATAAAAACAAGTTCCAGTCAAACAATAGAGCGAAAAACTAGTGTGAAGGACCTGAGAGTGATAATGTCAGAGAATCTCACAATAATGTATCTACCACATCTGCTAGGAAAATGATTGGATGGATAATGAGAAACTTCAAAACTAGAAATGCCAAGTTAATGATTCTCCTCAAATCGCAAATTGTCTCTTGGCTGGAATATTGATGTACAATAATGGCCTCTTTCAAAGCAGGCAAAATTGCAGACCTGGAGAATGTACAGAGAACTTTAACTGCACGTCTGAGTACGATAAAGCATTTAAATTACCGGGAACGGTTGAAGTCCCTTACCTTTCCTCCTTGAAACGCTAGCGAGAAAGATACATGATAATATACACTTGGAAAATCGTAGAGGCACTAGTCCCAAATCCACACACGGAAATCACAAGACTCGGCAGGTGGTGCAACATACCCCCAGTGAAAAACAGGGGCGCCATAAGTACGCTAAGAGATAACACAGTAAGTGTCAGGAACCCAAGACTGTTCAACTGTCCAGAGAGCTGGACAGGCCCCTAAAGTCGGTATCTGACCAGCCGGGCTGTGGTTCGTATGTCGGTTTGCGTGCGGCCAGCAGTAGCAGTCAAGTTGATCAGGCCCTGATCCACCGCGAGACCTGGTTCTGGACCGGGCCGCGGGGGCGTTGACCCTCAGAATACCCTTCAGGCATACTCCAGGTTGCCTCTGAGTCCTCGAGCTGGACGAATTTCTCTGATGTGCGCGCGTGCGTGTCTGCAAGGAAAATGGGCCAGCAAAGTGTGGGTGGATAGCAGTGTTGCAGACCAGGATGTTTTTCTGCCAAGTTGTGTCTTCACATGCGCTCAGAGACGTGAACTAGTAATGAGTTGATTTAATTCGTAATGCAGAGAGCACTGAGAGCATTGCCGTAACGACTTTACTTCGTCTCGCTGTTCACGAATGTCTCTTTACCCTGGAAAGTTTTGCGTTATAGAGTTTCCTGAGCCATGTATACATATTGAGCAGTCTCGATAAAATAATCTTTTAAATGAAGCTTTCATACTATGCTACGGATCACTAAATTGTGTACAGTACTGCAACAAAATGGAGTACATCAGCCGTGTGGTACCCTAGTATATATGTTACAAAGTAGGGGAATACATCAGTTGTGTGCTACCCTAGTTTATAGTAGTTACAAAGTAGGGGAGTACATCAACCGTGTACTACCCTATTTTATGTTAGTTACAAAGTAGGGAAGTATATCAGCCATGTACTACCCTACTTTATATGTTACAGTGGAACAGAACCTACCTATACTTCCATATCATATCAATGTTTTGTACAGCAAGAGGTATATACCTGTGTATATATACATTGAGCTTTCATTGATTCCTACTCTAGTGATCAAAGTATATATTACAATTGGTTTGAGTCCTTGTACTTTAGGGAGATCAATGATAAGGCTTTTGATGCTACGTTTCATTTTTTGGGGTCTTGTACAGGGGCAGTGTGTTCAAGTTGCCCAGGCCCGGAGGGACATGCCCGAGAGTGACGAGTGACGGAGTAAACCTTGTTAACTGAGTCACATCAGCTGCCAGAGTGAAACAAGGTAAGCGTGGTGCGGGCTGAGCTTGGTAGGCCCATGCCACTAGGTGTCAGCACCATAGTGCCACGAAATATGAACCCAACTGGGCATACATCGCTTGGCCACCTACCCATGGTTGTCCTCTACCATGATTGACTGAAAAAAACTTGGTCTCTCTCTCAGGAACAGGGCACAGAACACAGAATAAAAACATACATATACATGTAGACATGGACAAAAAAAAAAAATCCTACAGGGAGGGAAGAAAAAAACGGGGGGTGTGCTAAATATCGTCCAAGGCAGTGAGCCTCGGCAGGCATCACTACTCGCCTTCCTACATTTGGACATACTGCAACGCAGGCTTCATCGCTGAGGCTGAGCTGTGACACTTCACTGGAACGGTGGAGCAGTCATCGTGGAGTAGTCACTGCAGGGTTCACTCAACCTGGGGCACAACCTGCTGGTGCCCTCGAATGAGGAGTCATCAGTACTCGGCAACTGGGCAGGACTTCTGGCAAGTGACTCAGGAGGACATTTCTTGACTGGTACTGTCACTGGGGCTGTCACTGCCAGTGGGAGTGGAGTGAATCGGGCGAAACATCTGGGAGTCGTAGCAGCATACACCGTAACTGAAGTGAACAGGCTAGCAGTCGAAGTAACATCATATTTTGTGCAGGCTGCTTACTAAAGCTGTGACAGGAGTCACAGTCGCCTGCCGACAGGGCTACTGCAACTTGACGATGTCACCCTCTCGACACTTGGAGTCATAGCAGAGGTTAGTCTAAGCATCCTCAGACTGGTTTTCTACACATAACTGCACTCTGACAGTCAGGAGGTGGCGTGAAACAAGTCTCAATGGGGAGTCCTAGCAGGCATGACTCGGGCATGGTATCTACGAATGGCGAGCATAAGAGCTTTCAGTACATGGGGGCTCAGGCGCTCATAATCTGACACCTGGACTTACTAGTGTCAGTTGTCAAACAGTCACAACACGGTGACTTGTAACAAAAGGTATGGGCTCAGACCACACTTTGATCTACACACACATCTGGGCTCAGACCACACATTGGGACACGTAGAAAGTTGCACACACCTGCACTGCACATGCAGTTACTGCATGGCTTGCACTAACAAATGATGCTTTTCTGTGCAAAAATCGACACTAAAGCATTCACGAACATATGAGAACACTAGTAAGGAACACTGAGAGGAATTAACACGTGACATATCTTCTCTCAATTGTTCTCGACAATACTGCAACAATTTGCTCACTGTGAAACTATAACACTGTCTATCTGACATGTGGTGATGTCAGGCTTGATGTGAGGGATGTGGGGTGACATTGTGAGGTGATGTCTAGGGTGGCATCAGGCAGACGTCCTGGGTGATGTCAGGCAGACATCGTGAGGTGACGTCCTGGAGTGACATTGGGCAATGGTGATGTTAGGCACTGTCCTGGAGTGACGTCACGCAGACGTCATGGGTGACGTCGTGCAGACGTCAAGGTTGACATTGGGCAGACATCCAGAGTGACGTCATGAGGTGATGTTAGGCAGATGTCCTGGGTGATGTCGCAAGGTGACATCGTAGGTGATGCCAGTCAGGAGACAACACGTGGGTTTGGACATCTGGCTTGGTAGTCCATGTGGCTCACTTCACATGGCTTGCAGATCTATGTGGCTTCATAATCCACATGGCTTTGAATGACCTCAGGCACTCGGATACAGAGCTCTGGCAAAGAATTCACACTGAATTCATAGAAAAACAGTAGAGAGGGTGTGAGAGTGTAGTGGTGTAAGGTGGTGCGAGATGAGCGTGGGTGGTGTTTGGCGAGGGAGATCTGGCCGCTTCCTCAGCATTCTACGTACCCACTTGGAAAATCAACCACATTGGACGCAGAACACCACACAAACTCACCTCTGACTTCCTGAAATAGCCGTGCTGAGCTGAACAACAGCAGAAACATACAGGTGATGCAGATCAACCAGGCTGTGATGGATATGTGGGGCAGCAGGCCTCCAGCAGCAACAGCCTGGTTGACCAGGCAAACACCAGACGAGCCTAGCCCATGGCCGGGCTCAGAGAGTAGTGAAACTCGAAATTCTTCAAAGGTAAAGGTATATCAGAGGTATATAGCAAAATATTGCAGGTCCATGCCCAGTCTGTAGTGCCGATGACCATACCAATACATCTTGTGGCCTACTTCCCTCCTACCTTAATTGTCATGAAGTTCATCCATCTTATTCTCATCATTGCCAGGTTTACTCCAACAAACATGAAATCCGTTGTCTCAGAGACAGAAGGCCTTATGCCATGGCAAGTCACTCATCTACACCTCCAGGGGAGACTTCCCCATATTTCTTATTCTCGAGTTACTAAGAGACCCCCAACCTCTGGGGTCCAAATTCCTGTGGTCTCCCCTGCACTCGCACCTTCCACAGCCACCTCTGTATCTAACTCTTTTGCAGTCCTGGACTCTGAGGTCCCTACCCCAACACCTACTGTTCTCTGGTCTTCATCTCACACCCTGCAAGCTTCTATGTCTACAAGACCTTGCACAGCTCCTTCCCCTCACCTCTTTACTAATTCAAAGTCCAAATCCCCCAAGGGTAAATCTCTCTCATTTCCAGTCTCAGTACCTGGATCTTTATCTCTTACTCGTTCTGTTGCAAGTGTGGAGGTCCATCCTCCTAGTACAGTATCTTCCTCTCCTGTTCCCTCCCAAGCTTCTTTTCAAGCTACCTCTAACCTCTCGTCCCCCATCTTCCACGCTGGTAAATTCCATTGTCGCCCCGATCTTTATTCACCCTCCTCATTCTATCTCCAATATTGTCCCACAAACAACGTCCTTGTCCTCTGAAGCAATTAAAGCTATCTCCAACTACATTGCGGAGACTAAACCATTGATGGACACCGATCCACCTCCTGTCGCTCCTCTTCACTCTTCTCCATCTGCACAACTCCTTTCTTCACAGCATTCCAACCCTTTGCTGCTTGTTCATTCTCCACTGCCTCCACATGTGGACTTTTCTAACCCGTCTGGTTCATAGATATCTCTACCTTCCGATTTCTTGTATACTTCCCTTTGCAAATCATGGCTTATTTACAGTGGAATATCCGAGGCCTCAGAGGTAACTGGGGTGAGCTTCAGGTGTTGGTCTCCCAGTTTTTCCCATTTGTTTATTTACAGGAACCCAAATTACGCTCCGCTGTTTATTTACAAGAACCCAAATTACGCTCCGCTGTTTATTTACAAGAACCCAAATTACGCTCCGCTGTTTATTTACAAGAACCCAAATTACGCTCCGCTGTTTATTTACAAGAACCCAAATTACGCTCCGCTGTTATCCATCCCATCTCGGGCTATGTTTTATTATCATCAGAAAATTTTTCCAACGGAACCTTTACTGAAAGTGCACTTCTTATATGTTCCAGTATTCCTTACCATCAGGTCTTTGTTTATACTTCAGTGCATTACACTGCAGCCTGCATCCACTTGAATAAGTGGTATACAATCTGTCCTATGCATTTCTCGCCTTCTCGGGCATTATCTATTCCAGATGTTGCATTTCCAGTTTCTTCCTTACTTCCACCCTTTCTGTTACTTGGCGATTTTAATGCTCACCATTTCCTCGGGGTGGGTGGGGGGGATCTCACTGTGGCCCTCGCAGAATTCAGTTGGAGGCTTTTCTCACTTCTCTCCCCCTCCGTTTTAAATACAGGTACTCCCACCCATTTTGTTCCTTGCACTCAATCTCCTCTCTTGCATCGATCTTGGTTGGCTCTTCCTCAACTACACTAGACTCTGTTCAGTCCTCCCAGACTTGCATGACAGCAATCATTTTCCAATCATCCTTGCTTCTCATTTGTACTCACTACCTCCTCTCAGCCCACACTGGCAATTTGACCAAGCAGATTGGGACCTTTACTCACATCAAACTGCTTTTAGTGAGGATCCTTTTTCATCCTCCATTGATGAACTGTTACACCTCTTCTCGACCTCAAGTTTAACCACAGCTTCACATTCTATACCCTAAACCTTGGGCAGGCATTCTCAGAGGTGCATGCCTTGGTGGTCTCCTGCCTGTGCTTATGCCGTTTGAAACATGCTGCAGATATCAGTACAGTTGGACTATAGAGTGCCTCCTTGATTTTAAGTGGATGAGAGTAGCCACCTGCCATGTCATCCATGAAGCTAAACACACTTGTTGGTGGGATTATGTCTCTGCCATCACTTTGGCTTTGTCTATGAGTACAGTCTGGAAAAAAGTATGGAAACTGAGTGGCAAATACACTCCCAACCCGGCTCCCATCCTTCGGGTTGCCAGTGTTGCTATAGCTAACCCTCTTGACGTTGCCACTGAACTTGGTCATTATCATCTCCGTACCTCCCAGGGGCTCCATCTCTGCCCCTCCATTCTTTCCTCCAAATCTGCCAGAGAGTTTAAACCCTTAGACTCTTCTTCTAGTGGAGAAGAGACTTAAAATGTGCCTTTTACGCTTCTAGAATTAGTCGCCACACTCCGCTTGCCAATCATCGGCAGCTGGGCTGGACGGCATTCATATCTGTATGCTTCAACTTTTACATCCGCCAGCCCTTGCGATCCTCTTACATCTCTTTAATCTTATTTGGTTACGAGGAGTTCTGCCCCAGCTGTGGAAATCTGCCATTGTACTACCTTTTCATAAACCAGGTGCTTCGGGACTTGATGCCTCCCACTATCGTCCCATCACTCTTACGAGTGTGGTTTGCAAGGTGTTGGAACGTGGGGTAAATAGACATTTGGTGTGGTATTTAGAGATACACAGCAGTCTCTCCACTAGTCAATATGGCTTTCGTAAGGGCCGTTCTACTATTGACCCTTTACTCCATTTAGATAGATATGTATGTAATGCCTTTGCCAATAACCACTCGGTTATTGCCATATTTTTTGTTCTTGAGAAGGCATATGACAACTTGGCGATATAACATCACTCCTTAGGCCTCTGAGGCAGTCTACCATTTTTCCTCAAGAACTTCTTATCCGAGAGACATTTCCACGTTTGGGTTAATAATATGCTTTTCTAGACTTTGTCCAAGCTGAAGGTGACCCCCAGGGATGTGTCCTGAGCACCACACTTTTTCTCTTTGCTATAAATGATCTGGCATCTATTCCTCCATCTAATATTTGGTCATCACTCTATGTTGATGACTTTGCTATAGCCAGTGCAGGTGCTGACTGTCGCCTCATTGCAGTTTCTCTCCAGTATGTGGTCAACTGTGTTTCCAGTTGGGCCACTGCTCATGGGTTTAAATTTTCTAGTACTAAAACACACGAAATTACTTTTACTAGACGTTCTATCGTCCCTGATAATCCGTTGTTCCTGTATGGTTCATGTATCCCAGAATGCGATACTGTCCGGTTTCTCGGCCTTCTGTTTGACCGCTGATTATCCTGGAAACCTCACATTACTTCCTTGAAGGCAACTTGTCATAGCCGGCTGAACCTCCTTAAAATCTTCACTCATCTTTCATGGGGGGCTGATCATAGAACTTTCCTTTGACTGCATTCTACCCTAATTTTATTGAAACTAGATTATGGCTACCAGATATATTCACTGGCCTCTCCTTCAACTCTTTCTAGCTTTGATCCCATCCATCACCAGGGAGTATGTTTATGCTTTGGTGCTTTTCACTCTTCATCTGTTAAGAGCCTCTATGCAGAGGTGAATATTCCATCCTTGACTGATCGCTGTGATACTCATTGCCTCCGCTATTTTGTTCACTTTCATAACCTCCGCAATCCTTCCATATATAGGATCGTAATGAATGTAGCAGAAGTTCCTTATTTGTTCGCTGCCCCTGTTTACTCCATCTCTTTTTCTCTTCGTCTACATTCACTCTTGTCTTCTCTTTAGTTGCCACTTTTCTATGTTCATGTAGCATCTAACTTTCCCCTTCTCCCTTGGGAAGTTCCAACAGTTAGTGTCTGTTCTTCCCCACTGCCATGCACAAAAGCCCTATTACCTATGGTTGCTTTTCGTTTTTTTAAGCACTTCCGGTCTCATTCTCATGCCATTGCAGTGTACACCAATGGTTCCAAGTCTTCTGATGGTGTCAGATTTGCAGCAGTGTTTCCAGACAGGGTGGTACAAGGGGATTTATTAGCCTCGGCTAGCATTTTTACAGCTGAAATATATGCAATTCTCGTTGCACTTATCCGTATTTCATCTATGCCTGTGTCGCCATTTATGGTAGTTTCAGATTCCCATAATGCTTTGCAGGCTATACGAAAATTTGATTCATCTCAACCCCTGGTTCATCGTGTCCAACTTTGGTTACTCTATCTCTAGCAAGCACAAAGATATTGTTTTTAGCTGTGTCCTCGGTCATGTTGATGTACAGGACAATTGACAGGCAGACAGTGCTGTGCAGTCAGCAGTACATGACCCCCCCAGTTTCATATAGAAGTGTTCCAGTCATTGACTATTTTGCTGTGATTTCTACCCACCTTCGCAACCGTTGGCAACAATGTTGGTCTGATTTGTTACATAACAGATTGTATTCTATTAAACCAAGTACATATTGGTTTCTGGCCGTCTTCTTGTCAGCACTGTCGAGGTTGGGAGACGACACTCTCCTGTCTTCGCATCGGCCACACTTGTCTTGCTCATGGGTATCTCATGAAGAGGTGCCCTGTTCCACTCTGATAATTGTCAGATTCCAGTTTCTGTCAGCCATATTCTGTTGGACTGCCCACTCTGTCAACAAGCATGCAGAATTTACCTCCGACATCGTCATCGCTTTAATGCCTTTACTTTATCTTCCCTTCTTGCTGATGGACCCTCCTTTAACCCAAACTCTCTCATTGACTTTGACAGCAACTGATTTACTGCACAAACTTTGATAATGATGCCTCTAGCACTCCTCACAGCCCTTTCTACCTCTCCCTCTTGCTACCCTCTACCCCTGCACTATCCCCTGCCCAGCTGCACTGCATGGTCAAATAATCCCTCTCCCTCTTGCTACCTGATACCCCTGTACCCCTTCCTGCCCTGCTGCGCTATATGACCCTTGTAGGTTTAGTGGTTCTTTATTATAATAATAATACCGTACATCGGCTGTGCCTCCACTACTTTTACTCATTACTTTCATTCACTGACCAGACTCTTGCAAGACATAGTCGATCACAGGAGGACTCCCTCTTTAACCGCAGATGTGTATACGGCCACAAGTTTCTGCGACGCCTTGCTTGGCCAGGCCGCTAAAGTAACGTCTGTCGCGCGATTTGGGACGGAAGACGGAGCCTTCACCAGTGGTTTAGCGTTTCACATAAGTATAGTATACTGCTAATAATAATTACTCTCGTGTCCACAGGTCTGGACACCACACACCGCACTGGACTGTGATGTGAGGCGCGAGTCAGATTCCTCGTTGCAGGTGACAATACATACGCACTTGACTTTGCTTTGGTAACTTTCCGCTTCTTAGGCTTTCTAAGCTTATATTGTGCATCTTGTGCTAGGTGGCGTGAGGGTCGTTGGTGTTGTCAGTGGCTGATCTGTCAATATGTGCTACATAACTGCTGCTAGTTGTCAATGTTGCTTTCACCCGCCCGGTGTGTCTTTTATCTCTGTAAGTGTCCTCTAAAGTTAGTTATTATTAAGCTTAAGTTATCGCGGTTGCACGAGGGTCATTAAGGTTGCAGTTCATCTTGACACTAACATAAAGAATACCTAATTTTAACAATAGGCATAAAAGTCAATAAATTTGTACAGCCTGGCCCATGGCCGGGCTCCGGGAGTAGAAAGACTCGAAACTCATCAAAGGTATATCAAAGGAAAAGGTAGTATGATATCCACAAATATTAACCTCACTGCAGGCAAGGTTCGAACCCATGCAATATTGTTAGCCTAGTCCTGAGATTATAATTATTTCTACAAGTACATGATACAATTGTTAAACCTAGCTGACATTATTGATACTATATAGAAAGCCCTTGCTTATGCAGAGCATTTCGAGCAACTTAAGTCAGTTTTGTTCCCCAGGATGCGACTCTCACTAGTCTGTTAACACCCAGGTACCTACCTACTGCGAGGTGAAGAAGGGCAACAGGTATAAGAAAACTTGTCCAATGTTTCACCCGTTCCGGGGATCGACCCCTGGCCTTCAGTTTGTGAACTGAGGACGCTACCAGGAAAAAGTGCTTTAGTAACAGCGATCATGTGGTACCTGGCGGAAATGGGAATGGAGAATAACAGAAAATGTGACTTCAGAAAGTGGGATCATAGTGGAGGTAATATAATGAAAGTGCCAACTGGAAAAGGAAAGATTTATATCGACCATGAAGAAAAAAAAAACAAAGCCAGTGGCTCAGTCAAAAATGCAGACTGAAAGAGCAAGAGTGCTTGGAAGAAATATAGAGCAAATCAAATTGCATAAAACTGGGAAACAAGAAGGAAAGTCAGAACAAAAAGGCACAATACCATGACTGGAACAATACACACACAACCTGCACATGGGAGGGAGGAGCTTACTATGACGTTTCGGCCCGACTTGGACCATTTACAAATTCACAATCCCTACTTTATACTGACACTACTGCTTCCACTACCAGCCTTACCACCACCAGCCTTACCACTACCACCACCAGCCTTACCACCACCACCAGCCTTACCACCACCACCAGCCTTACCACCACCACCAGCCTTACCACCACCACTACCAGCCTTACCACCACCACTACCAGCCTTACCACCACCACCACCAGCCTTACCACTACCACCACCAGCCTTACCACTACCACCACCAGCCTTACCACTACCACCACCAGCCTTACCACCACCACCAGCCTTACCACCACCACCAGCCTTACCACCACCACCACTACCAGCCTTACCACCACTACCAGCCTTACCACCACCACCATCTTTACCACCACCACCACCACCATCTTTACCACCACCACCAGCCTTACTACCACCATCCTTCCCCCCCCCCCCCTCCTTACCACTACTACTATTCCCACCTCTCTTGTTCAGTCCCTGCCAGGTGTTCTATATATACTGGTTCCCTCTCTCTTTTCTGTTAGTGTGACTTTGTAAATAGTCCAAATCGGGCCGAAACGTCGTCTAAAGTTCATTCTCCTAATTGCTGGTTATTTGTGCAAAGTCAGAAACTAATGTGCAGGGTTAAGAAGGGAAGCGGTAAGAGAATTTAAAGATATTGTATCAAAGGTCAAAACAGGACCAAGTGATGAGGTTGAAGAAAAATTGGACACTGATGGAAAATAAGAGAAGTATGTAAAGAACTTAGCGAAAGATTAAAATAGGTCTTTGCAGATAAAAGTGGAGAGCTACCAGAAGGCACTGATAAGACCAGATCAACAGGTGCTAGAGAGAAGCACCACAACAAAGGAAGTGATGCCATTACCACATTACCAAGTGAGCTTCATGTAACAAAAGCAATGGGATCGGATAACGTGGATGC
>NC_091333.1:21685697-21734354 GCF_038502225.1 Cherax quadricarinatus | reverse complement strand
CAACATACCCCTCAGTGAAAAGTACGGGCACCATTAACACACTAAGAGAAAACACAGTAGGTGTTAGGGGCCAAGACTGTTCAACAGCCTCCCACCAGCCATAAGAGGAATTACCAATAGACCCCTGGTTGACTTCAAGTGGGAGCTAGACAGATACCTTAAGTTAGTACTGGATCAACCGGGCTGTGGTTCTTACGTTGGAGTATGTGCGGCCAGCAGTAACAGCCTTGTTGATCAGACCCTGATCCACCGGGAGGCTGGGTTATGGACCGGGCCGTGGGGGCATTGATCCCTGGAATACCTTCGAAGTAGACTTCAGGTATACAGACAGGTTAGAGAGCGATGAATTTACATTTGACGAGTTCATGTGTCATGTGAATGTAAGTCTACACGTGTGGGCTTATAGAGGTCCTTCATTATTCCTGGATCTCTGCCACAACATCTATGCCTGGAGTATACCTGGAGAGGGTTTCGGGGGTCAACGCCTCCGCGGCTCGGTCTGTGACTAAGCCTCGTGGTGGATCAGGGCCTGATCAACCAAGCTGTTACTGTGCCTGTCCAGTGCCTTCTTGAAGACAGCCAGGGGTCTCTTGGTAATCCCTCTTATGTATGCTGGAAAGCAGTTGAACAGTCTTGGGCCCCTGACACTTATTGTGTTCTCTCTTATCGTGCTAGTGGCGCCCCTACTTTTCATCCAATTTTTTTTGCTAATGTCTGCAGTTCACAGTAACTAAAAATTAAACATCTAAGAATGTATAAGGGATTTGAACAGACGTCGAAGATCTCATAGTACTGTCAGTGCCACAACGGATTATAAACACCCAGGAAGATTGTTAGTTGCTGAATGGGTATAACATGCTACTAAATCTGAAGCATTTGGCAGAAATATTAAGTGTCCAATAACATTTAAGATGAACATAAATGACAGTAACTGAACCTAGGAATTTTGCAAGTAGAGGAGTGACTAGTTGAAGAATATGACCAAGCCGGTGACCTAGCTTGGCAGTATGATCATCTCCGTGACCCAACTTGGGTAATTCAGCAGAGAGAGAAAACTTGGAATTATAGCCAGCCTAGTGACCCAGCTTGGGATTATAGCCAACCTAATGACCAAACTTGGGATTATAGCCAACTCAGTGATCCAACAGGCTCTGGTGGCCTGGTGGTTAACGCTCTCGCTTCACACGGTGAGGGCCTGGGTTCGATTCCCAGCCAGAGTAGAAACATTGGACGTGTTTCTTTCAACCTGTTGTCTATGTTCCCCATCAGTAAAATGGGTACCTGGGTGTTAGTCGACTGGTGTGGGTCGCATCCTGGGACACTGACCTAAGGAGTCAGTGTCCCAGGATGCGGGGGCGTTGACCCCCGGAACTCTCTCCAGGTAAACTCCAGGTATCTCCAGGTAAACTCAGGATTATGACCAGCCCAGTAACCGAACTTAGGATTATGGCCAACTCAGTGATCCAACTTGGGATTATGACCAGCCCAGTAACCGAACTTAGGATTATGGCCAACTCAGTGACCCAGTATGAGATTTTGACCAACCCAGTGACTCAACTTTTGATTATAACCATCCCAGTGACCCATTATGGGATTATGACCATCCCAGTGACCCATTATGGGATTATGACCATCCCAGTGACCCATTATGGGATTATGACCAACCCAGTGACCCATTATGGGATTATGACCAACCCAGTGACCCAACTTGGGATTATGACCATCTCCTTAGTTCGACCATAACCTGACTCGGCGTGTTGACACTTGCTATTTAATGCTGTGTCTAGCAGATAAAAATTGGTCTGGTATCATATAATTGATTTAATACGGCGAATTCATTATGTGATCGTGTGCAGACTTGGCATTATGTTTATAAAATATTTATAGTTGTTTTCCGAAGACGATATTTCATACGATTTATAAACACCAGTTGGCCTCTTTAACGTAATAATGAGTCATTTTTGAAACCAGTTGGGTGTGCACAAGTAGAGTTTTATGTTTTGTTTAAATGAACTAATGTTTTGTTGAGGAAGAGAAGCGTGTTTATGGGGATCAACAGACTGGGTAATGTGAACCCTGGGAGCGATAATGATGACCATTTATCACTGGCGACGCCACCACCAACACGCTCAGGCAGGCACACCGCCAAAATACCCTCACCTCCATCCTCCTTCATCCCGGGGTACAATCCATTATATGTACATGCATGCTCATTGCTTAATAATAACCCACATGAAGACAAACTCAGAAGGGCGTCGAAATATACAGATCAGTCAATCTTCCGAGTTTGTCCCTTGTGGGTTATTATTGAGTATTGATAAGTGTTAATGACGCATTATTCATGTATATGTATCAAATGGTAAGGAATCACCGCAAAGAACCTGGATACAAATATGGAAAAATTAATAGAACAGAAATAGAAAAATGTGCTCATGTATTAGACATCTTCAGAGAAATCAATTCTTCGAAGATGTAAACAAACGAAAGTACGAACTTGAATGATTCGCTGGTACATGTCCCGGTCCAGGTCTTTTCCAGATGGTGACCTGGCGGTGGCTCCCCGGGTGGGGGGGGAGTGGGAAGAACGAAAGCACTGTAGCATTTTTATTCTATTAATGTTCAACTGTGATATCTGAAATATCTTAATTTCCAAAAATATCTTCAATTCCTCTGGAACGAAAACATTTCAACTCTCATAGCTACGGAACATTTAGGGAAATGTTTGCTATATTTTCATAATCTTACTCAAATCTTCCTGCTCAGAATAAAAAGTTTCATTACTTCTTGTATGAGACTGATCCTGTGTGATGGAATATGAGTGGATAACAACCTAGTTCTTTTTCTTCGTTATACCTATCATATAGAACATTGGTGAAATACCAGTTATGTTACACAAAACCTTGTGTATAGAGTGAGAATATAGCATAACTTTATCTTTGCACAACCTTTACGAAGGCAGACTCGTGCATCACTTTACATTAGACACCAGCTTGTCATATGCAATCCTCCAGATGTTAGAAGGTGTAGTCAGAGTTATGAAATTTGGCAAACTACTTGAAACTACATCAAAAGATGTTTTTGGTCCGGCATTCCTAAGCTTAATGCAGATAAAAACAGAAGCAGGCAGATGATGGTCGAGAACTGTGATTCTGATGAGCTAAACTACACCAGGAATTGGTGTGTTGTGTACCAGAAAATTATAAACTGTTCTAATTCTATTTAGTTTTTTACCCCCAGTGAAAGTTGTGGGGGAGTCATAGCAATCAGTGATGACCCAGACACTTGGCAGTGTTAGGTTAGAAATACTAACTTAGAAATTATGGGATTCTACATTATTTGAAAATGGGGTTTATAAGTGTTTTTTTTTAATTTGCAGAGTAAAAATTCAGTGTTAATATCCAGTATTTGGTCAACTGCCTCGAACTGTATTTTGTATATTGTCTCAAACGTTATCAAGCTGATAGTTTGGCTTTCACAAATTTTTTGAAGATTTATTATTTTTTTCTTTTTTTTTTAACAAGTCGGCCGTCTCCCACCGAGGCAGGGTGACTCAAAAACAAAGAAAATCCCCAAAAAGAAAATACTTTCATCATTCAACACTTTCACCTCACTCATACATAATCACTGTTTTTGCAGAGGTGCCCAGAATACAACAGGATATACGTATAAAGATACACAAAATATCCCTCCAAACTGCTAATATCCCAAACCCCTCCTTTAGAGTGCAGGCATTGTAGTTCTCATTTCCCATTTCCCAGTCCAGCTATATAAAAATAACCGGTTTTCCTGAATCCCTTCACTAAATATTACCCTGCTCACACTCCAACAGATCGTCAGGTCCCAAATACCATTCGTCTCCATTCACTCCTATTGAACACGCTCATGCACGCCTGCTGGAAGTCCAAGCCCCTCGCCCACAAAACCTCCCTTACCCCTTCCTTCCAACCTTTTGGAGGACGACCCCTACCCCGCCTTCCTTCCCCTACAGATTTATACGCTCTTTGTCATTCTACTTTGATCCATTCTCTCTAAATGACCAAACCACCTCAACAACCCCTCTTCAGCCCTCTGACTAATACTTTTATTAACTCCACACCTTCTCCTAATTTCCACTCCTAGTTTTCTGCATAATATTTACACCACACATTGCACTTAGACAGGACATCTCCACTGCCTCCAACCGCCTCCTCGCTGCTGCATTCACAACCCAAGCTTCACACCCATATAAGAGTGTTGGTACTATTATACTTTCATATATTCCCTTCTTTGCCTCCATAGATAACGTTTTTTGTCTCCACATATACCTCAATGCACCACTCACCATTTTTCCCTCATTAATTCTATGATTAACCTCATCCTTCATAAATCTATCCACTGACACATCAACTCCCAAGTATCTGAAAACATTCACTTCTTCCATACTCCTCCTTCCCAATTTGATATCCAATTTTTCTTTATCTAAAACATTTGATACCCTCATCACCTTACTCTTTTCTATATTCACTTTTAACTTTCTACCTTTACACACATTCCCAAACTCATCCACTAACCTTTGCAATTTTTCTTTAGAATCTCCCATAAGCACAGTATCATCAGCAAAAAGCAACTGTGTCAATTCCCATTTTGTATTTGATTCCCCATAATTTAATCCCACCCCTCTACTGAACACCCTAGCATTTACTTCTTTTACAACCCCCATCTATAAATATATTAAACAACCATGGTGACATTACACACCCCTATCTAAGACCTACTTTTACTTGGAAGTGTCTCCCTCTCTTCTACACACCCTAACCTGAGCCTCACTATCCTCATAAAAACTCTTTACAGCAATTAGTAACTTACCACCTATTCCATATACTTGCAACATCTGCCACATTGCTCCTCTATCCACTCTATCATATGCTTTTTCTAAATCCATAAATGCAATAAAAACTTCCCTACCTTTAAATACTGTTCACATATATGCTTCAATGTAAACACTTGATCTACACATCCCCTACCCACTCTGAAACCACCTTGCTCATCCGCAATCCTACATTCTGTCTTACCTCTAATTCTTTCAATTATAACCCTACCGTACACTTTTCCTGGCATACTCAGTAAACTTATCCCTCTATAATTTTTACAATCTCTCTTGTCCCCCTTCCCTTTATATAAAGGGACTATACATGCTCTCTGCCAATCCCTAGGTACTTTCCCCTCTTTCATACATTTATTAATCAAAAATATCAACCACTCCAACACTATATCCCCCCTGCTTTTAACATTTCTGTCATAATTCCGTCAGTTCCAGCTGCTTTACCCCCTTTCAATCTACGTAATGCCTGGTGCACCTCCCCCACACTCGCATTCTCTTCACTCCTAAAAGATGGTATACCTCCCTGGCCACTGCATGAAATTACCACTTCCCTTTCTTCGTCGACATTTAAAAGTTCCTCAAAATATTCTCGCCATCTACCCAAAACCTCCATCTCCCCATCTACTAACTCCCCTACTCTGTTTTTAACTGTCAAATCTATTCATTCTCTAGGTTTTCTTAACTTGTTTAACTCACTCCAAATTTTTTTCTTATTTTCATTACAATTTCTTGACAGTGCCTCTCCCACTCTATCATCTGCTCTCCTTTTGCACTCTCTCACCACTCTCTTCACCTTTCTTTTTCTCTCCATATACTTTACTCTTCTTATAACACTTCTGATTTGTAAAAACCTCTCATAAGCTAACTTTTTCTCTTTTATCACACCCTTTACTTCATCATTCCACCAATCACTCCTCTTTCCTCCTGCACCCACCCTCCTATAACAACAAACTTCTGCCCCACATTCTAATACTGCATTTTTAAAACTATTCCAACCCTCTTCAACCCCCTCCCCACTACTCATACTTGCACCAGCCCATCTTTCTGCCAATAGTTGCTTATATCTCGCCCGAACTTCCTCCACCCTTAGTTTATACACTTTCACCTCCCTCATGCTTGTTGTTGCCATTTTCCTCTTTTCCCATCTATCTCTTACTCTAACTGTAGCTACAACTAAATAAAGATCCGATATATCAGTTGCCCCCTCTATAAACGTGTACATCCTGGAGCCTACCCATCAACCTTTTATCCACCAATACATAATGTAACAAACTACTTTCATTACGTGCTATATCATACCTTGTATATTTATTTATCCTCTTCTTCATATAATATGTATTACTTATTACCAAACCTCTTTCTACACATAGCTCAATTAAAGGCTCCCCATTTTCATTTACCCCTGGCACCCCAAATTTACCTACTACTCCACAACATTTTTGCCCACTTTAGCATTGAAATCCCCAACCACCATTACTCTCACACTTGGTTAAAAACTCCCCATGCATTCACTCAACATTTCCCAAAATCTCTCTCTCTCTCCTCTACACTGCTCTCTTCTCCAGGTGCATATACGCTTACTATAACCCACTTTTCACATCCAACCTTTATTTTACTCCACATAATCCTTGAATTAATACATTTATAGTCCCTCTTTTCCTGCCATAACTTATCCTTCAACATTATTGCTACTTCTTCTTTAGCTCTAACTCTATTTGAAACCCCTGACCTAATCCTATTTATTCCTCTCCACTGACTCTTCTACCCCCTTCATCTTTGTTTCACTTAAAGCCAGGACATCCAGCTTCTTCTCATTCATTACATCCACAATCATCTCTTATCATTTGCACAACATCCACGCACATTCAGACTTCCCACTTTGACAATTTTTTTCTTATTCTTTTTAGTAATTATTACAGGAAAAGGGGTTACTAGCCCATTGTTCCCGGCATTTTAGTTGGCTTTTACAACACGCATGGCTTACGGAGGAAAGATTCTTATTCGACTTCCCCATGGATATAAAAGGAAAAGTAATAAGACCAAGAATTATTAAGATCTTAATAAAATCAAAGAAAACTCAGATGAGTGTGTATAAATAAACTTGTACGTGTATGTGTAGTGTGACTTAAGTGTAAGTAGAAGTAGCAAGACGCATCTGTAATCTTGCATATTTATGAGACAGACAAAAGACACCAGGAATCCTCCCATCATGTAAAACAGTTTCAGGCTTTCGTTTCACACTCACTTGGCAGGACGGTAGTACCTCCCTGGGTGGTTGCTGTCTACCCACCTACTACCAACATAGTTAACCTTGTATTTTTATGTATTTTTGTGCATGTTTGAGTGTATTTTTAGTATGATTATTTGTTAGTTTGCTGATGCTAGCACCGACAGTTCTGCACCAATATCTTCAAGGGGGGTTCCTTATTATGGTAGAGAGACTCTTGAGCTAAGGAATTGGACCTTTTAGTCTTCCTCGGACCTAATCTAGATCCCCCCCACTCCCTTCCCCCACCCTGTCTTTCCTATTCATCCTCCTTTCCCTATCCCTCCCTCCCTTTCCTATGTTCGGCCTTCTAGGGATTTTCCCTCAGAAATGATGAAATTGTAGCGCCATCTGGGTCCAGGAAAGGGAATCATTTCTTGTCCCATTCCTTCGAAACCCTCCATAGTGGTGGTGTTTTGCATGGGATCTGGATCATCTAGGGATGTGTGATCTGCCCTCCAAAGTTATGGAGGACAGCTTTCGGTGTCTAAGTGGAGACAGGTGTATATGGAGGCTGCCAGCTGCTGTCCGTTCCTGGAGGTGGCGGCCGAAGGGGGGTGTACTTTGCGGCAGGTTTCCGAATGCCCTCTTTGGTTTGTCAGGGTGGCTCGGTGGCTGTAAGGTTATCCTGGATTGCCGATTTACTGCATGAAGGGTAGGGTAGCATGTGCACTTCCAGCCGTGCCGAGAGACCTCTTGGATGTTGAGGGGGTTATACGATTTCTTTGTTTCTCCATGTAGCAATTCCTCCACTCTCTAGCTTTTTTAAGAAAAAACTGTCTTGGATACACATATCCTTGAACTCACTCCCCAGGCCCTTTCCTTCCCCAGCGGCATCCTCACAAGACCCCAGTGCACCAACGGACCTTTCTTCGGACCTTTCAAAGAACCTGGTACCTCCTCAGGGCAACGACTCCTTGCCCACCTCTGGTATCGAGGTTCAGACTGACCCTTTCAATACGTCTGACCTCCACACGGCCTTGATCATGATTCATGACCTTGATCATGATACTGATTCCATTTCCCCCTTCATTGATTTTTGGATAGCACATCTCGAGACGGACCAACTCCACTCCAGTCCTCCATCCAAGCAGATGACACTAGCCCTGTACCTCTCGCTCTTATTCTCAGAAACGAACTGCTCGACAATTTCTTCCATCAGTCTGTTTCTTTACTCTTCAGCCAATATCTCCCACAGATTTTCTTTCAGACCATAGTATTAGCAAGGCACTCTTTTGACATATTGGACAAAATATTTCATTTCATGTTCTCATCGTTACTGTGCAAAGTGCTGAGCAAGCTTGGAATTTTTCCCTTCTTAGTACCATTAACAATGCTTCTATAATAATTCATAAGCATTCTTCCTTCAATTCTTGCTTCAGAATTGTTGTTCTGCAATAGTGTGAATTTAAGCAACTCGAGCTCCAGGACCTTCCGATTCTTAAGGCAGACACTAACTGCCTGCTTATAGGCCAAGATGCTATTCTTGTAATATAGCTAAGTTAACTTTTACCTGCTGTGAACTTTCATCCTCTGTTTATATAGCGGGACAGTGCTTATAAGTAAGAGGATTGATTTCCACACACAACAATGTAGAAATTGCGGTGCTTTGGTCACCTAGCAAAATATTAGCATGTCACTGGTAGAATGCCCAGTGTCTGGTGCTGCTGACCATAGCAATCCATCCTGCAGCCAACCTCCCACTTGTCTTAACTGCAGAGACACATCCTGCATATTCTCGCAGTTTTCCGGTTTTCTTAAGAGAAAGGGAGATCTACTGTCTTAAAGAGAAAGAAGGTTTCTCTTATGCCATGGTAGTTTCCCATCTCTGCCTTCAAGGAAGACTTTCAGGGTTTTCTTATTTCAAAGTTGCTAGACGGCCTCAAACCTCCATAGTGCTTATTTCCACAGTCACCTCTGTGTGTAACCCTTTTGCAGTCCAAGGTTCTGAGGTTTCTACCTCGTCTCTTACTGTGCTTGCTTCATCTCGCTTAAACGTTTCTCCATCTACACGGCTCCCTCGACTAAATGATCATCTCATATTCACATTTCTCCAAAATCTAAAACATCACCGAAGTACAAAACTCCTTCAGCCCCTAAATCACTTATCAGTATCCCACACTTTACTTTTCGTCTCTAATTTTAGTTCTCTTCCCCAGTGCATCTGTTACTGTTGTGGAAATTCATTCACTCCCACACAGATGCTCCCTTTTCTGTCCCCACTCAAGTTTCTTCCCACCAGGATACCTCTACCCTCTCATTATCTTCCTCTTCTTTGGTAACTTCCGTTGTCTCCCAGTTTTTACTCGGCCTACATCTTCTGCAGCTTCCCTGGTATCTGAAACAATTGTGTCCATCTCCTCATTTATCAAGGAGACAAAACCAGTGATGGACACTGTTCCACCTCCCAACACTTCGCATTCACACGTTACTCGACTTTCTCCACAGTGCCTTTCTCCTTAGAGTTCCCATAATTTGCTCCTTGCTAATTTCTCGCTACCTCCACATGTTGATTTTATAGACCTTCCTAGACTGTAAACAATCCCTGCTTACTGTTACCGTTAGACTTCTACTCTCAGATCTTGGTTTTCTTACAGTGGACCATTAGGGGACTCAGGAGTAATCGGGGAGGGCTTCAGGTGTTGCTCTCCCAGTTTTCCCATTGTGTCTGTTTACAAGAACCAAAATTGTGCTCCAATGTTGTCGTCGTCCCCATCTCAAACTATGTCTTATTGCAGTCACCCGTCACCCGATCATTTTCCTGATGGGACATTTAATGAAAGTGTACTTCTTGTGCACTCCGGTATACCACATTCTCAGATCTTTGTTCATACTTCGCTGTATTAAACAGCTGCCCATATCTACTTGAACATGTGGTATACATTCTGCTCTTCGTATCTGTCTCCTTCTCGACTATTATCTATTCCTGATGTTGATTTTATGGTTTCTTCCCTACTTCCACCACTCCTCTTATTAGGTGATTTCAGTGCTCATCGTTTCCTCTGGGGAGGGTCTTGGTGACACTCATGGCGTTCAGTTAGAGACTTTTCTCAGTTCTCTTCCCCTCCGTGTTTTAAATACAGGTATTCCTACTCATTTTCACCCTCGTACATGAACTCTCTTGCATAGATATCTCTATTTTCTCTTTCAACTGTGTTCGATTTTACTTGGTCTGTAGTACCAGATTTACATGATCGTAATTATTTTGCTATTCTCCTTGCTTCCCATTCATTTTTCCGATCTCATCCTAGCCCATATTAATATTTCAGACGAGTGGATTGGGCCCATACTCGCATCAAACCTTCTTGTTGTTTAGTGAGGGACGTCCTTTGTTCTTAGATGAGCTGTTACAAATATTTACGACCCTTGGTTTAACTACAGCTTCAAATACAGTCCTTCGAACCTCAGGTAGACGTTCTCGGAAGTGCATAGCTTGGTGTAGTGCGCTTGAAGCGTGCTGCGTGGGGCCGTTATCGTTACAATAGAACCACAGAGTGGCCCTTGATTTTAAGAGCTGCAAATCATTTACTGATATGAATATTACCAAAGCTTCTACCTCTTTTTCCCATCTAGTGTGGTGTTCTATGAGGCTCTGCTATGTCCCCTGCTCGTTTCTTCATTAATGATCTTCACATCACATCCACTGCTATTCATTCTTAGACTGATTAATGAAACTGACTCACGAATTCGTAATGACACGATTGCAAACAAACCCTACCACGGTCTGAAGTTTTGAGACTCTGACCGCGTGTTCAAACCCCACCCGTGGTATGTATTTGTTATTCTTAATTCAGTGGTGCTCTTTCTGCAGCACTCGGCGAATCTTGCTCTTCACAATACAGTTAACTTTTGTACGTTCTTAATTCCACCTCACTTTACGTCAGTTGTATTAGTCAGTTTCAGTTCTACTCGCACAGCTTTCGTCTGTTACATTTAAAAACTCAAGCTTTTATCTTAAGGATTATTCAGGCCTGGTCTGGGACCAGGCTGCGGGGGCATTGCCCCCCGGAAACATCCTTCAAGTGTCCATAAGGGCTTAGCATTTTCTGTATTTTAATATAATTGATTACTTTTACTTCAGTTTTCTTATGAAATCGCGCTTTTTTGCATTTTCCAAGAGTACCTCACAAAATTTGGAAATTTATTAAGGTTGTAGCTCCATGAATACCTTCATTCCAAATGAACTAGCATGGATCTTCTGTTCTAACATTTGGGCAAGCAGCTCCTTAATTTTTTTTACGAAGTTAAAAAATCACATGGAGATTTGTTTAAGAAATGGATTATGAGCGTACCTGACCTGTTAGCCTCCTACTGGAGAGTTGAATCACATTTCCACTATCACTTAATGCCGGCCCCGCAGTATCTACCCAAGCACTCGTCTTTTGCTAACCTGTAAAAGGGGTTCTCCAACTTTTTAAATTCACTTTACCACTTGATATTTTTGTAAACAGCTGCATACCACTGCCACAAAAGTAGGGGCAACACAGACAGTCAACATTCGTGAGTGAAGACTACTCAGCCTGCTACCAGCAGATATCAGAAATATTGCCATAATAAGTGTAGATGTTTCCAAGAAGAAACTGGATCACTACCTCAAAGTGCTAGATCATCCAAGCTTTGATGGCTGTGGGTCAGAGAGCTATCAACAGCAACAATCTGGTTGAACACGCAGTCATTAGAAAAGCCTGAATACTGTCTTAAGTATCCCCAACCCTCTCTATTTGGCCTCCGTGGAAATTTTTCCTCCCTTTCATGAAATCCAGCTCTTAGATAAAGGAACAGTGGACCACTATCAGCCCTATTTTAATGCAACTTTCATCATTGTCGTTCGTGTCACTCCACCCATTGGAAATTGGATTATTTTAGGTTGACCACTGAGATATAAGGAAGCCATCACTCAGGGCCTCTGTGAGGGAAACACTACGGAGATTGCCTTCATGTTCAGGAATGGCACCAGAAGGAATATTACTCCTTGCATGCTTGCCGTTTCACCTACCTTATTATTAGCTTTGTATAAGCAAGCAATTTTGTCAAGCCTTGCTTAATTTTGAAGGCGCCATCGTGATGTACACAAGCTGGAGTAAGAGGTAGTGTCTACGGAACAATAGCACTACCTGCCGCATAGCCGACTATATTTTTAGGTGGATATATTTTCTTTTCGTTTATTCTTAGAGTTTCCTTCCATTTTTATATCATGGACCCCTTCTCAGAACCCTCGTATCTCTCTTGGGCAATCACGTGGTACTTGAACCCATTGCGATATTCTACCTGTCCTTGTAACTCTGATCCCCGCAAGACCTTGACTATGGCACCGGCGTCACCCATATTACAAAAGATTCAGTAATTTTCCCTCGCCAAAGGGCAGAGGGTTCGAAGCCATCTGCTAAGAGACGACAAACTAGTGTCAAAGCTGTCGTAGCATGCACACCCCGATCCCACGCTAAGAAAAACACAACCTGGAAACTTCTCCCACGTTAAATAGAACTCTTCTAAACACAACATGAACAAGGTTTTTTTTATTGCAAACAATGTATCCTGATGAATACCTGAAAGTCCACATATTAGCACAAGAAATGATCCATATCGGCCAAGACTTCTACTCCATCCCTTAAAAAGTGTGATGCACGTCATCAGAATTAATTATGCAGAGAAAGCCGATAACCTAATGTATCCCTTTATACCATTGGTAGGACCCCAGTAACTGTCCTCCAACACTCCTCCATCAGTTCATGCCGAGGAACTGTTGTCATCCCTCATGATTGTAAATTATTTCACTAATTGGAGAAATGAAGCTTGTGTCCATCCTGCTCGCAGGCCAAGACTCCTGGTTGCTGGCCTGATCGATCGAACTGTTGGTGCCCGCCAGCCGCAGCTGAACATATGCACCACAGCCCGGCTAAGAGGAGTTGATTTGAGGAACCTGTTGAGTTCTCTCTTAAGGACAGGCAGGGGTCTGTTGGGTGTACCTTGTTCTGCTAATAACGCTCGATGACAGCTTGGCCAGTTAGCGCTGAATTACGTGTATTCGTTACTGCTAACTAAAATTATAGTTCAGAATAAATTAACTATTACAGAGCACATCACATAAATGTATTACCGCAAGAATAACACGTAAAATGTCCCCATTCCGGTATATTTCTTCTCTAGCTAAAGAAGATAGGATTTCATTACGGTAATAACTGGAGCGCAGTATTCGTTTTCAAGAGTATGTTTCAGGTTTAGGTGGGCACAATGGTGGACACAGAGGGAAGCACTCAGGCCCACGTTGAGCACCGGCTAATGAATACACGCTTTCACACACTTGCTTCTTTCATTCCCATTCAGGGAAGAATTTTTGGACTAACCAAGATTGCACAAGTTGTCATTGAGACGTTGCCTTCTTGAGAAGTCGAGAAGAAAATAAGGTTTCGTCGTGGCTGCTTTATGAGAAAATTACCTGGGTAATAACCTGGTTTCTTGAATGTTTGGTCTGCTGTCGGTTGCTTGATACGCTTAATGCCAGTCACAAACATAAATACTTCCTGGCTCTCATGTAGCTTATATCTTGGTCAGATTCTCCTTCATACATACATGCAATTAATTATATTGCTGGTAAGAGCAATATTGACATTTCTACTGTACATATATTATTTTTATTATTTTTATTACTGTAGTATGAAGTGTGTTGAAGGTCTCTGTTGAAGGTAGTGAAAGCATTCAAGTAATTTTGAGTGTAATCATTGGACCAAAAGCATTGTCACTGGGAAATCTCTAATACTGCTACAACGTTGCTCAAGTGTTAAAAAAAAAAAAACTGGTACACCGCCTTATGAGGCAAACGAGCACCCTGAGGTCAAGCTAGAGTAAGATCAGGCTGGATAAAGTTAACCATCCAGGGGTGGAGGTAAAAGATCAGGTCGGGTCAGGGAGGAGCTACAAATGAGAAACATTTTTAATATAAAAATTGTGGTTGATGTGAGTGGTGAGTCAGACCTCAGATTATTATTATAATTAAAACAAAGGGTGATATAGCTACTAGACCTCAGAGACCCAAAAACATCACTACTGCAAAGGGTTTGTAATAATCCGTGTGGTGGATACAGCAAGGTTTATGTTGGGGAGACTATATGTGATCTTCAGACTTCCCTTCAAGAAAACACACACACGTACACACGTACGTACGTACGTACACGTGTGCAGTATGGATGATGTCAACAAAGCGTGCAGTGTCCACCTCGGCTGTCATGACTGGGGAGCAGTGCAACAACTGGTTCAGGACAAAACCAAATACTGTGTATGATCCTGAGGCAGCCACCATTCATCATACTGATACTGAGCAGGATGATGACATGTACATACTTGCTGGACACATAGCTTACATCTACAATTCCTAAAAGTTACTCGTCCCTGTCCATTTAGCTTTCTGACCTCACATTTCCCAGGACCCACCTCCCTGACCTACCCCTGGAGGTGCTCGTGTGTCCTGTAAGGTGATGAATCATTTTTATGTACGTGATGAAATCCAGCTCTGGATACGTTGGTCGTTGCACGTCCTGAGAAAGGTATCCCCCTGTATTGCATAACCCAAGTTTCCTGTACCTCAGTGCACAAACAAAAATAGTGTCGAGTATAGCATAACTTTCTAATGCATTTTCAAAGCGAATTGAAAGGTACTAGCAAGTTATCACATGGAAATTCATATCGAGATTTCAGTTAAAAGGGCAAATTAGGCTGTTGCTGCTGGTGGCCTACTGCCCCACTTATCCACCACAGCCTGGTTGATCTGGCACCTGGTGAAGATACTTGTCCAGTTTCCTCTTGAAGACCTCTACACTTGTCCCAGCAGTGTTTCTGATATCTTCTGGCATTATCAAGTTAACAGCATTGAAAGGTTGACTCAGTCGAATCAAACACTGAAATAATCGCATGAAAGCATTATGTAAATTTTTACCAGTTTCGTTTAAAAGGCAAATTGAGACCTACACAGTCTAAAATCAATACTGTGTTTAAGGTTTAGGTAGGAAAATAAGTAGTAATTTAGCAAGCTAATTTGATATATAATCATAATATCTTTATTTCTACAAGTATCACTTATCATTGCAACATCTGCCACATTACTTTCCTATCCACCGCAGCTTGCCTTTTCTCAACTCATAAATGTAATGGAAAGTATTTGACCTTTATCCAAGTATTGTTCACTTAGGTCGTTCAATGCAAATACTGTCTACACACACCGTAGCTTTCCTAAAACCTTGTTCTTCTGCAGTTCTAATCCTTTCAGTAATAGCTTTACCATATACTTTACCCGGTATACTCAACAGCCTTATTTCTCTATAATTCTTACACCTTTTAATCTTCTAAAACTATATCCCCGCCTGTTTTAACGTTTCTTAATCCTATCTATCCCAGCTATTTTACCCCGCTACCTCATGCACCTCCCCCACACTAACATTTGGTTCTTCCTCCTAATAGGTGTTATACCTCTTGTCAACATTCAACAAAATTATTCCCTTTCAACTTCCCAGTATCTCCACTTTCTTCTCGGGAAAATTTGTTGATAAAACCTCTCCCACTCTCTCTAACTCTACTTTTGCAGTCACCACTGTTTTACTCTTTATTCTTCATGTACTCCTTTCCTCCGTATATCACTTCTAAGTTGTAAAATTTTCATATGCCAACTTTTTCTCCCTTACCACCCTCTTTACCTCGTTCCACCAATTGCTTCTCTTCCCTCCTATACCCACAAACTTTTTCACACTTTAACACTACATTATAAAATCTACCCCATAATCCCCTCTCGACCTCATTATGTATACGTTCTAGCTCACCTTTCACCAAATAGTTTCTTATATCTTACCCTTCCTCCTCTTATCCAATGATGACCTTTGCTTTGTACCTTGTCTGCCTCTTACTCTCACTGTAGCTTCCACTAAATAATGATCTGATATATCTGTCGCCCCTTTAACAGCATGATCATCCGGAAGTCTACCCATTAATTTTTTATCTATTAATGCATAGTCCAAGAAACTGCTGTCATCACACTCTCTATCGTATCTTGTATATTTATCCTGTTTTCCTGAAATACGTGTTATCTATTACTAAACCTCTATTATAAACAGCTCAATTACAGGACCCCCGTTTTCATTTACTCTACCGATTCAAACTTGCCTACTACACCCTCTTCAACAGTTTCTCCCACTTAAGCATTTAGGTCCCCCCCAGTTATTTTCCCCACTTCAAAACTTCGTATACTATGGAGGAGCTTAAACATGGGTGAAATTCCACAGTCACTAAAAACAACGGATATAGCCCCACTCCATAAAGGTGGCAGCAAAGCATTAGCTAAGAACTATAGACCAATAGCTCTAACGTCCCACATCATAAAAATCTTTGAAAGAGTGCTAAGCACGATTGCAAACCACTTGGATTCCGAAAAAACTGCACAATCCAGGGCAGTATGGGTTCAGAGCATGTCGCTCCTGCCTCTCGCAACTACTGGATCACCATGATGTGGTCTTGAATGCACTGGAAGAAAAACATTATGCAGATGTAATATACACAGACTTTGCAAAATCCTTTGACAGATGCGATCATGGCGTAATAGCGCACAAAATATACGTGCTGAAGGAATAACTGGCAAAGTGGGGAGATGGATTTTCAACTTTCTAACCAATCGAATACAGAGTAGTGGTCAACAGAGTTAAATCGGAAGCTGCCATAGTGAAAAGTTCTGTTCCACAAGGTGCAGTACTCGCTCCCATCCTGTTCCTCATCCTCATATCAGACATACAGATGTAAACCATAGCACCGTGTCATCCTTCGCAGACGATACTAGGATCTGCATGAGACTGTCATCTATTGATGACACTGTTAACCTCCAAGAAGATATAAATCCAAGTTTTCCAATGTCCAACGGAAAACAATATG
The DNA here is from genome assembly GCF_038502225.1 of Cherax quadricarinatus. Classification (NCBI taxonomy): domain Eukaryota; kingdom Metazoa; phylum Arthropoda; class Malacostraca; order Decapoda; family Parastacidae; genus Cherax; species Cherax quadricarinatus. The sequence continues at coordinate 21,717,321 of NC_091333.1, read as the reverse complement.
ATGTTCAATGAAGACAAATTCCAACTACTCCGTTACGGAAAACTGGGGGGGGGGGGTAATTAGAATCGAGTATACTACAAACTCTGATCACACGATAGAGCAGAAAATAATGTAAGGGACCTGGGAGTGATAATGTTTGAGGATCTCACTTTCAAGGATCACAACTGCAAAGAAATTGATAAGATGGATAATGAGAACGTTCAAAACAAGAGATGCCAAGCCATTGATGATCGTTTTCAAATCACTTGTTCTCTCTAGGCTGGAATATTGATGCATATTAACATCTCCGTACAAAGCAGGTGAATTGCAGATCTAGAGAATGTACAGAAAACCTTTACTGCACATATAAGTTCTATCAAATACCTCAACTACTGGGAACGCTTAGAAGCACTTGACTTGTACTCGCTGGAACGCAGGAGAGAGAGAGAGATATCATAATCTTCACTTGGAAAATCTTAGAAGGAATGGTCCCGAATCTGCACACACAAATCACTCCCTACGAAAGTTAAAGACTGGGCAAGCTGTGCAAAATACCCCCAATGAAAGGTAGGGGCGCCATTGGTACACTAAGAGAAAACACCGTACATGTCCGGGGCCCAAGACTGTTCAGCAGCCTCCCACCATGCATAAGGGGAATTACCAATAGGCCCCTGACTGCCTTCAAGAGGGAGCTGGATAGATGCTTAAAGTCGGTGCCGGATCAGCCGGGCTGTGGTTCGTATGTTGGGCTACGTGTGGCCAGTAGTAACAGCCTGGTTGATCAGGCCCTGATCCAGCAGGAGGCCTGGTCGTGGACCGGGCCGCGGGGGCGTTGATCCCCGGAATATCCTCCAGGTAGACCCTTAACACCTCGCAAAATCTCTCTGCACTCCTCTCTTCATGTGCATAAGCACTACTACCCACTTCTCACATCACATACTTATTTTAATCCATATTATTCTTGAATTTGTACATTTATATTTCTTCTTTCCATAAATGATCATTTAATATTACCGCTACTCTCTCCTTAGCTCTGATTCTCTCAGATACATCTGATCTATTCCCATTTACACTTTCCTGATGCAATTATTCTTCTACCTCCTTTTGCTTCGTTTCGTTTGGAACTAGGTCATCCATCTTGATATTCATAACATTCACAATTAGTTTTTTCTTCACATCCATATTACACCCAAGCACATTCAAACAACCCACTTTTAAAATTTCTTCATTTGTCATTTTAGTAATTTATACATGTTATGGGCACATAAAAGGTATATTATGTATATTTTACTAGGATAAGCCAAAATTTGATTTATTTCTGATCAGAAGAAAGATTCTCCGATTATTTCACAGAAACCAGTTTAATATAACTGGTATTTTAAAATTTACAACATAAAATCTCATGTTATTGCAGAGAATCTAACAAAAATTTCGCCTACACAGCCTAAATTGAAAAAAGTGTCATCAGTTTCATAAGTTGTGTCAGCCACTTAATGCCATTCAAACCATACCACGGGCGGGATTAGAACCCGCGATCAGAGAGTCTCAAAACTCCAGACCGTTGCTGGTTCTAACCCTGCCTGTGGTATGGTTTGCAATCCTGTCATTACGATTTCGTGAGTCACGATGCCATTCAAAATGTTTATTTCACTTAGGGGGAGGGGGAAGCATTGAACCTGTAGAGATTATGTAACAACCGGGAAATGGGAAGAATTCAGAATACAGTCAGGTAAGGTTAATATAAGTTCAGTTTCTTGGATCAAGAGCCCTTCAACATCAAGGCACTCTTAAGATTTACTCCAGTTATGTAGTACAAAATAATTCTGTATCATTTCGAGACTAAAATTGACAAACATCACCTACACATTCCAGTAACAACAACAACCGCCGCCTAAGTAGGATACACAAGTGTTGAAATTTTGAAGTTGATAATTTTTTTTTTTTCAAGTTTTGTGGAAATCAAAATCGAAAATGTTCTAAATAAATATGAATAGAGGACACCTGCACTTGTTAATGTTTTACAAACCTTCACCTAATATTAGTAGACCAGGGTTGAAAATTTGAAGCAGATTTGATAAGGCATTATGAAGTCATTCTTAAGTTATAAAGGAAACCCTCGTAGGAAATTAGTGGAAGACAAGAACACTGTACCTAACCATGTGTCATCTCTGGTATCAAGCCCTTAAGAGGCGCCTGAATTTCCCTGTCTCCTAATATCATGTTTATTTTTCCTCCTGTAATCTACCTTGTTCATAACTACTATCTCACTTGATTTGTCTGCTTTCGTAAGGTGAAGTCTAGGATTTTCTCTTAATTCATTTTATAACTTAACAAATCTTTGAGGACAGTTGTGTTGCTGGTGTCTGAGAGCTCAGACCTCTGCAACACAATTGTCCGAGTTTTTAACTTTTAGTACAGGAGGGTCCCACATATACAGCACCTTGCTGGTGCTCCACGTTTTCGTTGGCTTCAAATTGAGCTATTATTCATTATGTTCCACTCGCCGGCGATTGTCACTGGCGTGTGACGGTCGCCGGTGACAGTTGCTGGAGAATGGAACAATGGGTCAATTGAAAACCAACGAAAACGTGGAACACCGAAAATGGATGCTGCATATGCGGGACCCTTTTGTATATTGATATATTTGCCCACACAGAAACTAAACTTAAAGGTTATTATTTTGTTCATAAGATTCAACTGTCATCGCAGTAAATATTGAAGCCATTCGGAAGAGGTGGACAAATATATTTAGCAGAAATAAAATATTTCACACTGTTTTTCACAAAACTGGCATATGTACGGCTACACACTTAAGTTTCACTCTCCTCTGTCGTCAGAGTTGGAGGTATCTTACTTTGAATCTTGGGTTCAAACTTACCAGAGCTCTTCCAGGATGCTGGGCGCATCGACAGTTTTGGAGTTTAGCGCTTGGATATGATTACAATAATTATGATTATAATCAACAATTTTGGTCATATGGCTTGTGGCCCTAGTTACTATACCTGGAGTTCACCTGGAGAGAGTTCTGGGGGTCATCGCCCCCGCGGCCCGGTCTGTGACCAGGCCTTAGAAATTTGAAGTCGATCTGATGAGGCCTTCTCATGTTATGAACGAAATAATGAAACTTTGGAGGAAAAAAGAAAAAAAGCCATTCATCCATTTAAAGGCACCCCCTTTAGGGATACAATAATTATTTAAAATCGTGCTCCAAATAAAAGTTAATTTGTTAATACGTTGCAGCCCGTCAATTTCTGCACAGATTTAAATCTACATTAAAATTATATATTACTGAGTGAAGTACAGGTAAGTTGGTGGTCACTTGACTGACAACGTTGAGGAATAAGATAGTACAATAACCTGTGTGATATTAGTGAGAGTAAGATACCAAATATTTTGAACAAGTACCCTAAAATACCAACACTTGGTATTATCCCAGATTTTCTTATAATAGATGTAATGTAAATTGTTAATATGTAACTGTATAATCCTCCGGGTTTAGCGCTTCCCCCTTGATTATAATAATGTTAATGTGTAAAGAATTTGGAGTCACGTCACTCGATCAGCTGTTCCGCGATTCTAATGGTCAGACACGCTACAGTGCACAAATAACTCACTCGCACATGGAGAGGAGGAGCTTGTGACGACGTTTCGGTTATTTACAAAGTCACACTGTGTGACTTTGTAAATGGTCCAAGCCGGACCGAAACGTCGTCGTAACCTGCTGCTCCTCTCCAGTGTGCAAGTTATTTGTGTATTGTACCAGTCACGTTATTGTGCCTTTTTGTTCTTTAATGTATTTCATGGGAGGAGCGCTAAACCTGTAGGGGTAACAGACCTTTAAGAATGGTTAGCAGTCAACGTCTATTCAAGTAAAGGCAGATCATTTCCAGTTTCTAGGATCAAGAGACTTTCACTTGCCTTACTGCGCCGTGATTTTGTGTGTGTGTGTACTCACCTATTTGTACTCGCCTATTTGTGGTTGCAGGGGTCGAGTCTTAGCTCCTGGCCCCGCCTCTTCACCGGTTGCTACTGTGTGTGTGTGTGTGTGTGTGTGTGTGTGTGTGTGTCGGGCTAGTGATACTTCTAAAATTTACTTTCCGACATCGTTGCCGCTCTAACACTCTTACTTTATCTTCCCTCCGTGCTGACGGATGTCATTTGCTGACAGCAACTGATTTATTACACAAACTCTGATAAAACTCCTCTTAGGACTCCTCACAGTCCTTTCTGTCTCTACCTGTTATCCTCTCTACCCTTACTACTGTATAATCCAGCAAAACAGTCTACCCTGCAGCCCTGTATGACCCTAGTAGGTTTAGCGCTTGGTTATGATTATAATATTACTAATTTTAAAATTTACAAGTGTTAAGGCATACAGATGTTCTTAATATATTTACAAATGTAATTTAAATCATCATTATGTAGTATAGCAATAAATAAATATCGGAGGTGGTCAGCGTTATGTTGAGATCTGAATATATTATTGGAATGGTGCTGATTGGGCTACTACATATTTTACTAAATACTGCCTTTGTTGAGAATTTTGGCCTTACCAGCTAAGATATAATTATATATAATGAACACTTAGCTGATAAATGACAGCAAATCGTCTACACAGCCGCCCCTGCAGATGAGGTCTAGAAGCTGTCGAAACCATCACAACAGTGGGCTGTCAAGAGATACAATTTGTAAGTATAAATTACCCCTAGGGGGTGTTATGTCAGCATATTTCATTCGATGATGGCTGACGAATACTTACTTGTTTGGACTCAAAAGTCCACACCTTACTGCCGATTATAGGTTGATTACAAACTCCTTGTGACTCAAGAATTGCGCAATCCCCCGATCTACAAGAAATTCGTAACATACCTTGCTCTTTGTAACGTGAGCTATGGTGTTCTCAACACCTTCGACAGATATCGGTGACTTGATAGAAGCTGAAGTGTCCTTGGATGTCCACGTCTTCCATTGTCTAGGAAACGCACACTGGTACACTATGTTCCACAAGATTCGTCTTTATTGTTCACAATGTATCACAAGAGAAGCTGATCACACTTCTCAAGTGTTTGTGTTAGAGACACTTTGTTCACACTAACGCACAGATCAGTGTCCTTTGCTGGTTATCCTGGCGTCAGTGTGACTCTAGAGTCAAAAGTAATCTGCCAGACGCCACAGCGCTCCATGCTGTCACTGCCCCCAGCACAAAAAAAACGCTGACCTATCACCTTGCATCCCTGTCACCTCCTCGATGAAGCAAAACAGAATGTTTGTTTCTTGCTGTCTTAAGCATAGACAACAATGTACTCTATTTTTACTATGGTAATAAAGTGGGAGCAGGATTTTCCTTAATTGTCCTGCTAAGTAAGAGATGTACTGTCTCTTATAAAAATACACGTTGCAACACCCCTGCAAGGAGCAGAGGTCACTTGACTTACGTGGCATAGCATCTGTGATCAATTACTCACTCTAGCAGTAAACAAGACGCTCGCCCCTTCTGAGTGGCCCCTCAGGGCTGAGAGGGCGTGGCCCCTCAGGGCTGAAAGGGCTGAAGGGGGCTGATACCCCCCTCCTGGAGAAAATTTCTCCACAGCCTTCTTATAAAAGTATTTGTGACTAATATCTCCCAAAATGTAAACTGTGGGCAGAGACAAGGGCAGAGATTAACATGTTATGTTAAAATATGAAGACATATCAGAAAATAATAAAGTATCAGTGTTTGAAATTCTTAGGCGCTGTTGCCACATTGGCAGCGGTAGGCCTGAAAAAGTGACGTCACGACAAGTTGTGTGCCATTATACATATAAAGCAGCGCTGTATAGCCCTTGTGGCTTAGCGCTTCTTTTTGATTATAATATATAAAGTGAAGTGTATATAATGTGAAGTGTATACTATCATCAGTGAAGAGTGAAATCGCGTGAGGAAGCGGGATGTATGAGAATATATGGTTATAAACATCACGGGTGAAGGATCTCCAAAATACGGATTTAAGGCCTACGTACGAACGTCATCAGCAGCTGGCAACTTGTCACCGCACCCATTGAGCGCAAGTTTCATTGGCCTATTTGTGGTTTGCATGTTGAAGGCCTTGGCTGGCCTTGCATACTGTTTGATACTGGTCACTCACTCCTGCAAGCTATTACCAGAATTAGAATAGAAATAGCATAGACCTGGTGAATATAGTGTTGACGAGTGTGAGAAGGTAGAGTCCAGCGAGGAGTAGAGTAGTATTAATTCCAGTAGTTATTAGCAGTAAGAATACTTAGGAAGCTAGGAAGTCCTCTCCCAATGTGAACATGGAACAGGATAATAACCAGCAATAAATGATACTTAAATCCAGACACACAAGGCGAGTATTACTATAAGCTAGGTGGCGGGAAAAACTTTTAAGGGCAACATTGTAAGACTGTGCGAGGGTCAAGTCCCAGGAGGGTTGTGGTCAGGTCACAAGAAGTTGCGGCCAGTCATTACACTGCACAAGACACACACACACACACACACACACACACACACACACACACATTGCCAGACTCACACATACACTCCCCCCTCCCCCACCATCATCATCTTCACCTGATCCCTCCCCTCCCTCTTTCACCCTCCCCCTCCCCACCTCTCCCTCCTTCCCCTCTCCCTCTCCCACTCACCCACTTGCTTCTCTCTCCTTCCCAACCCCCCTCCCCACTACTCTCCCACATAGCCACAGTTCCTCCTCTACCTCCTTCCCCCCACACTCTGACATACACAATACTAACCTAACATACAGAATTACATAGGTTTCCCACTCTGAGGCAATCAGGATAAAACAAAAATGGGTTCCCAGAGAGCAACAAGAAAAACCAAGGGACAGGAGGAGGAAACTGCAAAAGAAGATTGGGCAGTAGAGCTCACAAAAAGGGAACATGAATGGGAAAAGAAATTAGAAGAACTTAGCATGAGAATGGAAGAGAGGATAGACATGGAAAGCAGGAAGTGGGAGGTGCAAGTCAAAGCAGCAGAGGCCAGGATACAGAGTTTAGAAGAGGAACTGAAAAATCTGAAACAGCCTAAAGAATTAAAGAACATTTTGGGATTGACAACAGAGACTGCTACCTCAGTCACAAATAAGGGGACTGTAGAGAAAGGAGGAAAACTGCATGTAGAAGCTCAATCAGTGGAGACTGTACTAAATGAAAGAGCTAAGCTATATGTGAAGGCCCTAACAGACCACAGCAGAGCCCAGGGAAAGCCGAGAAGGGAAAATGACAGGCCACTGAGCCCAAGTACATTAGCTAGTGAAACTGAAGAAAGGAAAGCTGAAATGGTGGAAATCAAATTGAATGAGGGGATACACAGGGATATGCAGTGGGAGAATGAAAGGGTGAGGTCAGTCTTTGTGTATGGGCTCCAGGAAGTTGAAGGGGAAACATATGAAGCAAGAAAACAAGGGGGAAAAAACAATCGAAAGCATCATGAAAGCAATAGAAGACGACATGACCCAGCTGGAAAATTTTCGGAGAATAGGGGGGTTTAAAAAAAAAGAACCCGGCCAGTGAAAGTGACCCTCAAGGCAGAATTGACTCGGAACAGGATCCTGCAGGAGAAAGCACGATTAAGGGACATGCCGGCATACAGGAAGATGTATCTCGACTGCGACAGAACACAAGCAGAAAGGCAGAAACTGAGAGAGATGGTACAAAGGCGAAAGGAGGAAAGAGAAGGGATGGAGAAGACAGACAGGAGATCCGAGATCCCAGACACAGGAATATCAAATACAGCCTCCCTCACAACTTCCTATAGAAGCCTCCCAACCAGGTCAAGCCCAGTGCAACCACTCTAAACCAAAACACCCATGCCACATTCAATGCCCCCACCCACTGCATTACAAACTCCACCCCAACAGCAACCACCCATAGTTCCTTATCAGGTCACCCACTTCCCCAACCCCAATACACCTCCCAGACCACAATCTTAGAAAAGAAGTTGAAGGTGTGGTATACAAATGCAGATGGAATAACAAATAAGTATGAGGAGTGGCACGAAAGAATCAAGGAGACATCCCCAGACATAATAGCACTCACAGAAACAAAACTCACCAGAATAATAGATTCAATCTTTCCATCCAAATATCAAATCCTCAGGAAAGACAGAGGGAGGAGAGGGGGAGGAGGAGATGCACTGCTCATTAAAAACCAGTGGGGGTTTGAGAAAATGGAAGGAATGGACGGCACGGGCGAAAGGGACTACTTAGTAGGAACAGTCCAGTCTGAGGGACATAAGGTGATAATTGCAGTAATGTACAACCCACCACAGAACTGCAGGAGGCCAAGAGAAGAATACGATGAGAGCAACAGAGCAATGGTCGACACACTAGCCGAGGTGGCCAGGAGAGCACACATGGGGGGAGCAAAGTTATTAGTTATGGGTGATTTCAATCACAAGGAGATTGGGAAAACCTGGAGCCCCATGGGGGTCCTGAAACATGGAGAGCCAAGATGATGGATGTGGTACTGGAAAACCTCATGCATCAACATGTTAGAGACACTACCAGAGAGAGAGAGGAGAGGATGAACCAGCAAGACTGGACCTTGTATTCACCTTGAGTAGTTCTGACATCGAGGATATCATGTATGAAAGGCCCCTGGGAGCTAGTGATCATGTGGGTCTGTGCTTCGACTACATAGTTGAGCTCCAAGTGGAGAGAACAGCAGGAATAGGGTGGGAAAACCAAACTACAAAAGGGGGAACTACTCAGGCTTGAGGAACTTCTTTCAAGACATTCAGTGGGAGAGGGAACTGACAGGAAAACCAGTACAAGAAATGATGGACTATGTTGCAACAAAATGGAAGGAGGCAGAGGAGAGGTTTGTTCCCAAGGGAAACAGAAATAATGGGAAGAACAGAACGAGTCCTTGGTTCACCCAAAGGTGTAGGGAGGCAAAAACTAGGTGTACTAGAGAATGGAAAAGGTACAGAAGACAGAGAACTCAGGAAGATAAAGAGATTAGCCGAAGAGCCAGAAACTTATATGCACAGATAAGAAGGGAGGCTCAGCGGCAATACGAAAATGACATAGCATCGAAAGTCAAGACTGACCCGAAGCTGTTGTACAGCCACATCAGGAGGAAAACAACAATCAAGGACCAGGTAATCAGACTGAGGAAGGGTGACGGGGAATTCACAAGAAATGACCGGGAGGTATGTCAGGAGCACAACACGAGATTCAAAGAAGTATTTACAGTGGAAACCAGTAGGACTCCAGGAAATCAGAGCAGGGGGGTGCACCAGCAAGTGCTGGATGAGGTACATATAACCAAGGAGGAGGTGAAGAAGCTGCTATGCGAACTTGACACCTCAAAGGCGGTGGGACCAGACAACATCTCTCCGTGGGTCCTTAAAGAGGGAGCAGAGATATTGTGTGTACCATTAACAAAGATCTTCAACACATCATTTGAAACTGGCAACTCCCCGAGGTATGGAAGATGGCAAATGTAGTCCCAATTTTTAAAAAGGGAGACAGACATGAGGCACTAAACTGCAGACCTGTATCACTAACGTGTATAGTATGCAAGGTCATGGAGAAGATCATCAGGAGGAGAGTGGTGGAGCACCTGGAAAGAAACAAGTGCATAATTGACAACCAGCATGGTTTCAGGGAGGGAAAATCCTGTGTCAAAACCTACTAGAGTTTTATGACAAGGTGACAGAAGTAAGACAAGAGAGAGAGGGGTGGATCGACTGCATTTTTTTGGACTGCAAGAAGGCCTTCGACACAGTTCCTCACAGGAGGTTACTGCAAAAGCTAGATGATCAGGCACACATAACAGGAAAGGCACTGCAATGGATCAGAGAATACTTGACAGGGAGGCAACAACGAGTCATGGTACGTGACGAGGTGTCAGAGTGGGCGCCTGTGACAAGCGGGATTCCACAGGGGTCAGTCCTAGGACCTGTGCTGTTCTTGGTATATGTGAATGACATAACGGAAGGGATAGACTCAGAAGTGTCCTTGTTTGTGGATGATGTGAAGTTAATGAGAAGAATCAAATCGGATGAGGATCAGGCAGGACTACACAGAGACCTGGACAGGCTACAAGCCTGGTCCAGCAACTGGCTCCTTGAGTTTAACCCTGCCAAATGCAAAGTCATGAAGATTGGGGAAGGGCAAAGAAGACCGCAGACACAATATAGTTTCGATGGCCAAAGTCTGCAAACCTCACTCAAGGAAAAAGATCTGGGGGTGAGTATAACACCGAGCATATCTCCTGAGGCGCACATCAATCGGATAACTGCTGGAGCATACGGGCGCCTGGCAAACTTACGGATAGCGTTCCGATACCTCAGTAAGGATTCGTTCAAGACTCTGTATACCATTTACGTCAGGCCCATACTGGAGTATGCAGCACCAGTTTGGAATCCACACCTAGTCAAGCACGTCAAGAAATTAGAGAAAGTGCAAAGGTTTGCAACAAGACTAGTCCCAGAGCTATGGGGATTGTCCTACGAAGAAAGGTTGAGGGAAATCGGCCTGACGACACTGGAGGCCAGGAGGGTCAGGGGAGACATGATAGCGACATATAAAATACTGCGGAATAGACGAGGTGGACAAAGACGGGATGTTCCAGAGATGGGACACAGACACAAGAGGTCACAATTGGAAGTTGAAGACTCAGATGAATCATAGGGATGTTAGGAAGTATTTCTTCAGTCATAAAGTAGTCAAGCCGTGGAATAGCCTAGAAAGTGAAGTAGTGGAGGCGGGAACCATACATAGTTTTAAGGCGAGGTATGATAAAGCTCATGGAGCAGGGAGAGAGAGGACCTAGTAGCAATCAGTGAAGAGGCGGGGCCAGGAGCTATGACTCGACCCCTGCAACCACAAATAGGTGAGTACAAATAGGTAAGTACACGGATGACCCACCCAGATAGTAGCTGGACACTCGCCCTGTACCTTCTCGTGCAGACACTACCCAAATGTGCTCTTGTTAATTCTTTTAGGACTTAGGTTTTACAAATTGAATATGGATTGTATATTAAACTTAATAACGCTTCGGAGGTAAATTCTTAACCCGAGTACCTTTTTTTTTTGGGGGGGGGGGGGAGGGCTTACCCATCTACGACTATTATGTGGATATTCCCAATTGAAAAGAATCTTACTGAAGATCTAATGGTCCACTGGCTTAAGTGCTTCGGCTTAGTAGTTTTGGGACTGTCTTGCTTTAGTTCGTATTCCACTCAGTCGAGTAGTCTGCAGTCCTTCATTACAATTAATATTTGTGGGATCCCACTGTGAACATTCCCCCATGAGGAAATATTAGCTCTTATAACTTGACATTGTCTTTCAAATAGTCTCCCATCCATTGCCTTTTCATTTTATGTTATGCAGTTTTCGTGTTATCCTTATCGGGAACTTTATCAAAAACTTTTTTTTTTAAGCTCCCCATCAGTTTCTTGTACAATTTTTAGCATATTTGATATAGTGATAAAGATTTTGCTGATATGAAATTGAAGTGTTTAACAGTAGTTTTTTCTGGTATTTTATATACTTCCCAGCCTCTTATTTTTAATTCTTTGCGACAGTTGCCAGTGAGACCGGCAATAAATGTTCTTCCTACGTAACCTATTACTTAAATTCAATACAGTGCTTATATGATACTGTCCGCAGCTCACACACTGAGGGTACGCGATCGATCCCAGCACAGATGAAACGTTGGGCATGTTTCCTTAAACCTGCTGCTCCTCTTAACCAAGCAGTAAGTATATATTATTAGTTTGCCGACTGAGTCGCATCCTGGGGAACAAGATTAACCTAAGTGATCCGAAATGTTCTTCATAATCAGGGGCTTTCTTTATAGTCCGCCAGATGTCAGCTGGTTCTGTGGTCTGTATCAGTTGTATCTTGTAGTTGTAGAAATTAAGATTATTATTATTATTATTATTATTATTATTATTATTATTATTATTATTATTATTATTATTATTAAACGTTTGCTCTTTTCCATGTGTCTGCCGGCCACACTGTAGCGGGTGTGAGAGATTTACATCCAAGGGTTACTGACTCATATTCACCAGGTGGTGCACCACACTTCCCACAGGGCGCTTGTCTGGCGGAGAAACCAGAAAATCTATCTTTGTGAAAATGGTGGGGATATTTTCCCTTTGACTTGTATATTTTGGAATCCGAATAATTGATTTGTAGTAGTTTTTATGGTCTTGTAATGACGATTTTTGTGGTAGAGAGTTAGTCAGGATAGCAAATTGGTAATGGTATTAACAAAGTAATAATTCCAGTAACCGATGAAAATGCTGAATGTCCAAAGGGATCTGTGACTTTGTAAGTCATACAAAACAGTCAATTTATTGTTCCAGTTACCTAATAGAAACAAACATTTCCAAAAAATCTTGGAGATTAATTCTGCATATTTTATAACTCGGAGTGACGTTTTGTCTCGTCATATTGCTTTTTTTTAAGTATCCAAAGTATTTTTTTTTTTTTTTGCTATTAACAAAGAGTCGTGGTCCTGGACTGGGTCCATCACCAGCTGTACAACAGGGAATGAAGGACCTTTCATCATCTGTTTGTCACTAAATTTATGTCATCAACTTCATGGCCGTTCTAGTCATATTCATTTCCTATTTTGTAACATGTAGTAACATTAATATAAAGGAAGGTTGAAAAATAATGACAAGGTGTAATCAGACACACAAATGCAGCGTAATGAGATCCTTTATGGACAACGTTCCTCCCACGCACTGGTGTTTTTCAAATCCACTTGAAAAAGCTCGCTGAGTAGGGTAACTTTGACAATAAAATATATTACACTGCATTTGTGTCTGTTTAGAATATATTATTGTAGTTATTTTTGTGCGTGATGCATGAGAGAGTGATAATTGAGGAAGTATCAGTTAAGGAATACTCGGAGGGAGGGAAGAAGGAAGGAAGGAAGGTCTTGGTGTAGCACATCACAAGCATCTCTCAGAAGCTAGTTATTAATTAACCTGCTACAACGCCTCAGCCCCGCCACTAATTATCGTGAAACAACTAAGACGCACCACTACACCTCGCTGTACTATCAAGAAGCACCACTACACCTTGCTGTACTATCAAGCACCACTACACCTTGCTGTACTATCAAGAAGCACCACTACACCTTGCTGTACTATCAAGAAGCACCACTACACCTTGCTGTACTACCAAGCACCACTACACCTTGCTGTACTATCAAGAAGCACCACTACACCTTGCTGTACTACCAAGCACCACTACACCTTGCTGTACTATCAAGAAGCACCACTACACCTTGCTGTACTACCAAGCACCACTACACCTTGCTGTACTATCAAGAAGCACCACTACACCTTGCTGTACTATCAAGAAGCACCACTACACCTTGCTGTACTATCAAGAAGCACCACTACACCTTGCTGTACTATCAAGAAGCACCACTACACCTTGCTGTACTATCAAGACTCACCACTACACCTTGCTGTACTATCAAGAAGCACCACTACACCTTGCTGTACTATCAAGAAGCACCACTACACCTTGCTGTACTATCAAGAAGCACCACTACACCTTGCTGTACTATCAAGAAGCACCACTACACCTTGCTGTACTATCAAGAAGCACCACTACACCTTGCTGTACTATCAAGAAGCACCACTACACCTTGCTGTACTATCAAGAAGCACCACTACACCTTGCTGTACTATCAAGAAGCACCACTACACCTTGCTGTACTATCAAGACTCACCACTACACCTTGCTGTACTATCAAGAAGCACCACTACACCTTGCTGTACTATCAAGAAGCACCACTACACCTTGCTGTACTATCAAGAAGCACCACTACACCTTGCTGTACTATCAAGAAGCACCACTACACCTTGCTGTACTATCAAGAAGCACCACTACACCTTGCTGTACTATCAAGAAGCACCACTACACCTTGCTGTACTATCAAGAAGCACCACTACACCTTGCTGTACTATCAAGACTCACCACTACACCTTGCTGTACTATCAAGACTCACCACTACACCTTGCTGTACTATCAAGACTCACCACTACACCTTGCTGTACTATCAAGACTCACCACTACACCTTGCTGTACTATCAAGACTCACCACTACACCTTGCTGTACTATCAAGAAGCACCACTACATCTTACTACACTAAATAGATACCTGGAAGAGGTACCTGGAACCGGTACCTTCAGGTGGTTGACACTGTTGTTTCTTCCTCCGAGGTGGTTGTTTCTTACTCTTGAATACTCATGTTCTTAACTCTTGAAATCTGATGGTCTTAACTAGAGAAATCTTAGAAATCCGTTGATTGCCTTTATATTTTCAATATTGGTTTATCTTGCTTAGAATAAGCTTTGGGTTGTTTAATTGTATAGGTGCCAATTTGCAAAATTTTACTTCACCCCTTGAACTGTTTTTAAGTAGCTTAGATGAAGTATGCAAATTTCAGTTTCTCAAAAAATGTTATTGAATTATAGAGAATTTGAAATAGAATATGATTGAGAAAGGAAAAAAAAATATGGAAAATTCACATTCTTGAGTTTCATGAGTTTAATTTGCTTTTTGCATTGATTGTAGATCTGGTCATAAACTCAGGTACAGTATTTCTTCCCCCACAGAAAGTCTTATCAGATTGTTCTCAAATAGCTGGGGATGGTGAGGGAGGATCATGTATGTATTGGGATGGACATCTGCTCTTTCATCAGTATCATACCTGGAGAGGGTTTCGGGGGGTCATCGCCCCCGCGCCCGGTCTTAGACCAGGCTTTTTGGTGGATCAGGGTCTGATCAACCAGGCTGTTACTGCTGGCCGCACGCAAACTAACGTACGAACCACAGCCCGGCTGGGCACGTACTGACTTTAGGTGCCTGTCCAGTGCTTTCTTGAAGACAGCCAGGGGTCTATTGGTAATCCCCCTTATGTATACTTAGACGCAGTTGAACAGTCTTAGGCCCCTGACACTTATTGTGTTGTCTCTTATTGTACTTATGGCGACTCCTGCCGAGTCTTCTGCTTTTCACAGGGAGTGATTTTCGTGTTCGAGTTTGGTTCTAATCCCTCTTGGATTTTTCAAGTGTATATTATCATGTATCTCTCTCGCCTGCGTTCCAGGGAAATCAAATCAAATCATAGAGCCAATCCTGATTTTTATTTCTGTACCATAACTTGAAAGTCTCGTGTGATCGTTTTCAAGTGTCATCACTGGTGTAGTGTATATTACAAGAATGTTGGGATTCTTATTGTACCGTTTAGGTGACAATATGCCAACTTTACCTTTAAAATGATGTGTGTTTCGTGTAGTAACTTGGGTGTTCCTCTTTTGAGGGGTATTACTCTTTAATGTCTAATGCATCGTATGAAAAGGATGTCGGATTTGGCCTATGTAGGTACAAATTTGCCAATTTAATAACATAACTTGGAATTGTTGGATAGTTAATCAACTTGGAATTGTTAAATTCTGTACAATAGCTGGAGAATGCGTTTTCTGATCGACTTCAAACTTTTACATGTAGTGTTTCTCTCGAAGGAAGTTTCTCATTGATTTTGATTTGTACAAGTTTTAATTTACCAAATTTATTGTTCAAATGGGAAAATTGATCACTTGGTTAGATCAGCTTGAAGTCTTCACCCTGAGAGCTTTATAATACAGTCTGAGGCTTTTAAACTTGACAATGCTGCTATATTTTGTCAAGAGAAAGTTGGTACTTTTATTGGGTCGTGTAAACCCTAATTTGTCAATTTTCTTAAACCAGTTGGGAAACTGGTCTAAGTGAAGTAACTAGTGAATGCCTCTTTTGATATACCTTTGATGAGTTCCGTGAGTACAAAAGCTCTCGGAACTCATCAAAGGTATATTAAAGGAGGCATTCACTAGTTATTTCACTTAGACCAGTTCCCCAATCGGTTTAAGAAAATTGATAAGTTAGGGTTTACACGGCCCAATAACAATACGAACTTTCTTTTGAAAAAAAAAAAATTGGTTCTTCCGATTGCCTTTAAACTCTAAAGAATGCTTACTCTTATTTCGTGCTGTGTAGATGCCAATTTGCCATTTTTAATAAAGAAATGTTCATATTTCCTCCCAATAACTTATATTTCCTCCCAATAACTTATGCTTCTAACTGGTTTTAAGTTTTCAACCCTCATCTTTAATTGTATCCGAGAATTATATAACACTTGTGCAACTCTTGCGTGCATTTGGGTAGAGGGGGGTTGGGCTTTTGGTAAACAGGGAATATATTTGTCGAATTGTGCAGCGACAAAAGCACTGTCAGTGGTACAATACTTGTGTAGTATAAATTATGTACACCATTTGTGGTGGGGATTCTTTAAGGAAGAGTGAGATAGTAATGTCACTAGTAGTAGAGACTTATATTGGAGAACTAAGTCGGAGCTCAGTTGCTGTTACGCTGCTTTGAGTCCTTGTATTGGACTGATGAAAGCATTGTGTGGCGAAATGTTTCCCTGACAAAGATTCTCATATGTTGCGTAAGTATCTCCATCTAAAACTTGTCGGTTTTCAAAACCATTATCACTCCTGCCCCTTGCCTGGTCCGGAATCTAACTGAGGTGGCCTACTGTCTAGCCGTGCACGGTTCAAATCTTTGTCACCTGTTACTAGCATGATGTACAGAAGGATAGTACACATAAGGTATTGGCAGAGCCAGATTAAGATTTTGTAGGTCTCTGGGCTACAGGTGCTGTTAGGCCCCAAGTGATTTTTTTAAAAGCAAAAAAACTTAAATATTAAATTTATTTTACAAGGCTAACCGCGATTAAATTTCAAACATTTACTTTGCGTTATTTCTTGGAAACAAATTGTGAATACTTTTCGCTTAATCTCTGGAGGCTCTCCAGCTGGCGGAGGCCCCTGGGCTGCAGCGCCTAAAGCCCATGTTTTAATCCGGCCCGGGGTTTTGGCACATAATATATACGTACTATACAAGTATTGTACCACTGATTGCACATCCGCAAAGGATTTTCAAGGAAAGGGGAATGATTAATATATTGACGAGAAGCTGTTGGTAAGGTAGTGTTAAGTTGCAATTGATTACTGTGAATATATTACGTGGTGACAGCGTTCCTGAATCTCGTTACTTATCACATCAACCAGCTAGTGACTCCCAGCACCTGTGATGGTGTGAGCTGTGTAGTGCTACCTTAGTGTGGGTGAGCCCTGGTGCTAGTGTTTGGTGGTGACTGTGTGGGTGACACATTGTGCCAGTGTTTGGTGGTGACTGTGTGGGTGACACATGGTGCCAGTGTTTGGTGGTGACTGTGTGGGTGACACATTGTGTCAGTGTTTGGTGGTGACTGTGGGTGACGCATTGTGTCAGTGTTTGGTGGTGACTGTGTGGGTGACACATGGTGCCAGTGTTTGGTGGTGACTGTGTGGGTGACACATGGTGCCAGTGTTTGGTGGTGACTGTGTGGGTGACACATTGTGTCAGTGTTTGGTGGTGACTGTGGGTGACGCATTGTGTCAGTGTTTGGTGGTGACTGTGCGGGTGACACATGGTGCCAGTGTTTGGTGGTGACTGTGTGGGTGACACATGGTGCCAGTGTTTGGTGGTGACTGTGTGGGTGACACATGGTGCCTCTGTTTGGTGGTGACTGTGTGGGTAACACATCTACCTGGAGTCTACCTGGAGGGTATTCCGGGGATCAGAGCCTCCGCGGCCCTGTCCACGACCAGGCTTCCCGGTGGATCAGGGCCTGATCAACGAGGCTGTTATTGCTGGCCGCACGCAATTCAACGTACGAACCACAGCCCAGCTGATCCGGCACCGACTTTAGGTATCTGTCCAGCTCCCCCTTGAAAACAACCAGGGGTCTACTGGTAATGCCTCTTATTGCTGGTGGAAGGCTGTTGAACAGTCTTGGGCCCCGGACACTTATTGCGTTTTCTCTTAGTGTACTAGTGACGCCAGTACTTTTCACTGGGGGTATGTTGCATCGCCTGCCAAGTCTTTTGCTTTCATATGGAGTGGTTTCTCTGTGCATATTAGGGACCAGTCCCTCCAGAATCTTCCAGGTGTAGATTATGATATATCTCTCTCGCCTGCGCTCCAGTGAGTACAAGTTAAGTGCTTGCAGGCATTCCCAGGAGTTAATGTGTTTGATGGAACTTATATGTGCAGTAAAGGTTCTCTGTACATTCTCTAGATCTGCCTTGGATGGGGATGTTAATGTACAGCAGTATTCCAGCCTAGAGAGAACAAGTGATTTAAAAAGGATCATCATTCGCTTAGCATCTCTTATCTTGAATGTTCTCATTATCCATCCTGTCAGTTTCCTCGTCGATGTGATAGTGGCATTTTTGTGGTCCTTGAAGATGAGGTCACATCCAGGTCCTTCACATTACTTTTCCGCTCTATAATAGTGTGATTAGAGTTTGTAGTATAGTCAGTCCTAGTTATTTCCTCCAGTTTTCCATAACGGAGTAGTTGGAATTTGTCTTCATCGAACATCATATCGTTCTCTCTTGCCCATTGGAAAACTTGGTTTATATCTTCTTTGAGCTTTGCCGTGTCTTAGTGGACGATCCTGGTATTGTCTACAAAGGATGATACAGTGCTGTGGTTTACATCTCTGTCTATGTCTGATATGAGAATGAAGAACAGGATAGGTGCGAGTACTGTGCCCTGTGGGACAGCTCTTCACTATGGCAGCATCTGATTTAACTCTGTTTACCACTACTCTGTGTGCGATTGGTTAAAAAGTTGAAGACCCATCTTCCTACTTTGCCGGTTATCCCTTTAGCATGCATTTTGTGTGCTACTACACCATGGTCGCACTTATCAAAGGCTTTTGCAGAATCTGTGTACACTGAATTCTGTTTTCCAGTGCATCTAAGACCATATCATAGTGGTCTAGTAGTTGCGAAAGGCAGGAGCGACCTGCTCTGAAACCATGTTGCCCTGGGTTGTGCGTTTTTTTGGGATTCCAGGTGGTTTGTCATCCTGCTTCTTAGAACTCTCTCAAAGATATTTATGATATGGGACGTTAAAGCTGTTGGTCTACAGTTCTTAGCTACTGCTTTGCTGCCACCCTTATGGAGTGGGGCTATATCCGTTGACTTTAGTGGCTGGAATCTCGCCTGTGTCTAAGCTCCTTCTCCATAGCATACTTAGGGTCCGTGAAAGGGTTTTTTTTTGCAGTTCTTAATGAACACACAGTTCCACGAGTGCATGGGCATGTCGTCGATGGCTTTCTCAAAGTCTAATGGAGTTAGGGTTATGTCATATATTTGGCATACATTGGGAGGGTTTTGAGGCTCAGTCATGAAAAAATTGTTCGGATTGTCTATCTTTAGACTGGTTAGTGGCTCGCTGAACAGTCATATTGAGATTTCAGTATCTCACTCATTTCTTTGTCGTCGTCTGTGTATGATCCGTCTTGTCTGAGCAGGGGCCCTGTACTAGAAGTGGTTTTTGCCTTGTTTTTGGCATATGAAAAGAAATATTTCGAATTTTTCACTTTCACTAATCGCTTTTAGCTCTTCTTGTCTCTCCTGGATCCTGTATGAGTACTTTAACTTTAGCTCACTATTTTCCACTTCCCTGGTTAGCACTTCCTTCCGTGTATCAGATAATCTGGCATTCTTGAGGAGCCGAGTGATTCTTCGTCTTCTCCTGTAGAGGGAGTGCCTCTCTCTCCATTATACTTTTCTTTTTTCTTAGAAGAATATACCTTGAACATACTTCAGCTACCAGGAGGTTGATCTTTTCAAGGCATTGGTTAGGGTCCATGTAATTTAAGATATCCTCCCAGCATGTTTCATTTAGGGCATAGTTTACCTGATCCCAGATGTTCTTGTTGTTGAAGTTGAATTTGGTAAAAGTACCCTCATAGCTGTATGTGTTTTGCTGATCAGGACTCTTGTGAATGTAAGTCTGGGCTTCGATTAGATTGTGATCAGAATTTGTTGTTTTTTATATTATGTTTCTTACCAGGTCCTCATTATTTGTGAAAATAAGGTCTAGTGTGTTCTTAAGTCTTGTTGGCTCCACTATCTGCTGCCTTAGGATGTGTTTGTTGCAGAAATTCAGCAGCTCCTCCAGGAATTATTTCTGCTACAACACTATTTGCTATATTTTTTCCATTTTGTGTGTCTTAGATTGAAGTCACCAAGCAGTAAGATGTTTGGGGATGAGGCTGGAAAGTTTTCCAGATATGAGTCAATTTTTGATAGTTCTTCTTTGAACTGTTGGGAAGTTGCATCTGGTGGCATATATACAAGTACAATGAGTAAGTTTTGGTTCTCGATTTTTATTATCAGAACTTCAACCACATCATTTGTGGTGTTCAGTATCTCTGTGCAAATGAGCGACTTTGACATACAGGCCAACCCCTCCTCCCCCTTGTTGCCTGTTCTTTCTGTCGCATCTGAAAAGTTGTATCCAGGTATCCATATTTCACTGTCAAAGTAATCTTTTGCGTGGGTCTCTGTGAAAGCTGCAAACAGTGAATTTAACTCCTCTAGAAGTCCACTAATGGAAGGTATTTTGTTGTTTGTGGATGGCTTAAGGCTTTGTATATTAGCAAATATAAATGAGGTTGTGTTGCATGTTTGTTGGGGGGATTTTGTTGTTGGCATCAGTAGCTGTGAGCCCGGAGGCGCCACTGGCTGTGCCTCCAGTCCAACAAGGCTCCAAAGTGGTGGACTATTTTGGTTATCTCTTTCCATTTTCTTTTTGTTTTCTACCACTAAAAAAAAACACTTGGGGTGTTGTCATAACTACCATAGCTACTATGATGTGGTGTACGGGGTGTGTGCCTCCTGGTCCCTTTTAAATGGTATGCGGTGCAGTTGGTATTGTAACATTGTTTTTCAAGGACTGAAGAATGGTGCCTGTGTTTGGTGGCGACTGTGTGGGTGACACATGGTGCCGGTGTTTGGTGGTGATTGTGTGGGGGACACATAGTGTCTGTGTTTGGTGGTGCTGAATAAATGCAAATCTGAAATTTTACTGAAATTGTTAAAAACGTAGAATCATTGGAATCAGATCAGTTACTAGAGAAAGTCTTTCCTGAGCAGCTTCCAAACTTCAGTCGTTGGTGAGCTTTACTGAAAGAAAGCTTAGAGCTCATTTTGAGCTGCGTAAATTTCAGTTTAATAAGGACAGAATTTCCTGCTTTCAGGGTATTGATCTCTCTGAGATAAGAGAATGCCTCTTCAGTTTAGTTTAAAAGCTAGGTGTTCCTCAGTTAGATTGGGGCTATATTTTAGAGCGTTCAAATACTCTTGCAGCCCGGCCCTGGCCAGGCTTGTCTAGTACTTGCCTGGTTAATTAGCCTCTTAATACCAGAGGCATACTGGCCCAAATATTCATAACAGCCTGGTTGCTCTGGCACTTCTTGAAGGTACATGTCCAATTTCATCTCGATAATACCTACACATGCCCTAATATCTTGTGGTAGTGTTAAATAGTCTGGCCCCACAGATGTTAATACAGTGTGCCTGTTTTTCACTGGGTTTATTTTACACAGTCTTCCATATCTCTCATTCCACTATGTTATGGCAATGTGCAGATTTGAGATCACGCCCTCAAGTGTGACCATTGACACTATTTCTCTTATTTTGAAGGGTTTCATTATCCACCCAATTATTTTTCTAACTTTCGTGATGTTTGCCTGACACTATTACACCTAGATCTTTCACGTGCTCCTTTCGTTCTATTTGGTGATATTCTTGCGTTTTGTATACAGTCTCTCTCTTGTTCATTCTTTCCACATCTAAATAGTGGGAATTTGTCACTGTTGAACTTGTGAATACCTCTTCTGATTTGCTTTATATTTTCAATGCTGACACTTAACTGCATTACAAACTTATTCTGCATTCTTGTCTATTATAATTAAGTATCCTCTTCAAGGGAGGCTCCTTGACGTGGCAAAGAGGCTCTTGGTCTAAGGAATTAAACTCTTCGGTCTCCTTCCTCAAACGGAACCTAAGTACCCCCAAATCCTCCCTTCCCTATCCCATCCCCCCTTTTTCCCCCCTTTCCTCTCCCCTCCCATCCCCCTATTTCCCCCCTTTCCTCTCCCCTCTCATCCCCTTTCCCCGTCCCGTTTGTAGTCTCTGGGGTCCTCCCCTCTGACATTATAGTTTCTAGGTAGGAGGAAGTCTGCTTTGGTTCATGCCACTCCATGGGGTCCTTCGGGGGTTGTGTAGTTTGCTATGGAATCTGAATTGTCTGGAGGTGCTCTGCTTCCTTCCCGGATCTCCAAGAAGTGGGTGGGGTGTCCTGCAGATGATGGGTGTATCTCCAGAGGCTGCCTGTTGGTTCTGGGAGGTATGCTTTGTGGCGGGCTCCCGACTGCTCTTTTTTTTGTCCGCCAAGGTGGCTCAGTAGATGTGAGGTTGCTAACCTTGAGCGCTGGTTTACTGGCGTGCAGGGTAGGGTATGGCATGGGTTCCACGCTGCATCTGCACTGCTCATGGGCTCGAGGCCCTCTCGGATGAGAGGAAGAACTTACAGCCTTTCCATGCCTTCTAGTGACTGTCCCTCTGCTGTCCCGCTATTTCTTCTTTTTTTTTCTTTAAAATAAGAAAGAAGCACCACTATCATGGAGTCTTTGTTCTGTGATAACCCTCCTCCTCCCAGGCTCCTTTCTGTTCCCCCTTCCTGTTCTGACCCGACTTCGTTATTGGACCATTCTCTAGATGCTTCTCATACCCCTTTACCTTCTGCTGGTGTCTCTTCATCACCTGCTCCAGGTGCTGAGGTGCCACCCATTTCTGTCAATGCCTCTGCCTCTTGCACACCTTTAACAATGTGTCTGGCTTCCCTGCATATGGTGGGAGGGTTTTTGGATCACTCGCCTCCCTCAGATCGGACCGCCTGCGGTACTACTGAACATTCCTGACCACCTACTGACCACGGTTCTTGGATGTCTACCCAAAAACGACCTACGCGACACCCACTCCCTTTTCGCACCATGTTTACAAGTAAGCAGTGGACTAAATTCTTTTCCCTACAACCGACATCTCCAGCTGATTATCTTTCTGACCATAGTATCAGTGAAGCTCTTTTACGGCACATTGGCCAAAATGTATCCTTTCATGCTCTTCGAAACAGTACGCATGTCATTACAGTTCAGAATTCAGAACAAGCTCATGATCTTTCCCATGTAACTTCCATAGATAAAATTCCAGTCACAGTTCAAAAGCACACTACTCTACTCTCAATTCTTGCAGTGGTACAGTGGTTTTACTGTGTACCATTGTACAGAGTGATTTTCTGTCTTGCGGCAATGATATTTTAGAGCAATTAGCCATTCAGGACTCTCATATTCTCATAGTGGATACATATGCCCTGCCCACTTGTGGGCAGAGGTGCTTTCCCAACATCACCCACTTAACCTTCGACTGCAGTCTTCCGTTTATATTGCGGGCCATCGCCTTGAAGCCTGTAAAGTAGTCCCTACTCCCCAACAGTGTTGGAAATGCTGGCGCTTCGGACACCCTGCTAAATACTGCAGATCTGCGGTGGGGTGCCCAGTCTGCAGTGCTGCAGATCATGCCGATACATCTTGCAGTCTTCCCCCCTCTTGTCTCAATTGCAATGAATCTTATTCTTCCTTTTCATGCTCTTGTCAAATCTATTGTAATGAATGAGAAATCTGTTATCTTAAAGAGAGTGAAGGCCTTATGGCTGTCTCTCAGCTCCGCCTTCAGGGAAATCTTCCTCGTGTTACTTACTTGCGAGTAGCTCAGAGACCTCCAACCTTGACGGTTCTCCGGCCTACCAGCTCCTCTGCTACCACATCTTCCAGGGTCACTTGTTTTCTAATTCTTTTGCAGTTTTACCCTCTGAAACTCCTACCTCTGTACCTCTTCCTACTTCTACTTCATCTTGCTCGCTAGCTAGTTTCTCAGTCTGCAAGACCTCGTGATTCTACACCTTCATGCCTATCACCTGTGAAGTTGACTCTATCATGTACCTTGGTACCTAGTTCTCACCTCCTTTTTAACTCGCACGAAGGTGGAGGTTCACCCCCCTCCTGTAGTCCCCTCCTCTCCTGTTTCTCCCCAGTCTTCTTCCCTAGTTACCTTCCAACCTCCTTCCTCTCCTGTTCCACTGCAGGACTCTTCTGCCGCTGCCAGCGCATCTCT
Organism: Cherax quadricarinatus; assembly: GCF_038502225.1. Taxonomy (NCBI): domain Eukaryota; kingdom Metazoa; phylum Arthropoda; class Malacostraca; order Decapoda; family Parastacidae; genus Cherax; species Cherax quadricarinatus. Next base: position 21,693,221 of record NC_091333.1, on the reverse strand, counting down.
CCAGGTTCATATTCCCCACCCCTCTTGGACCTCTTTGGTTCCCTCCATGGTCTCCTCAATCTCTACGTGCTCTACCTCACCTGTCCCTGAAATCATGGTATTGGCATCTTCCTTATCCGCTGAGACACTTGACACTATCTCCAATTATATTGCAGAGACGAAACCCTTGATGGACACTGATGCGCCTCCTTCTACCCCCTTTTTTTCACGACCCTTGCAACAATCTTTTCCTTCACAGCATTCTGATTTCTCTTTGTTTACATGCTTACCGTTGTCTTCACATGTTGACTTCACTGACCCTAATAGCCCATAGATTTTAACGCTTCTTCTTGTTGGCATACCTGTCTTTGTAAATAATGTCTTATTCACAATAGAATATTCGTGGCCTCAGGGATAATCGGGGAGAGCTCCAAGTGTTGCTCTCCCAGTTTTCCCCATTATGTGTCAGTTAACAAGAGCCCAAAATTCATTCAGCTGTTATTCGTCCTATTTCGGGCTATGTTCTGTTATATTCTTCTGATCCTTTTCCTGATGAATCATTTAATGAGAGCGCTCTTCTTGTGCTCGTTGGTATACTGTATCAACAAGTTTTTGTTCATTCTCTGCTGCATTATACTGCAGCTTGTGTTTATTTGCACACATGGTATACAGTTTGCTCTCTGTATTTTCCCCCTCCTGTGCATTCTGTATCTCGGATATTTCGTTTTTGATCTTCACTGCCGCCCATCTTGTTAGGTGATTTTAACGCTCGCCATCGTCTGTGGGGAGGGTCCCACTGTGGCTCTCGTGGTGATTAGTTGGAGACTCTTCTCGCTTCTCTTTCTCTTCATGTTTTAAATATGGGTGCTCCTACCCATTTTGACTCTTGAACTCAGTCTCTCTCTTGCATTGATCTTTGTCTGTTTCTCATCAATTGCACTTGATTACACTTGATCTGTTCTCCCAGATTTACATGACAGTGATCACTTTCCTATTCTTCTTACTTCTACTACATATTCCTGACCGCCTTGTCGCTCTCGTTGGCAATTTGCACGAGCGAATTGGGACTTATACTCTCATCTTACCACTTTTTGTGGGGGCCCTCTTTTGTCCTCTATTGATGAACGAGTGCACCAGTTTTCGACCTTAGTTTTGACTGCGGCATCACGTTGTATTCCTCAAACCTCAGGCAGGCATTCTCAGACACGCATGCCTTGGTGGTCCCCTGCGTGGGCCCATGCAGTGTGCTTGAAACTTGATGTGTGGGGTCGTTATCAGTATAATCGGACCTCAGATCATTTGGATTTTAAGCGGGCAAGGACAGTTGCTCGCTGCAATGCTGAACGCACTTGTTGGCAAAACTATGTGTTCACCATTACCTCATCTTTCCCTGTGTGTGCAGTTTGGAAGAAGATACAAAAGTTGTGTGGCAGGTACACTCCGGACCCAGCTCCCTTTTTGCGGGTTGCTAGTGTTAGTGTTGCAGAACCTCTTGAAGTTGCCACGGAACTCGGGAACCATCTTGTCCATGTCTCCCAAGGGCTTCATCTTAGTCCCTCATTTCTTGCATCTAAGTCTACCAAGGAGCAATTGTCCTTGGATTTCTCCTCTAGTGGAATGGAGCTGTATAATGTACCTTTTCCTTTCCTAGAGCTAGAGTCTATGCTTTCTGCCTAACATCTGCATTCAGCTGCCCTTATAGTCCTTTTGCATCTTTTCAATCTTATTTGGATGCGAGGGGTTCTCCCTCAACAGTGGAAATCTGCCATTTTCCTACCGTTTCGCAAACTAGGCACCTCAGGGTTTGATACCTCACACTATCGTCTCATTGCTCTGACCATTGGAGATTCACAATAGTCTTTCTCCTCGCCAATATGACTTTTGGAAGGGCTGCTCTATTTTGGACTCCTTTCTCCACTTAGATACGTATGTACGAAATGCCTTTGCTAACAAACACACTGTCCTAGCAGTGTTTTTTGATCTTGTGAAGGCGTATGACACCACTTGGAGGTATAACATTTTAGCCCAAGTTCACTGTTTAGGCCTTCATGGTAATCTGCCAACTTTCCTTACTGTTTTCTTTATCTGCCAGATATTTCCATGTCCAAGTTGGCACCTTGCATTCCTCAGACTTTGTTCAGGCCGAGGGTGTCCCACGAGGTTGTGTCCTTAGTACTACCCTTTTTCACTTGGGTATCAATGCCCTACCTTCCATTCTTCCATTACATATCTGGTCATCACTTTATAGATACTTCGCTATAGGTTACGCAGGCGCTGACTGTTGCCTGGTAGTAGCCTCCCTTCAGGATGTGATTGACCGAGTTTCCCCTTGGTCCACTTCTCATAGATTTAAATTTTCTAGTACAAAAACCCATTTCATTACCTTCACTAGACATCCTCTTCTCCCAAATATTTAATTCCATTTACACAGCTCACATATTCCAGAATGTGATAAGGTCAAGTTGACATGGAAACTGCACATTTCCTCTTTGAAAGCTGCTTGCCATGGTCAGCTGAATCTCTTGAAAATTCTTGTGCATCATCATGGGGTGCAGACCGCCAGACTCTCCTCCGTTTGCAATCCACCCTAGTCTTGTCCAAGCTGGATTGTGGAGACCAAGTCTATTCTGCAGCTTCTTCCACCACTCTAAGTTTGATCCTCTTCATCGTCAAGGTTTACATTTATGCCTTGGTGCCTTTTGTTCATCCCCTGTAGAAAGCCTCTATGCTGAGGCGAATGTTCCTTCCTTAGCTGATCATCGTGATGCTCATTGCCTTCGTTACTTTGTCTGCTCTCACGATCTTCGTGTTCTGTCTATGTATAGGTTGATCTCAGACATTAGTAATGGCCCATTATTTGTTCAAAGCCTCTGCTTACTCCGTTTTCTCTTCATCTCCACTCTGGTCTTCTCTCCACTTGCCTCCATTGCATGTTCATTTAGTGTCTGCCTTTTTCCTTTTCCCTTGGGAGGTTCCGATAGTTTCTCTCTTCTCCCTTACTCCCCTGCGCCAAAGCTCTGCTACCTACGACTGCTTCTCGCTTTATTTTTCTTGATCACTTCCAATTACATGCTCATACCGTTGTTGTTTATACAGATGATTCTAAATCTTCTGATGTTGGGTTCATGGCAGTATTCCCTGACGATGTTGTCCGAGGGCATTTGTTAGGCTCGGCTAGTATTTTAACTGCCAAGTTGTATACCATCCTCATTTCAGATTCCCTCAGTGCCTTACAAGCCATTAAACAATTTGATTCCCCTCATCCATTAGTCCTTCGTATTCAACTATGGTTGTGCTGTGTGGCTAGCAAAAAGAAAGGCGTCATTTTCTGTTGGTTCCCTGGACACGTTGATGTGCAGGGCAGTGAACAAGCAGATGCTGCTGCACGGTCAGCAGTACGTGAGCTTCCGGTTTCCTATAGAGGTATTCCATTCAGAGATTATTTTCCAGTCATCTCTGCTCATCTTCGCGGCTGTTGGTGACAACAGTGGCCGGGCATGCACCATTACAAATTGCATTCCATTAAATCGTTTGTAGGTTTGTGGCCATCTTCTTACCATTGTTGTCGTACTCAGGAGACTGCGCACTCCTGTCACCGCATTGGCCATACTCGCCTTACCCATGGGTATCTCATGGACTGCCACCCTATTCCTCTTTGTGAAGTTTGTTGGGTCCTGATTTTGATTCTTCACTTATAGATTGTCCGGTTTACCAGCGAGCTTGTAGGATTTACCTCCAACGCCGCCGCCACCACCCAAACTCTACGTTATCAAAGGCCCTGCCTTTGATTTACAGTCACATTTAGACTTTTTGTCAGCAACTGCTTTACTATACGAACTTTGACACACAGCCCTTAGCGTCCTTTCCACCCCTTTTCTCCCCTCACCTCTGATCCCTTCTCCACCTAGCTGCTTATAGCCCCAGCACTATTTTCTGCCTCGAAGTGCTGTATGGCCCTTGTCGGTTTAGCGCTTTCTTTGATTATAATTTAATTATGTATACCTGGAGAGGGTTTCGGGGGTCAATGCCCCTGCGGCCTGGTCTGTGACCAGGCCTTACTGTGGATCAAGGCCTGATCAACCATGCTGTTACTATTGGCTGCACACAACTGACGTATGAACCACAGCCCGGCTGGTCAGGTACTAACTTTAGGTGCCTGTCCAGTGCCTTCTTGCAGACAGTCAGGGGCTTATTGGTAATCCCCCTTATGTATGCTGGGAGGCAGTTGAACAGTCTTGGGACCCTGACACTTATTGTGTTATCTCATTTGCTAGTGGCGCCCCTGCTTTTCATTGGGGAGATGTTGCATTGTCTGGCGAGTTTTTGTTTTCATAGGGAATGATTTTCGTGTGCAAGTTTGGTGCTAATCCCTCTAGGATTTTCCAATCATGTATCTCTCCCGCCTGCATTCTAGGGAGTACAGGTTGAGGAACTTCAAGCGTTCCCAGTAATTGAGGTGTTTTATCGCAGTTGAGTGTGCCGTGAAGGTTCTCTTTACATTTTCTAGGTCAGCAATTTCACCTGCCTTGAAAGGTGCTGTTAGTGTGCAGCAATATTCCAGCCTAGATAGAACAAGCTACCTGAAGAGTGTCATCATGGGCTTGGCATCCCTAGTTTTGAAGGTTCTCATTATCCATCCTGTCATTTTTCTAGCAGATGCGATTGATACAATGTTGTGATGATTGAAGGTGAGATCCTCTGACATTATCACTCGCAGGTCTTTTACATTAGTTTTTCGCTCTATTGTGTAGTTGGAATTTGTTTTATACTCCATTACACTTTTAATTTCCTCAAGTTTTCCATATCAGAGTAATTGAAATTTCTCATCATTGAACTTCATATTTTCTGCGGCCCATTTAAAGATTTGGTTGATGTCCACCTGGAGTTTTGCAGTGTCTTCAGTGGAGGACGCTGTCATACAAATTATGTGCATTGAGTTAGAGGGGACTGCGGTTATGAAATATGAGGATATATTTCTGGGATCAGCCAGCGACCGGAATATATTGTTTATAGATATTTACAGTAATCCAGGGAGGTACAACCATCCGTCCATGGTGAGGGGCTCTTGATCCAAGGAATTACATCTACCCACTATATCTTTGGCATTGTATGACCTCTGCGGGTTTAGGGGTTTTGTTCGATGATATAATAGTAATAATTCAGGAAACTGGCTCACTACCTTATTGCAAGTGGCAGATTAACCAGGCTGTGATTGATGTTTGGACCAGCAGGCCACCACCACCACCAGCCTGGTTGACTTGGCAGTCAGCAGACAAGCGTGGACCTAGGCTGGGCTGAAAGGGTAGAGAAACCCACGATATATATTACGGGTAAATCACAGATATATACCATTCTGTTAGTCGAGTGTGAAATGTTGATAGTAGGTTGGTAGAGAAGAAGCCTCTCATAACAAGTGTCAAACCAAACTCAGTTAAATGTTGCACTCTGGCACAACTGTTGCTCTTATATTTTTCTCATGAGCATGTAAGGTAAATCTTGTAGATGAATGGTTCAGAGAACCGACATGTTGATAAATTAGACACATGTGTTCAGTCCATCAATTCAAGATTGATGGACTGAACACATCGACTCAAGGTTGAGGGACTGATTACCTCATTCTCCTCCTGTTCTTCAAGTTTCTCCTACGTATGGACTGATGAAGCCACTGTGTGGCGAAACGTTTCCTCAATAAAGATACCCAAGAGTTGTACATGTGTCTAATTTATCAAGGTAAATCTTGCAAACAGCTCGGTACATACATAATTATTTTTACTGTATGTTTCTTAGTTTTTAGTCCTGTAATATTTTTTCAATGTGGAGGTGGGATTGTAGGCGGGTTCACAGGCGATGATTCCTGGAACCCGTAGCACCACCCACCACACAAAAAATCAGCAACTTTCAGGAATAACGTTTTTAGCCAAGTTAGCAGTGCGACAAATTGTTTTTAAATACAACGGGATATATATATATATATATATATATATATATATATATATATATATATATATATATTCATCTGACGAGTTCATAAAATGAGTGTGGATTATGAAATACCTGCAACTGTTACTTTTTATTCCCATCAGTCCCGTGTGATATTAATGAAATACCTGTCATGATGTGTGTGTGTGTGCACTAACATTGTTGCGCTCGCAGGGGTCGAATTATAGCGCCTGGCTACACAGCTTAATTATTATGGATCGGCTTTAGTGATTCCTGGCCTCAAACGCCTGATCATACCTGTTTTTGAAACAACGACGAGTTCCTTCATACCACCCCATCTAGTTCGTTCTGCATGCATTTATAAACGTCCCTGTTCCTCCTGTGTTTTTAGCATGGAGGCGGCTCTCTCTACCTGCACTTCAAACAACTTCTCTATATCCACTTTCATGTTGGTGTATCATGAACATGTCCTTTATTATGTTGTTTCTCATTATCTTCATTTTCTTCACATATTTTATCCAGTGCGGGCTCCTTGATATTGTATGACCCAAGACGAGCTTAATGTAAGTTGTGTATGTTTGGATAACGAGTGTCATTGTTCAGAGACTGCTTTTTAACATAAAGGTGTACATGTTGCAAGGGAAAGGTGCATATGAAGGATGGCATACGACTTTGCTAGAGATGAGTGAGGTTAGGGTTTGCAGCACTTGACGAGAGGTGCTCAGTTAGACCAGTAGAGATACTTTTTGGCAACTGATTACATTAGGCTCTATAATGTAGGATTTTGTAACATATATGGTGATGACATTTGCTTTATTTTGCCCTTGTGACAGGTTGAAGCTAGGTTTAGAATTGATGACTGGCTTTAATGAGGTAGGTTTAGATCTGATGATTGTGGCTTTAATGATTTTTCTTTTGTAAGATGATGTTTTGTGTTGGAGTTTGAAGTCCTCGGGATTGATGTTGCTGTGGCTTTGTAGTTCAAATTCAATTATGGCCTAGTTGTGTTGGGAATATCTGACTTCTCCCCTATGTTCAATGATTTTAATCTTTAGATTCTTTCCAGTTTGTCTTGTATTATAGACATTGTATTGTTTACATGGTATTTCGTACACTCCTGGTGTGTATGAGGATGGTTTGCGTTTCCCGCATTTATTGCTGGAAATTTTATTTGGGTAATGTTGGGACTGTTCTCTCAATATCAAGATGGCTCTTAATTCTTAATGTTTACAAAGTTGATTTGTTCCATGACGCAGGTCACTTGGGTTGGGGGCCTTTTCTATGAGAGGGGTGTCACTCTCCCCACAGGCTAATTGCCTGATTAAAAAAACGCCTCGTTCAGCATAAATTGAGAGGATATTTCTCGTTTCGTCTAAATTTGCTCTGGCATTAACGATGTCACGGAACGAATTATGGCTATGATTTGGAGATTATGAAAAATACTTTAAATTGTTTTTACTTCCTTTGTAATATGTATATATGATTTACATAAAATTAGGGTGAATTGGTGATGGCAGTAACAAGTTGTTAATGATGAGTTAATTCGATGCTGAAGTACTGAATTACCAAACTGTTCTAGTACACTCTGGTCTAAATAAACTAAAA
>NC_091333.1:21640697-21680697 GCF_038502225.1 Cherax quadricarinatus | reverse complement strand
CCATTCTCTCTACATGTCCGAACCAACTCAACAACCCTTCTTCAGCCCTCTGGACAACAGTTTTGGTAATCCCGCACCTCCTATATATATATATATATATATATATATATATATATATATATATATATATATATATATATATAATTATCACTGGTGAATTTGGAAGGTAACTATACGTAGTATTTGGAGCAAGCTAGGTCGGTAGACTCAGGTGAGCACTTGCACTTTTCCAATGTGTGACAATAACCATAACAGTATCATGAGAGCGCTCGTATCACTGCCTGCACCCTGGGCCCCCCATCCCCTGCTTGTTAGTGTGCTCGTAAGAATTACCAGTGAAAACTGCTCGTTAGGTCAAGTGTAATGTGACGGACATGCTGATGCCCTTTCTTAATGGCCTCCATGCAGTGTTACCTTGCAGGTCTTCGTCTATTGTGGCCCAACAGGTCTTCTTTGTAGCCCAGTAGGCCTTTAGTGTGGCCCAGCAGACCTCTCTTCAGTATGGTTGATCGAATAAGGCGTTCTCGAGTAATAAACGAAAATGTGTGATAAAGGAAACGAGAATGTGGCCTAATTTGTTCCGAAAAATAGGAAAGTTACTCCTTGTTAAACTTAAAAAGCCATAAATCCGTTTATTTTTATTTTTCCCCATTTACTTTTCACATTTACATTCTACTTAAAATTCCATACGGTCCTGTAAAACGTAATTTTATAAAATTGGCAAAAATGGGGCAAATTGGTACACTCCAGCTCAACGTTAATTAAAAAATACTTAAGATACACCTGTATTTAGGGTTTGAAACTAGTAAGAAGAGGCAATCATTACTTATTACCTGGAAAAACTGTTTGCTTAATACAATTGGCAAATTGAAATATACTGGGCTGAAAGTGAGTGACAAATTGTGTTTTAATAAAGCCAACTAACGGTAAAAGTTTGAAGCCGATCAGAAAGGCATTTAGCAGTTGATCCGATTCCAGTGATTTAATTATTTTTTTTTTTACTTTTTTCAGTAAATATGAATTTGCAACTATTCAGAATAAGCTCATAGGTTATCATCTTTATTGTAGAGTGCATCATCAGTATTTTTTTGAAGCCAGTCCGAAAAAGCATTCGCTAGTTATTAAATAAAAAATAAATAACACTTTAGTAAAATTGGCATACTGAGACTAAGCCATCCAATACAGCGTGAAGCTTGTGTTGAGGAAGCTTCACTTGTGGTGAAAATGTGAAGCCGCTTAGACGTGTCATTCTTCAGTTATGGCACGGATTCCAACGATCTGAACTTCGTCTTAATATTTTACGTCAACAAATTTGCCTGCATGCAAACGAAACTTAATAGGTATTATGTTGATCCTAAGATAACCAGCCATTCAATACTGAAGCCGTTCAGAAGAGGTAAACTGAAATTAATTTAACCTAATTTTACATTCAAAATGATCGAATTTACTCCTACACATTTGAATTTCACTCTGTCGTCGTCGTATTTTTTGGCACTTTTTTTTTTTAACGTCGTTTGAAGCTCCGCCACCGAGGATTTTGAAAGTTATCCCAGCCATTCCAGGATGCTGGGAATGGGCTCACTAACTTTCATCATAGGGCACGTAAATATCCCAATTCTTCCAAAAATTTGGTTCTTATTACCGTACAAAACATAAAAAGATGTCGATTGGACGAGGCGTTCTCCGTAAATAAACAAAATACAATCGAAAAGTTGGAGGCAGGAAAAAAAAATCAGGCACTTCTATAATTGCTATATATCCCCGGATGAGATACCTAACAATTTGTAGTTTTCAAGAGGAAACTACCAATCTGTGATAGATATGTGGACCAGCAAGTTGACAACAGCAACAGCATTGTTAACTTGGCAAGTATCAGACAGGCCTGGCTCAAATCCTGCATGTGCGAGTAGGTAAATTCTCGAAACCAGTCATAGGTATTCAGATGTTATTAGTATATACAAATATAATTTGTATCTGTACTAATATATGAATGACGAAATTGTGAGGTAAAAATTGTTTGGAGTATGATATGGCAAACAAGTGGCAAAACGTGAAAATGACGTCATTATTAGTTTGACGTTTCGCCTGCTTGAGGCTTTATTAAGTACCTTGATGTGATGAATGGTTTTGAAAACCGACAAGTTGAAGAATTGAGACACTTATGCAACACATGGGAATCTTTATTGGACTGATGAAGCCACTGTGTGGCGAAACGTTTCTTCAATAAAGATTCCCATGTGTTGCATAAGTGTCTCAATTCTTCAAGTACCTTGATAAAGACTCGTGTAGGTGAAACGTCGCTTAATAAAGTTATTTAGATCTATGCATTTTTTTACTTCCTAAAATATGTCTGTGGACAAAATTAAAAGCGGTCACTGCCAGACTACGGCAAGACAAAAAGTATCTGTCTCCTGAAGAAAAGTTTCTTGGTGGTGGTGAGGGGATCTTGATTCAAGAAGTCGGACGTGGTGAGGGGGTCTTGATTCAAGAAGTCGGACTTGTTCTCCCCTTCCTTACATTAAACCTGATTGTATCCCATTCTATGCTGTACATAACCCGTATGATTTTAGCGCTTTCCCCGAAATATATTAATAGTACCTGTATCCATATCAGTTCATTTTGGCGATGTCAATTACATGAATAAGTGTCAACAGAAGAGGGCCACGCACTAGAACATTATTTCAGTGTCCAAAATTTAAAACCGCAGAGACTGGTGGAAACAACCCATACAGAATATGGCAAATTGTTTCACTGTTAATGTTAAGATACACAGACTCTTCATATATCTACCCATTCCACCGACCATCTAAATATAATTCTTATCTGACGAGATTCTAACTTAGTGACCATTGTTTTTAGTGGTTGGTTGGTTGGTTAAGTGGGCTTAAACCTTATCAACTACTCTAAAGCTTCATTAAAGTTGCATATCACTTGCTCACCACCAGTCAAGAATATTCGAATCCCTGAAATAGGGATTAAGAAACTCTCAGCATACATACACTCGTACTCACCTCTGGGTGGAAATATTTTTAATGGATGTTGTAATAATGTTGGTAGAATTACCGACAATATGTAAAGTAAAAGGACACAAGTGCAACTAATGTGACATTTTATTGTGGCAACGTTTCACTCTCCAGGGGCTTTGTCAAGCCGATACGTATCGACAAAGCTCCTGGAGAGCGAAACGTTGCCACAATAAAATGTCACATTAGTTGCACTTGTGTCCTTTTACTTTACTTAATGGATGTTATTGACCCCAGTAGGTTTAGCGCTAGGTTTTCATTCTAATAATGGATATATAATGTAAACACACATTGCTAATAAAAGTTAATATATCAGTGCTTCAGATTCTCACATAAACATTAAATGTTTTTTTTATTATTATTATTATTAATGTACAGTATTATACTTCATATAAACATGGTTTTCTTGAGAGTCAAGAGAGAAGTACACACATCACTGATACACATCTGGCAGAGTATGCCGGATGGTCACCCTCTGACGTCACGTGCAAACACACATGGGCAGATATCTTTCTGTATTCAGGTACATAGTATAGCGAGTATATAAAACAGCAAGTTTTCTCATTATTCAGATCCACAGTTTTCCGTGAAGTGTGGTGTGTATAGAGCCATTGATGCTGCCTCTCGGGTTGTGTGGAGGCAGCCAGGCTTATCCTGCAGGTCGCCGAGCAATTATTGTGTAACAACCATCTGAGACATCCTTATTTTCTGTCTCTGGCGGTACTTGTATGACAGCCTCAGTGACAAGCCTTCTGCTGGTGTGTGTGTGTGTGTGTGTGTGTGTGTGTGTGTGTGTGTGTGTGTGTGTGTGTGTGTGTGTGTGTGTGTGTGTGTGTGTGTGTTAGTTACCATTTGGTCCTAGGCACATGTCGATTAGACACTAGGCCTGTTGTATGTGCATGCGTGTGTGTGTGTATGTCCGTGTGTGTGTGTGTGTGTGTGTGTGTGTGTGTTGCGTGTGTGTTGCGTGTGTTGCGTGTGTGTTGTGTGTTGTGTTTGTGTGTTGTGTTTGTGTGTGTGTGTGTGACTGGGTGTGGCTGTGTCTGTATGTGGCTGTGTCTGTATGTGGCTGTGTCTGCATGTGGCTGTGTCTGTTTGTGTGTGTCTGTGTGTGTGTGTCTGTGTGTGTGTGTGTGTGTGTGTCTGTGTGTGTGTGTGTGTGTGTCTGTGTGTGTGTGTGTCTGTGTGTGTGTGTGTCTGTGTGTGTGTGTGTGTGTGTACTCACCTAGTTGAGGTTGCGGGGGTCGAGTCCGAGCTCCTGGCCCCGCCTCTTCACTGATCGCTACTAGGTCACTCTCCCTGAGCCGTGAGCTTTATCATACCTCTGCTTAAAGCTATGTATGGATCCTGCCTCCACTACATCGCTTCCCAAACTATTCCACTTACTGACTACTCTGTGGCTGAAGAAATACTTCCTAACATCCCTGTGATTCATCTGTGTCTTCAGCTTCCAACTGTGTCCCCTTGTTACTGTGTCCAATCTCTGGAACATCCTGTCTTTGTCCACCTTGTCAATTCCTCTCAGTATTTTGTATGTCGTTATCATGTCCCCCCTATCTCTCCTGTCCTCCAGTGTCGTCAGGTTGATTTCCCTTAACCTCTCCTCGTAGGACATACCTCTTAGCTCTGGGACTAGTCTTGTTGCAAACCTTTGCACTTTCTCTAGTTTCTTTACGTGCTTGGCTAGGTGTGGGTTCCAAACTGGTGCCGCATACTCCAATATGGGCCTAACGTATACAGTGTACAGGGTCCTGAACGATTCCTTATTAAGATGTCGGAATGCTGTTCTGAGGTTTGCTAGGCGCCCATATGCTGCAGCAGTTATTTGGTTGATGTGCGCTTCAGGAGATGTGCCTGGTGTTATACTCACCCCAAGATCTTTTTCCTTGAGTGAGGTTTGTAGTCTCTGACCCCCTAGACTGTACTCCGTCTGCGGCCTTCTTTGCCCTTCCCCAATCTTCATGACTTTGCACTTGGTGGGATTGAACTCCAGGAGCCAATTGCTGGACCAGGTCTGCAGCCTGTCCAGATCCCTTTGTAGTTCTGCCTGGTCTTCGATTGAGTGAATTCTTCTCATCAACTTCATGTCATCTGCAAACAGGGACACCTCAGAGTCTATTCCTTCCGTCATGTCGTTCACAAATACCAGAAACAGCACTGGTCCTAGGACTGACCCCTGTGGGACCCCGCTGGTCACAGGTGCCCACTCTAACACCTCGCCACATACCATGACTCGTTGCTGTCTTCCTGACAAGTATTCCCTGATCCATTGCAGTGCCTTCCCTGTTATCCCTGCTTGGTCCTCCAGTTTTTGCACCAATCTCTTGTGTGGAACTGTGTCAAACGCCTTCTTGCAGTCCAAGAAAATGCAATCCACCCACCCCTCTCTCTCTTGTCTTACTGCTGTCACCATGTCATAGAACTCCAGTAGGTTTGTGACACAGGATTTCCCGTCCCTGAAACCATGTTGGCTGCTGTTGATGAGATCGTTCCTTTCTAGGTGTTCCACCACTCTTCTCCTGATAATCTTCTCCATGATTTTGCATACTATACATGTCAGTGACACTGGTCTGTAGTTTAATGCTTCATGTCTGTCTCCTTTTTTAAAGATTGGGACTACATTTGCTGTCTTCCATGCCTCAGGCAATCTCCTTGTTTCGATAGATGTATTGAATATTGTTGTTAGGGGTACACATAGCGCCTCTGCTCCCTCTCACAATACCCATGGGGAGATGTTATCTGGCCCCATTGCCTTTGAGGTATCTAGCTCACTCAGAAGCCGCTTCACTTCTTCCTCGGTTGTGTGCACTGTGTCCAGCACATGGTGGTGTGCCCCACCTCTCCGTGTGTGTGTGTGTGTGTGCGTGTGTCTGTCTGTCTTCAGCACTAAATCCTAAAGGGCCATACAGTGTACTAAGCTAAATTTACTCCATAAAATAATGGAATTTACATACACCATCATTCATTCAGCAGATGTCTTCCAGAAGGGCCCACCTTTCTGAGTGCAGGTACTATACTTCAAACTTCCAAATATGATACACCAGTGTTAAAAATCTGAAGTTACGCATTTGAGGCTTTCTCAAATTATCGCACTGAAACAAACCCTAGAACATCCATACACCATTGATCAGAGAGAACCAACACATATTAACAACTACAAAAACTCTTCTTAGTTACATTGTACTAAAGTTGAAAATTCGATTCCGATGAGAATGAGGCGTTCCCAAATTTTAAAAGAAAACTTTGGAGGAAGATAAAACCTCAGGATACTACTCAAAGGTACCCCTTCGAGGGTACATAATTACGTTACATTATTTTAAACCAATAATAACAAAGAATTGGAACCAGTATCATTGTTTCATATCACAAGATCTTTCTGCTGGAAAGAACCCATGTGATACAGTGTAATATTACTGGGTCTACATCTTCGTTAATAGTTATTTACAGATACACAGAACAAACAGTGATGGGTAAGGAAATAGGAAGAAAATCATTGTAAAGGTAGAATAATGATGTAAGAGAACATGAAGGTCGAGCTCTCTCAGATGATGCCACACGTCTATTTCACAACTTAACCCATAATTTGAACTTGATAATGGTCCAAGACAGACCAAAACATTGTCTAAAGTTTCCTTCATAATTTGTGGGTAAATTATGAATTGTTGCAGCACAGTATTTGTATCCTTCAAGAGGTCCTACCTTGTGCTGCTGTTGCTGCATATTCCTCTCTCACTCACCTGTGTAGTATAGGGGTGTGTAGCCAGGTCGACAGCATCCTGCACCAGCCTCTCCTTCAGCAGGCCACTAAGCTGTGTGTGAGGCAGCCTCATAAGCTCTGCCCTCCCGGCCTCGTAGGCGTCCAAGTAGCGGGCTGGGGTTGTGTTGGAGGTCATGGGCAGTGTCATGGAGGGCGGAGGTTCACCAGGGGTGTGTGTGTGTGTGCGCGCATGTGTGTGTGTGTGTGTGTGTGTGTGTGTGTGTGTGTGTGTGTGTGTGTGTGTGTGTGTGTGTGAACACTCGACTATATTCTGCTCGCCTATATCCGGTTGCAAGGGTCGAGTCGCAACTTGTGGCCCCCGCCTCTTCACTGGGTGCTACCAGGTCAACTCTCCCGTCACCAAGAACCTTATCATACCTAGTCAAGCTGTGTGTGTATACTGTCTCTACTACTTCACTGTCCAGATTGTACCATTTCCTGACAACTTTAAGATCGAAGAAATACTTCCTAACATCCCTTTGACTCATCTGAGTCGTCAACTTCCAGTTGTGACCCCTTGTTTCTGTGTCCCATCTCTGGAACATCCTATCTTTGTCCACCTTGTCTATTCCGTGCAGTATTTTATATGTCATTATCATGTTTCCCCTGACCCTCCTGTCCTCCAGTGTCGTCAGGCCAATTTCCCTTAACCTTTCTTCGTAGGACAATCCCCTTAGTCTCTTCAAGGGGGACTCCTTGGCGTGGTGAAGAGGCTCTTGGTCTGAGGAATTAGACCTGTCGGTCTCCTTCCTCAGACCGAACCTAATTACCCCTCAATCCCCCCTTCCCTATCCCATCCTTCCCTTTTTCCTTTCCTCCTCCTCCTCCCCACCCCTCCTTTTGCCCTTCCTGTTTTTGGCCTTTGGGATTTTTCCCACAGGCACACTAGTTCATAGGTAGGGGGAAGGGTACTGGGGTCCATCCCATTCCGTTGAGGTTCTTGGCGGTGGCGTAGTTTGCCGTGGGATCTGGATCACCTGGGGATGTCCCTATCCCTCTCCGGTATCCCGGAGGGTGGCTTTGGGTGTCTTTCGGGCGACAGGTGTATCTCTGGAAGCCACCTTTTGGATTCCGGGGGTGGTGGCCGAAGGAGATATGCTTTGTGGTGGATATCCAGCTGCCCTCTCTTTTGTCCACCGAGGTAGCTCGGCAGATGTGAGGTTGCTATCCCAGATTGCTGGTTTACTGGCATGAAGGGTAGGGTATGGCATGGGTTCCATGCTGCATCTGTGCTACTTGCAGTGCTGAGGTCCTCTTGGGTGCGGAGGGAGATTTCTGGTCCTTTCATTCCTCCTAGGAACTATCCCTCCCTGGTCCCCCCTTTTTTATTCTTTTTTTTTATTTTTATTTTCTTTTCTTTTTTTTTCTTAAACAAAAAGAAAAAGTAACCTAACCATGGAGTCCCAAATCCATGACCCTGCTACCCCCGGGACCCTTATTGTTACTGCACACTGTTCTGACCTCGCCTCATCTTTTGGCCACTCTTTGGACATTCCCAAGGCCCCTGTACCTCTTGCTGGTGCTGTTTCCTCACCGCTTCAGGTACCGGGGCTTCCACTGACTCCTTCAACTTGTCTGACCTCTGCTCTCCTTTGACTATGCTTCCGGCCTCTCCCTCTATGGTGCGACGATTTCGAATCGCCAGCCCGTCTCACATCGGACCGACTCTGGTCCCACTTCTGAATGCCAACGACAATCTCCAGACGATGTTACTTCGTTACCTTCCTGTGCATGACCGACACGTCATGCACTCCCTCTCCACACTCGGTTTCGGACCACACAATGGACTAAATTCTTTACTTTACAACCGACTTCTTCTTCTGCCTATCTTTCTGACCATAGTATTGGCAAAGTGCTCCTACGCCACGTTGGTAGAGATATTTCCTTTCATGCTCTTAAGAGTGGTACGTGCATCATCACAGTCCAGAATTCTACCCAAGCTCATGATCTTTCTCTTCTTTCACATATCGATACTATTCCTATCACTATCGAAAAACATCATTCCCTCAATTCTTGTAGTGGTACTGTTATTCTGCCCCATACCATAGTCCAACAGAATTTCCAGACATGTGGCAATGACATTCTTGAACAGCTGGAACTCCAAGATCTCCCAATTCTCAAGGTAGACACTTGTCTTCACCCGTGGGCGGGAAGAACATGATACCCTTGCAATGTGGCTCGTTTAACTTTTGACAGCCGTGAACTCCCATCCTCTGTTTATGTAGCAGGACATCGGTTACAAGTTTGGAAGGTGATCCCTACACTGTAACAGTGTAGGAATTGCTGGCGATTTGGCCACCCAGCAAAATATTGCAGATCTATAGCCGAATGCCCAGTCTGTGGTGCTGATGACCATTCTAATACATCTTGCAGTCGACCTCCCTCTTGCCTTAATTGTCATGAGGCTCACCCTTCGTACTCGCGCCGTTGCCTTGTCTACTTAAATGAGCGGGAAATTCGTTTCCTCAAAGAGGCAGAAGGTCTCCCTTATGCTATGGCAGTTTCTCATCTCCGCCTCGAAGGGAGACTACCCTGTGTTTCTTATTCTCGTGTTTCAAAACGTCCCCCCACTTCTGGGGTCCCATCTTCTGCAGCCTCCTCTGCGGTTGCCAGTCCCATAGTCACTCCTGTATCTAATTCTTTTGCTGTCCTGGGCTCAGATGTCCCTACTTCAACACCTCAGTCTGTCCTCACTTCGTGTTCTCCCTCACAAACCCCGGTATCGACAAGACCTCATATGACACCTCCCAATCACCCCTCTACTTCTCAGAGGTCCAACAAATCTCCTTTAACCCCTCCTTCCCTTCATCCACCTCCACATTTTCCCTTCCCAGTCTCTGTACCTAGGTCTTCCCCTTTCACTGGCTCCGTTACAAGCATGGAGGTTCATCCTCCTCATACTGTGCCTTCCTTCCCTGTCCCCTCCCAAGTTTCTTCCTCTTCTGCCACCTCCCGGGTTTCTGCCTCTTCTGTCCCCTCCCGCACTTCTCCAGCTCCCTCCACCCTTTCCCCCCCCCACCTTGGTACAGTCCATTACAGCTCCAATCTTTACTCAAACTCCTCCTCCTTCCATCTCCAGTATTGTCTCCCATACAACGTCTCTGAACTCTGAAACACTTGAAGCAATCTCTGAATATATTGCAGAGACCAAACCATCAATGGACACTGATCCACCCTCTGTTCCTTCCCTTTCCTCTTCTCCATCTGCGCAACTCCTTTCTTCACAGCGCACCGTTCCTTCGCTGCTTGAACGTTTTTTGCTACCACCGCATGTGGACTTTTCTAACCCTTAGGTATCTTTATCGTTGCCAATCATGGCCTATTTACAGTGGAATATTCGCGGCCTCGGGTAATCGGGGCGAGCTTCAGATGTTGCTCTCCCAGTTTTCCCCTGTTGGTGTTTGCTTACAGGAACCAAAATTACACTCTGCCATTATCTATCCCATCTCAGGCTATAATTTATTGTATTCTTCAGATCCTTTTCCTGATGGGGACCTTTAATGAAAGTGCCCTTCTTCTATGCACTGATATTCCGTACCATCAGTTATTTGTTCTTACTTCGCTGCATTACACAGCAGCCCGTATCCACTTACATAGGTGGTATACACTCTGTTCTTTGTAACTCTCTCCTTCTCGGGCATTATCTATCCTGGATATTGCCTTTCTTGTTTTGTCATTACCGCCACCACTTCTGTTACTTGGCGATTTTAATGCCCATCATTTCCTCTGCAGGGGGGGTCTCACTGTGATTCCCGTGGCATTCAGTTAGAGGCTTTTCTTGTTACCCACCCCCTCCATGTTTTAAATACAGGCACTCACACCCATTTTGATCCTTGGATTCATACTCTCTATTGCATTGATCTCTCAGTCTGCTCTTCCTCCGCCGCATTAGACTTCACCTGGTCTGTTCTCCCGGATTTACATGACAGCAATCATTTCCCAATCATTCTTACTTCCGCTTCATAACCCATGCTGGCAATTTGATCAGGCAAATTGAAACCTTTACTCAAAACTGTTTTTAGTGAGGTTCCTTCTTCGTCCTCCATTGATAAGCTTTTACATCTCTTCTCGTCCTCCGTTTTAACCGCAGCTTCTCATTCTATACCCCAAACTTTGGGCAGGCATTCTCAGAAATGCATGCCTTGGTGGTCTCCTGCTTGTGCTCGTGCAGTACGTTTGAAACGTGCTGCGCGGGGCAGGTACCGGTACAGTAGAACCACGGAGAGACTTCTTGATTTTAAGCAGAAGCGTGTGATCGCTCGCCATGTCATTCGTGATGCTAAATGCACTTGCTGGCGAGATTATGTCTCCACCATCACCTCTGCTTCCTCTGAGTGCAGTCTGGAAAAAAGTACAAAAACTGAGTGGTAAATATTCTCCTGTCCCGGCTCCTGTTCTGCGGGTTGCCGGTGTTGATATAGCAAACCCAGTAGATGTTGCCAATGAAATTGGCAATCATCTGGTCCGTATTTCTCAGGGGCTCCATCTATGCCTCTCGTTTCTTTCCTCAAAGTCTGCTAGGGTTAGCACCCTTGGACTTTTCTTCTCTCAGAGAAGAACAGTATAATGTGCCTTTTACCCTTCAGGAACTGGAGGCAACACTCTCAGCTTGCCGATCATGGGCAGCTGGGACCGACGACATTCATATTCGTTTGCTACAACATTTACATCAGTCAGCCCTTGCAGTCCTATTATGCCTTTTCAATCTTATTTGGTCACAAGGAGTTCTTCCACAGCTGTGGAAATCTGCCATTGTTCTCCCTTTCCGCAAACCGGGTACTACGGGACATGAAACCTCCCACTATCGTCCCATTGCTCTTACCAGTGCAGTTTGCAAAGTGATGGAATGCCTGGTAAATAGACGTTTAGTGTGGTATTTAGAGACACACAACAGTCTCTCTACTCGTCAATATGGCTTTCGTAAGGGTCGTTCTACCATAGACCCCTTACTACGCTTGGATACGTATGTTCGTAATGCCTTTGCGAATAACCACTCAGTTATTGCCATATTTTTTGACCTTGAGAAGGCATATGACAACATGGAAGTATAATATTTTGGCCCAAGCCCACTCCTTAGGCCTTCGAGGCAATCTACCATCCTTCCTTAAGAACTTTTTAACTAACAGACATTTCTGTGTTCGGGTTAATAATGTGCTCTCCCTGGACTTTATCCAAGCTGAAGGTGTCCCCCAGGGATGTGTTCTGAGCACAACACTTTTTCTCCTTGCTATAAATGATTTGGCCTCTAGTCTTCCATCCAATATTTGGTCATCACTCTATGTTGATGACTTCGCTATTGCCTGTGCAGGCGCTGACTGTCACCTCATTACAGTTTCTCTCCAGCATGCGGTCGACCATGTTTCCAATTGGGCCACCACACATGGGTTTAAATTTTCCAGTACCAAAACTCGCCAAATTACTTTCACTAGACACTCTGTCATCTCTGATCATCCTTTATACCTCTATGGCACCCATATCCCTGAACGTGATACAGTCAGGTTTCTAGGCCTCCTCTTTGACCGTAGGTTATCCTGGAAACCTCACATTGCCCCTCTGAAGACAACTTGTCACAGCCGGCTGAATCTTCTTAAAACCCTTGCTCATCTTTCTTGGGGAGCTGATCGTCGATCCTTCGCCTACATTCCACCATCATTTTATCGAAACTTGATTATGGTGACCAGATCTATTCAGCTGCCTCTCCTGCTACTCTATCTAGCCTCAACCCTATTCATCACCAAGGATTACGTTTATGCCTTGGTGCTTTTCGCTCTTCCCCTGGTGAGAGCCTCTATGCAGAAGCGAATGTTCCATCCTTGTCCGATCGCCATGATGCCCATTGCCTTCGCTACTATGTATGCTCTCATGATCTCCGCAATCCTTCCATTTATAGAATGGTCACCGATATTAGTAGACATTCTTTATTTGTTCGCCGCCCCTGTTTGCTCCATCCCTTCTCTCTTCACCTACATTCGCTCTTGTCTTCTCTTCAACTTCCACCTTTCTATGTTCATGTAGCATCTCACTTTTCCCTACCCCCCTGGGAAGTTCCAGCTGTTCGAATCTGTTCTTTCTCACTCCCTTGCTCGAAAGCCCAACTGTCTACTGTAGCTTTCCGCTCTCTTTTTCTTGACCATTTCCACTCTCATTCTCATGCCATTGCAGTGTACACAGATGGCTCTAAGTCTTCTGATGGCGTAGGATTTGCAGCAGTGTTTCTGGACAGCGTCGTACGAGGGCATTTACTATCTTCGGCTAGTATCTTTACTGCTGAATTGTATGCATTCTTGCAGCACTTATCCGTATTGCATCTATGCCTGTGTCATCATTTGTGGTTGTCTCAGACCCAGACAGAAATTTGATACATCTCACCACTTAGTCCTCCGTATCCAACTTTGGCTACGCCGCATCTCTACCAAGCATAAAGATATTGTTTTTTGTTGGGTCCCTGGTCATGTTGACGTACAGAGCAATGAACAGGCAGACACTGCTGTGCGGTCAGCAGTACATGACCTACCAGTTTCATATAGAGGTGTTCCATTTACAGACTATTTTGCTGCAATAGCTACCCACCTTCACACCCATTGGCACAACATTGGTCTACCCTACTCGGTAACAAACTTCAATCTATTAAACCGAGTATAGGTTACTGGCCGTTTTCTTGTCACCAGTGCCGAGGTTGGGAGACTACTCTCTCCCATCTCCGCATTGGCCATACTCATCTTACTCATGGATATCTCATGGAGAGGTGCCCTGCTCCTCTGTGAGAATTGTCAGGTTCCATTATCGGTCAGCCACATTCTGTTAGACTGCCCACTTTATCAACGAGCACACAGAATTTACCTCCAACGTCGTCTTCGCTCTGCTGCTTTCTCTTTACCTTCCCTTCTCGCTGATGGACCCACCTTTCATCCGGACTCTTTCATTGACTTTTTGACAACAACTGACTTCACAAACTCTGATACCTTCAGCCCTTTCTACCTCGATCTCTTGCTACCCTCTACCCCCGCACTATCCCCTGCCCCGCTGTTTTCTGTAACCTACTGATCGCCCCTCCCCCCTTCTGCCGCCCAATACCCTCGCTTCCTTTCCTACCCTGCAGCGCTGTATAGCCCTTGTGGCTTAGCACTTCTTTTTGATTATAATAATAATAATCCCCTTAGCTCTGAGACTAATCTTGTTGTAAATCTTTGCACTTTCTCTAATTTCATGACATGCTTGAGCAGGTGTGGATTCCAAACTGGTGCTGCATACTCCATTATGGGCCTGACGTATATGGTGTACAGCCTTGAACGATTCCTTACCGAGGTATCAGAACGCTATCCTTAGGTTTGCCATACGCCCGTATGATGCAGCAGTTATCCGACTGATGTGCACCTCAGGAGATGTGCTCGGTATTATACTAACCCAAAGATCTTTTAGACTATACTGTGTCGGCGGTCTTCTTTGCCCTTCCCCGATCTTCATGACTTTGCATTTGGCAGGGTTAAATTCAAGGAGCCAGTTCCTGGACCAGGCTTGTAGCCTGTCCAGGTCTCTTTGTAGTCCTGCCTGATCCTCGATCGATTTGATTCTCATTAACTTATATGCAAGCGCTCTACCTGTGTGTGTGTGTGTGTGTGTGTGTGTGCGTGCGCCCGCGCGCGCTTGCGTGCGTGCGCACATGGTTTCACTGATTTCTGGCCTCTTGGGCCTTATCTCTACTCTTGAAATTGTGTATCGAGTTTTCCTCGTTAAAATCGTATCTTTTTTTTTTTTCCACCGCCCTGAGACTAAACAAATATTGTACTTCCTTGTATCTCTACGGATTCATCTGTGTCTTCGTCTTTTAACTGTATTCCCTTGATCTTGGTCCTCTTAGTTCAGACAGTACTCTCTTATCTGCCGTGCGGCCAGCAGTAACAACCTGGTAAAGGCTTTCATCCAACAGAGGACATGGTCAGGGACAGGACTATGGGGTTGTTGACCAGAGAGCATCCTTCAGATATCCTTACAGTGTATTCTCTGTTTTGGTACCCTCCTGGTTGCAAACATTTGGACTTTTTTTTTTGGACGTTCTTAACATGGTCGATCAGACGTTGGCCCCTTGCTGGGGCTACATACTCCAAGATTGGCAGGTCGAGACATATGGGCGAGTCTCCTCACACCCACTGTCCCTGTTAACCTCCGGAAAAAAGGTACCTGGGGGTTAGTCGATCGTTGTGGGTCGCATCCTGGGGAATGGTCAAGTATTACAAACTACTGAACAACTCGAATCTCTCTCGAATGGCCTAATGATGCACTATCTATGCCCAAAGTACACGACAAACGAATCATGAAAGCCGCAAAGCTAAACCTAAATCTGACCTAAAAAAAAAAGGGGGTGGGAGAGGGGCTCCCTGAGTTTCCCACAGATAATAGGCTATGATCATTTTTAAAAACTAGCCTGGCCCATGGTCGGGCTCCGAGAGTAGTTAAACTCTTAAAACTCTTCAAAGGTATAACAAAGATAACATGTCTTACATAAGGTTTTGAAGGATTATATATTAAAGTTCCTGAATTCTTGCATATGCCGCTGGAGTTGTTAGATTTATATATTATTGGCGATATGTTTGGTTATATTCCCAGTGTGCTCTGTCTACTTCTCTCTACCCTGTGGTTCAAAAGATCCAGTAGTAGTTGGCGCGTCTTCACGCGTGGCTGAAGAATGTGAGAGTTTTGTTGATGCCAGGGCCATATTATGTCCTGGCAAATGAATGGATGGATGTAAGGACAAAGGCTACTTTAGCGAGTTAACTCAACAGTAGTTTTTTGCTTTACCTGGAGGTTACCTGGAGGTTATTCCGGGGATCAACGCCCCCGCGGCCCGGTCCACGACCAGGCCTCCCGATGGATCAGGGCCTGATCAACTAGGCTGTTACTGCTGGCCGCACGCAGTCCAACGTACGAGCCACAGCCCGGCTGATCCGGCACTGACTTTAGGTATCTGTCCAGCTCTCTCTTGAAGGCAGCCAGGGGTTTATTGGCAATTCCCCTAATGCTTGATGGGAGGCTGTTGAACAGTTTTGGGCCCCTGACACTTATGGTGTTTTCCCTTAGTGTACCAATGGCGCCCCTACTTTTTATTGGGGGCATTTTACATCGCCTGCCCAGTCTTTTACTTTTGTAGGGAGTGATTTCTGTGTGCAGATTTGGGACCATTCCTTCCAAGATTTTCCAAGTGTAGATTATGATATATCTCTCCCTCCTGCGTTCCAACGAGTACAAGTCAAGTGCTTCCAAGCGTTCCCAGTAGTTAAGGTGCTTGACAGAACCTATACGTGCAGTAAAGGATCTCTGTACACTCTCTAGATCTGCGATTTCACCTGCTTTGAATGGAGATGTTAATGTACAGCAGTATTCCAGCCTAGAGAGAACAAGTGATTTGAAAAGGATCATCATGGGCTTGGCATCTCTCGTTTTGAAAGTTCTCATTATCCATCCTATCATTTTCTTTGCACGTGCGATCGTGGCACTGTTGTGATCCTTGAAAGTGAGATCCTCAGACATTACTACTCCCAGGTCCCTTACATTATTTTTCCGCTCTATTGTATGGCCGGAGTCAGTAGTATACTCTGTTCTAGTTATTATCTCCTCCAGTTTTCCATAACGGAGTAGTTGGAATTTGTCCTCATTGAACATCATGTTGTTTACCGTTGCCCACTGGAAAACTTTGTTTATATCTTCTTGGAGGTTAACCGCGTCCTCAGCAGATGACAGCCTCATGCAGATCCTAGTGTCATCTGCAAAGGATGATACGGTGCTGTGGTGTATATCTCTGTTTGTCTGATATGAGGATAAGGAATAAGATGGGGGCGAGTACTGTGCCTTGTGGAACAGAGCTCTTCACTATGGCAGCCTCCGATTTAACTCTGTTGACCACTACTCTTTGTGTTCGATTTGTTAGGAAGTTGAAGATCCATCTCCCCATTTTCCCAGTTATTCCTTTAGCACGTATTTTATGGGCAATTACGCCATGATCGCATTTGTCAAATGCTTTTGCAAAGTCTGTGTATATTACATCTGCATTCTGATTTTCTTCCAGTGCATCCAAGGCCATGTCATAGTGATCCAGTAGTTGTGAGAGGCAGGAGCGACCTGCCCTGAACCCATGTTGCCCTGGATTGTGCAGATTTTGGGAATCCAGGTGATTTGCAATCCTGCTTCTTAGCACTCTTTCAAAGATTTTTATGATGTGGGACGTCAGAGCTATTGGTCTATAGTTCTTAGCTAATGCTTTGCTGCCACCTTTATGGAGTGGGGCTATATCCGTTGTTTTAAGTGACTGTGGAATTTCACCCATGTCCAAGCTCCTCCTCCATAGTGTACTTAGGGCACGCGAGAGGGGTTTCTTGCAGTTCTTAATGAAAACAGAGTTCCACGAGTCTTGGCCCGGGGCTGAGTGCATAGGCATGTTGTCAATGGCTTTTTCGAAATCTTTCGGAGTTAGGGTAATGTCGGAAATCTGGCATACATTTATGGAGTTTTGAGGCTCATTCATGAAGAAATAATTTGGGTCGTCGATCCTCAGACCGATTAGTGGTTCACTAAACACAGTCGTACTGGGATTTCAATATTTCACTCATTTCCTTGTTGTCATCTGTGTAAGTCCCATCCTGTCTGAGTAAGTGCCCGGTACTAGATGTGGTATTTGCCTTGTTTTTGGCATATGAAAAGAAATATTTTGAATTTCTTTCAATTTCACTAATAGCTTTAAGCTCCTCCTGCCTCTCCTGGTTCCTGTAAGAGTCATTTAGCTTAAGTTCGATAGTTTCCACTTCCCTGGTCAGCACCTCCTTTCGTGTATCAGATATTCTAGCACTCCTGAGGAGCTCAGTGACTCTTCGTCGTCTTCTGTAGAGGGAGCGTCTTTTTCTCTCCAGTTTACTCCTGCTCTTCTTCTTTCTTAGGGGAATATGCCTAGAACATGCTTCGGCTACCAGGAAGTTGATCCTTTCAAGGCACTGGTTTGGATCCATGTCATTTAAGACGTCTTCCCAACATGTTTCGTTTAGGACGTGGTTTACCTGGTCCCAGTTGATGTTCTTGTTGAAATTGTATTTTGTGAAGACACCTTCACAGGTATATGCATTCTGCTGTTCAGGACCCCTATGCATGTACGTCTGGACTTCGATTAGATTGTGATCGGAATTAGTTGTTTTTGATATTATGTCTCTTATCAGGTCCTCATTATTTGTGAAGATAAGGTCAAGTGTGTTTTCTAGTCTTGTTGGCTCCACTATCTGCTGGCTTAAGGTGTGTTTTTCGCAGAGACTTAGTAGCTCATGTGTGCGTGACCTTTCATCTGCGCTACCTCCAGGGATTGTTTCAGCTATAACATTATTTGCTACATTCTTCCATTTTGTATGCCTTAGGTTGAAATCACCAAGCAGTAAGATGTTTGGGGATGGAGCTGGAAGGCTTTCCAAACAGTAATCGATTTTCAGTAGCTGTTCCTTGAATTGTTGTGAGGTTGCATCTGGTGGCTTGTATACAACCACAATGACTAGGTTTTGGTTCTCGATCTTTATTGATAGAACTTCAACTACCTCATTTGTGGTGTTCAGCAACTCCGTGCAGATAAGGGACTCTTTGACATACAGGCCAACCCCCCCTTGTTGCCTGTTTTTTCTGTCGCATCTAAAAAGGTTGTAACCACTTATCCATATTTCACTGTCAAAGTGATCTTTTGTATGAGTCTCTGTGAAGGCTGCAAACATTGCATTAGACTCCACTAGAAGTCCACTGATAAAAGGTATTTTGTTGTTGGTGGATGGCTTAAGGCCCTGTATATTAGCAAATATGAACGAGGTTGTATTCTGTGTTTGTTGGGGGGATTTTGTTATTGGCATCAGTAGTTGTAATTCTGGAGGGCCATGGGTGGCCACTGGCTGCGCCTCCAGTCCAACAAGACTCCAAGGTGGTGGACTATTTTTATTTCCTTCCATTTTCTTTTTTCGTTTCCTGCCACTAAAAAATCACCTGGAGTTGGGTTGTCGTAGCTACTATTGTTTGTCTTGTGGGGTCTGTGCCTCCTGGTCCCTTTTAGATGGTATGCAGGGCACTCGATGTTGTAACACTGCTTCTGGAGGACCGAGGAGTGGCACATTTTTGGGTGAAAGAAAGTACAGGAAGAAGAACGACACACTCCTTTAGACAGGAGGTCGCTACATTTTTTGGGAT
This sequence comes from Cherax quadricarinatus, assembly GCF_038502225.1. NCBI lineage: Eukaryota > Metazoa > Arthropoda > Malacostraca > Decapoda > Parastacidae > Cherax > Cherax quadricarinatus. Next base: position 21,661,719 of record NC_091333.1, on the reverse strand, counting down.
GGTCAAAGTTGCATGTCCCATTTTTTTCCCCTGTTATTCCATGCTTACAGATGCCCCAAGCATAATATTTGCACAAATTCACCTTTGGTTGAGAATTGTTGGGAGGTGTGTTGCCAATTTCTGCAGGTTCTGGGACTGCACTATAATCCTCAGTATCCAAGCCAGGGCCACCCCGTCCTGGATTCCATCTACTTTCCCCAGTAGAGGAAGAAGGAGGAGACTCCTCTCCAACATCTGTACTGTGGGCCACGGTCTTGTGCAATGATGGTTGTATATTTACGGTTTTAGATGGTTGTATATTTACTGTTTTTGTGGTGGTTTGGGTAGTGTCCCTAGGAGAGTCTGGGCTGGCAGTAAGGCTGGGGGCTGGGTCTGGGTCAGCACTGGGGCTGGGGGCTGGGGCTGGGTCAGCGGCTGGGCCTGGGCCAGCACCAGCACTGTGGGTATTAGTGCTATGACTGGGGGAGCCTGGGCCAGCACCAGCACTGTGGGTATTGGTGCTATGCCTGGGGGAGCCTGGGCCAGCACCAGCACTGTGGGTATTAGTGCTATGCCTGGGGGAGCCTGGGCCAGCACCAGCACTGTGGGTATTAGTGCTATGACTGGGGGAGCCTGGGCCAGCACCAGCACTGTGGGTATTGGTGCTATGCCTGGGGGAGCCTGGGCCAGCACCAGCACTGTGGGTATTAGTGCTATGGCTGGGGGATGGGTCTGGCTTAGCACCATGTGGGTGACTAGATAGTTTCGAGTCATCTGTTGTGGTATGGACATTCTGCATTTTTTGATATACTATCTCTTGCTCCCATGTTTTATATATTTTTGGTAGACTATCCAAGAGGTCATCCTTGTTTTCTTGATTATTTTTATCATTTATTACACTCCTTAGTACCTTTCTGATACCTGCCCAAAGTTCTACATCTTTATTGCACAACCAGAAGCACCTTGCTAGTTCGAGGTAATTTTTTGAGGCTGTATTTAGTCTAGTACAAGAGATATGGTGTTTGGAAGAGCATAGGTTGCATGTGATTCTGGATTTCCTTCCAAGGATTTTTTTACATGTCCCACAGATATGCTGTGCTGACATCCTGTCTGTATCCTACTACACTCTGTATGCCACGGAAGAAAACTGATTTCCACTTTACCTTTCTCTTGCTGGTGCCAGTAATATGCAAGATGTATTTATACGAACCAAGTTTGCAGTATGTGGGTGGTGGTGTAGGGTGGGTGGTGGGTGTAGGGTGGGTGTGAGCCGGGCAGACTTGCCCACACTGCCACACTTCACTATTATTTTTTTATTACTATTATTATTATTATTTAAATTCCTTTTATGTAGTGCTGTACACTTTTTATCTCAAGGATATACACTGTATTCTTTCAAAATACACTTTTCACTGCGTTATACTGGGATCATTGTTTTATTATTTACAGAGCAGCTAGGCCTACGCTAACTTTACCCTACACTTCTATGGAAAAGATAATTTCCTGTTTAGTAGAGGTAACGGTTGTATGCTCAATTTATGTATTCTGTGATTCCCTGCACCTCAATGCTACCACCACTCGTTTCATATCTTATGACTATAGTAGTTACTTATCCGTTATTAACACTTCACTGGACCTCTGGCTGACTTCGTGGCCCATATATACAGATATATTCTTGGGAAGTGATAAGGTTAGTAGGCCTGCAGACAGGAAACAAGTCATATGGGAGTTCAGGAGGGCGTGGGTATTTGGTCCTTCTCCAACATGAATTGTTACTTTTGAGTTGAATCTGTTGATTGAAGATTAAGCACAAACATCTTGCCGGCCACTGGTTCACAGATGCCTCAGTCCTCACTGTGGCTTGTGATGTGCTGATGACTGTGGATCATATTTTAAGTTTGCCCTAGGCTACCTTCATCATGGTTTCTATAATTATCGAAGTACCTGTAGGGACCTCAGAGAACGTTTAGGAGTTTTTTGACATTGAGAATTTCATGGATTTATTTAACTGATTACTGGTTATTTTATCTTGGTATGATAGTATTTATTTGTGGTGAGTGTATCTTCATTGTTTTAATTGTTAATTTCATCCACGTTTTTATGTGCGTATGTGATATATATATATATATATATATATATATATATATATATATATATATATATATATATATATATATATATATATATATTATATTATATTTATATTTACGCTTATGAGCGTTAAGTGACCTACATGGTCAAAGTGCTCTCAAAAATCATTTATTACTTCTACTATAGTTATACGTTACTTAAGTAGTTATTGGAAATTATAATTATTCTAATAAAATAAGTGAGTATGAAAGAGGTGCTCTGATTTTGATTTGTTCATAAGAGTAATTAATATTTGTTATATATTAATATGTTGGTAATGTTAATTCACCTAAAGTATTTCAGAGTGCAGCCATTATCACAAATTTGACTGTGATGTGGCGCACTTATCAAGGTAGGTTGGGCACCACTCCTTTGGAGTAAGCGAGCGTAATATTCATAGGCAGCTGACTTGTAAGTCACACCATCTTCCCCAACAAGTGACACTACACCCATGTCAGAATTCCTCAGATGTATATGTTTTATCTTAACCAAGGAGATAAAGTAATATCTTACATCTTTTTACTATAGACAAGGAAGCTAGACTTATTTCATGTGTGTGTAACATTCCTTACGTCTCCACCTTGAGAAGCTGGGACTGTGTTGTTTCGGGTTCGGCATACACTTAGCAGTTCAACTTATATTTTGGTTTTTGCTTTAAAGGAAGAGGAGGGGTACTGCATACCAGTTACACAACACTTTATGTACTGTTTTATATTGAGATGCAGGCTACTGCTATCCTGTATTGTACCCTGGATGTAAGTCTAGTCAGGAAGATCAGTCTAATTATTTAATAAAACGAGAAGTGTGAAACACAAATCTGTCTTTACTGAATAAGGATATATTCCATAAATATATTTAGTCTTCATATCACGTGGGAGTTCGATACGTGGATTAGGGTAGAAATACTCACGTAGGCTGTTATTACTTATAATTGCTGTTATGTGGAGGGAGCCCGCAGCCGTTACCTATCTCCTTGGTTACACTCGTCAAACTCACTAGCCGGCTGGCCAGTACCCCGTAGTGGGTCTTTTGAAAATAGTGTCAGCTCAGCACAGACCGTGACTCAAGACGGTTGGTCGTTGAGTCAACGGACAGGTTACTGGCAACTGGTTACTGGTAACAGGTTACTACTACTGAGAGCTCGGCGACGCTAACGTATGTCGTCCCGACATACAACTAATACAAACTAGAGATGGCAGGTATACGGCTTGGGCTGATTCTATACAATGTCAAAGTACACAACATGAAACATTATAGATACATAAGTAGAACATTGGAATGAAAGCTTACGTAACTGAAACTGTAATGTAATACAAGGTATACTATAGTACAACTTAAAACTCAACAAATGAACAACGAACTCAACATTGAGATTACAAGTGATAAAAACAAAAATTTTGATCGATCGATCTGTATTCGTGTGATCTACGGATTCTGAGGAAGGAATATATACAAAGAAAGAGTGTTTAACAGAAAGCAGATTCGGTGCACGCAAATCTAGACTGTTAACTCTCAGAATGCGGAGAGAACACGAACACAAAAAAAAAATTCTTGAATACTGATAAGTTGATACTGTAACTATTCATCTATACAGGTTATTTACATTTAACCCCAACTCTGCTAGGGTAAGATTGGCATATGCAGAATGGGTGTCATCTCTGGGAGGATCAAACTCTGTAGCATTGGCTAACTCATGCTGTATTTGAGGCAAATCTGAATTGGAAGTTACAAATGATACTTGAGGATTTCTCAATACCTGTCGTGTACGTAGGGAATAACGACATTCAGGTTGATCATCTGACTGAGTATCAGAGGAAGAGAGTACAGGATCAGGAGGATTGTCAGAGTCTGTCACATTAGTCTGGGTTGGAACATCATTATCATCACATACTAACTTCATATGATCCAAATGCGATTCTTTATACTGACCAGTACTAATCTCTCTAACCTTATACTTATTACCAGTGATATGTTCAACTACGCGATAAGGACCAACAAACTTTTGATCAAGCTTTGGCATTGCAGACGTTTTGTTAAAATTAGTCAGCATAACTCTCGAACCTACTTTGATTTTGGATGGCTTTACTCGAGTATTTGCGACTCTTGTAAATTCAGCTGTTGATTTATGAAGTGTTTCACGGATTCTTCTAAAAACACTTTGAGCTAAGCTGGTACGAGTTGCTACGAAATCATCAGGGTTGTAATTTGGTTTCGGATTAGAATATAACAACTCATAAGGCAAACGTTTATCTACACCATACAATGCATAATGTGGAGTGTCACCTATAGAAACATTGTAAGCAGAATTTATAGCACACTGCACATCAGGTATAACTTCATCCCAAGTTTCACTATTGGGATTGATAGTGGCTCTCAAGACATCAAGTACTTTCTTATTGGTTCGTTCCGCTAACCCATTGCTGGCAGGATGATGAGGAACAATGGTGGATTTAGAGATCTTGTACAAGGTACACAAATTTTCAAGAATTTCATTACAGAATTCACCTCCATTATCTGTTACTAGGGACTTAGGAGTGGTATGCCTGCAGATAATGCGTTCTTTAAACTCTTTGGCTACTGTCTCGGCAGTCTTATCTGCAATAGGAACTAACTCACAATATCTGGTGAAATGGTCTACCATAACACACAGATGTTTGTTACCTTGGAGGGAACATCGGAAATTAGTTAACAAATCTAGCGCAACTCTTTCCCAAGGTTCGCTAGTAGTTGGATACACTTGGATTGGATTAGGACCATTAGCATTGCCTTTATGTTGCATGCAGACACTACATTTCTTAACATACTCAGAAATATCAGTTGCCATACGAGGCCAAAAGTATTTCAATCTGGCTTGTTTTACTGAACGATCCATACCAGGGTGTGCAACACCTGGTACATCGTGAACTAGCTGTAAGGCTACATTCACTAGTGACTGTGGAATTACTAACTGGTATACTCTTCTGCTAGGAGTACCCAACTCGGCTGTTCGATACAGTAATTCTTGGTTCATGACAAAGTCACTGATGGGAGCTGGTGGCTTCACATTCAGAATAAGATCTTCCTGGAGCAGGAATCGAATCACACCAGACCACATGGGATCTGTTCTTTCTTACTGGAGGAATGAACAAACTCGGTGAAGTGGATACTCCCCCCGGTTGAAAAATTAACGCTATAACACGCAATATGAGCAAGGGAGAACGAATCTACTATCTCAAACTACAAGCACAGGAGAAAAGAAATGAACACGGTGAACAATGCTGATATACTGAGTCGCACACAGTGACACGAGGTATCAACTATAAAGAAACTACACTTACAAACTTTAACAACGTGGAAGTTACTCGAGAAATAACTTCTTACAATGCACTGATTACTGTCAACTAGGATGGGATCACAATCTGAAACACAAGGGACAACAACAAAACTCAAGTGAGCACACTAGCCACAGAAACGTCTTCCTGCACGGCTTGTGGCATCAGCAAGAGATGGCATAACTCGTTGCAAGTAAAGTTCTTCTCAAAGCGTCCCCTGGGAAGGAACGAATACTTGAACAAGTCGCCATCGCAAGGATAGTAGCACTATCCTGCGTGCATGATATTGTGGCTGGAGTCCAGACAGGAGTGACAGTATTACTAGTGCCTGACCGCTCGGCTACGTTAATAAGTAATTCACGGATCTATAGGAACTTAATCTGAACTTCACATTTCGCAGCACTTTAACAAATCTCAGATACAAGCTGTGAGAACAAACACATTGCTCGAGGGCTAGGTATTGTCTGTCAGTCAGTAAGGGAATGTGAGGACTGATGACAGGAGCAGCAATGGCCTGAGAGGTCTGAGTCTCGACATTCACTAAAGTATCACTTGACGGTATGTGAAACATAATGGCAAAGTAGCACGAGAACAAATAAAGCAAAAATAATGAACAAGAAAAATTATATAAAATTCTAGAATTGAAATGAAAAGATATACAACTAATTCTGCAGAATAATGTCTAAATACACTGCAAGAGGAAGGAAAACTCAATTTAAAGGACTATTGACCAAGAAAAAAAAAAAAAATTTACATAGAAATATACAAGTAAAAATATTACTGGAGACTGAATTAAATTCAAAATGAGCTGTCTTTACTCTTGCTAATAAAGAAAATTAATTAATTAAATTTTTAAATCAATGTGAAAGTGTAAAATAAAATTATTAAATTGTTAACTGGGAAATTTTAAATATTTTCTAAGAATGCATAGACAAAATTAAATTATAAATCATAAAAATAGCAATAAAAGAAAATAATTCACTGCAGAACAGTTCAACAAAATAATTCACTTCAGAACAAGTGCAACAAAATAAGGTGTAGAAACAATCACTGCAGTAATAAAATGTCACTGGGAAAACTCAGGTAAAATAATGAATTAAAATATGAAGATCAAAAAAAATAAACTGATTGAACACTTTAACTCTTAATTGTAAATTAGACAAAACAATTTACTCAACCAGAGTAAGGAAAACACTTTACATTAAAAGTAATTGAAATTGCATCAAGAGTGAATTTGTTCAAGAATTATAAAAAATAAAACACAGGAACAAAACAGGGAATATAACACTTACAGTGACGGAGCACCCAACAGTATTAGTTTATTCTTACAACAAATTCCTGCTGTGACTGATACAACAAAATCTTGCTGTGACTGATACGACAAAAATTTGCTGGCAAAAATAATGGTACACAGTCTGGGAAAAAATTAGAGGAATGAGACACTGTTGGCATACGAAAAAAAAAAGACACACATAGAAATAAATGGATAATTTGGTATGCTGAAAGAATACAATAAAAAAAAAATGAATCACTTCACACAGGGTGACTGACTGGTACACTACACAATAATACTTACTACAGACAGGAGTAGCATAAGGAAAAACACAGAATAAAAATATAAGATAAGTGAAAACACTGAAAAATATTGTAAAAATTAACGAGTCAAAGAAAAACTGAAAACACAAGGTTTAGAGTACACAAACAATTTACTATAAATGTCTCACACACGCAAATGTCTTTAAATGCAAGAAAAAAGTCTCAAGGAAATTATCACTGAAGTCGGGAGTAGGAGACGGACGGTGAGTACTGGTGGGGGCGGGTGTATGGTGTCCCGCGCGGTGATGACGCCTCCGACATTCACCGTTGTCGTGAAGAGATGTGCTTTCTAGGCGAACTCACATAACTGGCTTTATCTCGTTGGCACCAGCTACAATCTCTTGACCAATTATGTGAGCCGAAACAGTACTAGGACCCGATACAAGGGTACAAACAACCACAGGTAGATGAGTGGATGGCTGGTGGTGGTGGTGGGTAGATGCTTCTGCCGCGCACCCCGGGTGGTGTGAGAGAATGGTGGGGAGAAGACTCTCTGGCGAACGCGCTCACTCCACTACCCACGAAGGTGGCTTAAAACCCACTCTATGCCACAGGAATGGTAAAAACCACTCTTAGCATCCAACAGGGAGCACAAAGCGATATAAACAATACCTCAGAGGAGCTTGGCTTACTTCTTACTGCGTGGCTTACTTCTCTCTCTCAGCTGGGTTAGAAGCTGGGTTGGCTGGCTGGCTTACCCCACGAGAATGGATGACTGGAAGACGTGTAACGATGCACAAAGCACGGAGGAGCAGTTGGATGACAGGAGACAGGCTGGATGATAGGGTGACTGGCGTTCACTTCCACAGTCTGGCTTACTGACTGGCTTAATTGCAAAATCCGGGTCAACCCCTCGGAGATTGAAGCAATTAGCACACGAACTAAGCCAGGAAGCTTGAAACGGCTGCAACAGGCTTGCAGGCAGTAGGTTTGAGGGGAGTAGGCTGCTGGCTCGAGGTGGTGCGGGCGGGTAGTGGCTGGTGGGTGACGATTCACCTTTGACCCTGCCGGCTACTCACAACAGTCTTCAAACGCCTTGAATTACCCTTAAAAACGTAAATCCACGCTCCACACCGCTGTACACCATTTATCATGTGGGAGTTCGATACGTGGATTAGGGTAGAAATACTCACGTAGGCTGTTATTACTTATAATTGCCGTTATGTGGAGGGAGCCCGCAGCCGTTACCTATCTCCTTGGTTACACTCGTCAAACTCACTAGCCGGCTGGCCAGTACCCCGTAGTGGGTCTTTTGAAAATAGTGTCAGCTCAGCACAGACCGTGACTCAAGACGGTTGGTCGTTGAGTCAACGGACAGGTTACTGGCAACTGGTTACTGGTAACTGGTTACTACTACTGAGATTCATGAGAAATGATAGTTGTTTGATGGAACGTAATTGAAATAATGCGTGATAAAAAAGTCTGATCAACGTGTATGCCAAAGTTAACCAACCCACGAAATATATTCTAAGCACAATACTAGACTGCACAAAATATACATTAAACAAAGCTCTTAAGATCTTCACGAGTATCTGATGTCCATCTCACTCGCACATGACCCTAGGTCAACACAGTATCTGAATCTGCACCAGACATTGCAGAAAGAGTCCATTGCACCAAACATAAGTAGAGGCTAACAACAACCAAACCAGTCAGTAAATCCCAAGACAGTGTAATTCTCTTGAGGATGTGAGAATATGTTAATGAAGACAAAACAATGGCTCGTATCCTCCCTAATCAGCCGAACTCTGAGTGAGGAAGCCGGAGAAGGGTTAGGAGGAAGGCTGCACCTGGCTTTTTATCAAATCCTAGCCATGCCCACAGCTTGTAGTGCAGTTCGGCAAAGTATCTCCACCTTACGCTTACTCAATTTCACAAATAATATGTAACAGGGTAAATAGAGAAGATAGTATGAATGTGGTAAATATAGAGAAAATCATGAGAGTTATTACATCAGTGGGGCTGGACATTATTTCAACTACTGTATCCACAATGACAGCAGTCCGAACAATAAACATGAATAATTAAACACTTAGCAAACACCAAATAATGTGAAATTAAGACACGTGTGCAACATCTGGGTATCTTTATTGTAGACGTTTCGCCATCCAGTGGCTTTATCAAAGCAAATTCTAGGACATAACTTGAAGACAGTAGAACTATGTACAGAAGATGAGGTAATCAGTCCCTCAACCTAGGAGTAGGTGCGAAGAACACCATAATCGTGGAGATTCTGAAGCAGAAGAAAGGAGCCTGGCGCTTATATAGTAACGTCAGGTGCAGCAGACGAGGGCATAGTCACTGGTAGGCGGGATTTCCCAGTGGAAGTAGGTCCTTCCCAAGAGATGGGTTAGTTGTAGTAGTAGTTGTCGTAGCCGTGAAGGTTATGTACATGTCCTCAGAATCAAGATTCCATGATGTTGCAGTGTCTGACAAGTTGTGTAAGAATGGTATATAATACCGACAAGATGAAATTAAGACACATGTGCAACATCTGGGTATCTTTATTGTAGACGTTTCGCCATCCAGTGGCGTTATCAATACAAATTCTAGGACATAACTTGACAGTAGAACTATGTACAGAAGATGAGGTAATCAGTCCCTCAACCTAGGAGTAGGTGCGAAGAGCACCATAGTCGTGGAGATTCTGATTCTGCAACATCATGGAATATTGATTCTGAGGACATGTACATAACCTTCACGACTACGACAACTACTACAACAACTAACCCATCTCTTTGGGAAGGACCTACTTCCACTGGGGAATCCCGCCTACCAGTGACTGCCCTCGTCTGCTACACCTGACGTTACTATATAAGCGCCAGGCTCCTTGCTTCTGCTTCAGAATCTCCACGACTATGGTGCTCTTCGCACCTACTCCTAGGTTGAGGGACTGATTACCTCATCTTCTGTATATAGTCCTACTGTCTTCAAGTTATGTCCTAGAATTTGTATTGATAAAGCCACTGGATGGCGAAACGTCTACAATAAAGATACCCAGATGTTGCACATGTGTCTTAATTTCATCTTGTCGGTATTATATACCATTCTTACACAACCAAATAATGTACAGATGTATGTTAGTGAGAGGTGTGGATGGCAGTTGACGATGGGGAGATGTGAGAGTTGTGTTGGTGATTTTGGCGAGAGGTGTGGGTTGTGGTGGTAGTCGTGAGAGGTGTAGGTGGAATGTGCTTTCTGGAACGAGGAAGAAGTACAGACAGTATATACCTGAAGGATACTGGAGTGCCTAGTCCCAAACTTACACATTACCTTAACAAAATACTGGAGTGAGAGATGTGGGAAGAAGTGTAGAATAAACTAAGTAAAAAGCAGTGAAAGCATCGACTCAGTAAGAGAACACTATAATCAACATCCAAGGTCCAAGACTAGTCAGCCTGCTATCACCAGATATTGCTGGATACCAGCGGATATCTGCCGGAAGCAGATATCCGCCAAGTGTCAGATCAACCAAGCTGTGATACCTGTGAGCCAGCACATGGTCAGCAGAAAAGCCTGGTCGCAAGTCTGACTGTGAGGGTAGAAAAACCTCAAGAAATTGTCACAGGTTCACCACAGGTGCGTGGGGTGGGAATGGTGGTGGTGGAGGTGAGAGGTTTTGGTGGTACTCAGAAGTGTGTGTTGTATTTTAAGATATTAGTGATGATGGTGACATGGGTGGGTGTAACGGTGAGATATGAGATATGTGGACGTGACGGTGGAAGATGCAGGTTGTGATGATGCGAGGCAGGAAATGCGTCGTGTGTCGATGGTACGATATATGAATTGTATTGAGAGGTGTTGTTGTTGTTGGTGGTTAGAAATGTTGGTTATGGTGAGACATATAGGTGGTGAGAGATGTAGGTAGTTGTGGTTGTAGTGGTGAAGGGGGGGGGGGTAGGCTGTGGTATCCTTCCCCACCATCACCAACACATACACAGTGTAACACCGCCTAAGCCGAGAACTGAGTACGATAAAATTTCGAGTTGTAAAGGTTTAGTTGAGAGCGTGTTGTTACCACCTGTGTTGTCTGCCAGGATTACCCCCTCCAACACTTTTACCTTTTACTACACTATTTACCTCTTCCTCACTTTTCCCTGTGATGCACTTTGTTGCAAACTTGATGTATTTCGGTGGCTACGTGATCCGGAAAAAGAATCCCAGCACATCAAAAGCCCAGCCTCCTCTACCTCAGTGTCATAAAATTCTAATGCAGCCAAATATATAAGCACGTATACGTGTGCACATGTATACATGTACGACTGTATGAATGTACCTTTGTGCACGTTGCATATGTTTGTGCATTTGTATGCGTGTATATGTATGCTAGTATGGATGTATACATGTACATATGTATACATGTATGGCACTTAGCAATACTTGCAGGGCAATTATAAAATTCTAATGGAGCAAAACAAAAAAGTATATATATGTATGCATATGCGTGTATACATGTAAATGATGTGGTAAAGTCGGCGAACTGTGGATAAGACACTTACGTATAGTTAATAACCGATTATATATATATATATATATATATATATATATATATATATATATATATATATATATATATATATATATATTGTCGTGCCGAATATGTAAAACTGGTCAATTAGCAAGAACTCGTTTAAAATTAAGTCCTTTCTAAAATTTTCTCTTATACGTTTAAAGATATATTTTTTTAATTAATGTTAATGTAAAAAAATTTAATTTTGCAACAAAAGAATCTTAGAAAACTTACCTAACCTTATTATAAAAACAACAATTTATTTTAGCCTAACCCAACTAAATATATTTTAGATTTGTTTACAGTAATTTAATACTAAACAAACACAATGAAATATATTTTTATCGTTAGGTTCAGAATGATTTTGGCGAAATTATTGCATATACAAATTTTCGTTTGTCCTATATGGCAAGATGAGCGTTGCTATTTAAGCCAAGATCGCAAGTTCTGCCTATTCGGCACGACATATATATATATATATATATATATATATATATACATATATATATATATATATATATATATATATATATATATATATTCATATTTATATATTTGCAAGGAATTCGCGAGAGCAGGCGAAATATACACAAACACTGATCTCTGGCTGAAGGAGACTCGAACCTACGAACCTTAGGACAAGGTACGCCAGAGATCAGTGTTTGTGTATATTTCGCCTGCTCTCGCGAATTCCTTGCATTGTTAAAATCTCTAGTAAGGCTGATGCATGCAGGGGATGAGATGAAAAGCTGTAAGCCTTCTCCCTGAAAGCTGGCTGCCTTGGATCAAACGTGTAGCGCAAGCTACACGCCAAGGTATTGTCCAGTGTGGGTAGATTGGTAAAGCACTGCGTACCTTGTCATAAGGTTCGTAGGTTCGAGTCTCCTTCAGCCAGAGATCAGTGTTTATATATATATATATATATATATATATATATATATATATATATATATATATATATATATATATATATATATATATATATTTTTTTTTATTATCACACCGGCCGATTCCCACCAAGGCAGGGTGGCCCGAAAAAGAAAAACTTTCACCATCATTCACTCCATCACTGTCTTGCCAGAAGGGTGCTTTACACTACAGTTTTTAAACTGCAACATTAACACCCCTCCTTCAGAGTGCAGGCACTGTACTTCCCATCTCCAGGACTCAAGTCCGGCCTGCCGGTTTCCCTGAATCCCTTCATAAATGTTACTTTGCTCACACTCCAACAGCACGTCAAGTATTAAAAACCATTTGTCTCCATTCACTCCTATCAAACACGCTCACGCATGCCTGCTGGAAGTCCAAGCCCCTCGCACACAAAACCTCCTTTACCCCCTCCCTCCAACCCTTCCTAGGCCGACCCCTACCCCGCCTTCCTTCCACTACAGACTGATACACTCTTGAAGTCATTCTGTTTCGCTCCATTCTCTCTACATGTCCGAACCACCTCAACAACCCTTCCTCAGCCCTCTGGACAACAGTTTTGGTAATCCCGCACCTCCTCCTAACTTCCAAACTACGAATTCTCTGCATTATATTCACACCACACATTGCCCTCAGACATGACATCTCCACTGCCTCCAGCCTTCTCCTCGCTGCAACATTCATCACCCACGCTTCACACCCATATAAGAGCGTTGGTAAAACTATACTCTCATACATTCCCCTCTTTGCCTCCAAGGACAAAGTTCTTTGTCTCCACAGACTCCTAAGTGCACCACTCACTCTTTTTCCCTCATCAATTCTATGATTCACCTCATCTTTCATAGACCCATCCGCTGACACGTCCACTCCCAAATATCTGAATACGTTCACCTCCTCCATACTCTCTCCCTCCAATCTGATATTCAATCTTTCATCACCTAATCTTTTTGTTATCCTCATAACCTTACTCTTTCCTGTATTCACCTTTAATTTTCTTCTTTTGCACACCCTACCAAATTCATCCACCAATCTCTGCAACTTCTCTTCAGAATCTCCCAAGAGCACAGTGTCATCAGCAAAGAGCAGCTGTGACAACTCCCACTTTGTGTGTGATTCTTTATCTTTTAACTCCACGCCTCTTGCCAAGACCCTCGCATTTACTTCTCTTACAACCCCATCTATAAATATATTAAACAACCACGGTGACATCACACATCCTTGTCTAAGGCCTACTTTTACTGGGAAAAAATTCCCCTCTTTCCTACATACTCTAACTTGAGCCTCACTATCCTCGTAAAAACTCTTCACTGCTTTCAGTAACCTACCTCCTACACCATACACTTGCAACATCTGCCACATTGCCCCCCTATCCACCCTGTCATACGCCTTTTCCAAATCCATAAATGCCACAAAGACCTCTTTAGCCTTATCTAAATACTGTTCACTTATATGTTTCACTGTAAACACCTGGTCCACACACCCCCTACCTTTCCTAAAGCCTCCTTGTTCATCTGCTATCCTATTCTCCGTCTTACTCTTAATTCTTTCAATTATAACTCTACCATACACTTTACCAGGTACACTCAACAGACTTATCCCCCTATAATTTTTGCACTCTCTTTTATCCCCTTTGCCTTTATACAAAGGAACTATGCATGCTCTCTGCCAATCCCTAGGTACCTTACCCTCTTCCATACATTTATTAAATAATTGCACCAACCACTCCAAAACTATATCCCCACCTGCTTTTAACATTTCTATCTTTATCCCATCAATCCCGGCTGCCTTACCCCCTTTCATTTTACCTACTGCCTCACGAACTTCCCCCACACTCACAACTGACTCTTCCTCACTCCTACAAGATGTTATTCCTCCTTGCCCTATACACGAAATCACAGCTTCCCTATCTTCATCAACATTTAACAATTCCTCAAAATATTCCTTCCATCTTCCCAATACCTCTAACTCTCCATTTAATAACTCTCCTCTCCTATTTTTAACTGACAAATCCATTTGTTCTCTAGGCTTTCTTAACTTGTTAATCTCACTCCAAAACTTTTTCTTATTTTCAACAAAATTTGTTGATAACATCTCACCCACTCTCTCATTTGCTCTCTTTTTACATTGCTTCACCACTCTCTTAACCTCTCTCTTTTTCTCCATATACTCTTCCCTCCTTGCATCACTTCTACTTTGTAAAAACTTCTCATATGCTAACTTTTTCTCCCTTACTACTCTCTTTACATCATCATTCCACCAATCGCTCCTCTTCCCTCCTGCACCCACTTTCCTGTAACCACAAACTTCTGTTGAACACTCTAACACTACATTTTTAAACCTACCCCATACCTCTTCGACCCCATTGCCTATGCTCTCATTAGCCCATCTATCCTCCAATAGCTGTTTATATCTTACCCTAACTGCCTCCTCTTTTAGTTTATAAACCTTTACCTCTCTCTTCCCTGATGCTTCTATTCTCCTTGTATCCCATCTACCTTTTACTCTCAGTGTAGCTACAACTAGAAAGTGATCTGATATATCTGTGGCCCCTCTATAAACATGTACATCCTGAAGTCTACTCAACAGTCTTTTATCTACCAATACATAATCCAACAAACTACTGTCATTTCGCCCTACATCATATCGTGTATACTTATTTATCCTCTTTTTCTTAAAATATGTATTACCTATAACTAAACCCCTTTCTATACAAAGTTCAATCAAAGGGCTCCCATTATCATTTACACCTGGCACCCCAAACTTACCTACCACACCCTCTCTAAAAGTTTCTCCTACTTTAGCATTCAAGTCCCCTACCACAATTACTCTCTCACTTGGTTCAAAGGCTCCTATACATTCACTTAACATCTCCCAAAATCTCTCTCTCTCCTCTGCATTCCTCTCTTCTCCAGGTGCATACACGCTTATTATGACCCACTTCTCGCATCCAACCTTTACTTTAATCCACATAATTCTTGAATTTACACATTCATATTCTCTTTTCTCCTTCCATAACTGATCATTTAACATTACTGCTACCCCTTCCTTTGCTCTAACTCTCTCAGATACTCCAGATTTAATCCCATTTATTTCCCCCCACTGAAACTCTCCTACCCCCTTCAGCTTTGTTTCGCTTAGGGCCAGGACATCCAACTTCTTTTCATTCATAACATCAGCAATCATCTGTTTCTTGTCATCCGCACTACATCCACGCACATTTAAGCAACCCAGTTTTATAAAGTTTTTCTTCTTCTCTTTTTTAGTAATTGTATACAGGAGAAGGGGTTACTAGCCCATTGCTCCCGGCATTTTAGTCGCCTCATACGACACGCATGGCTTACGGAGGAAAGATTCTTTTCCACTTCCCCATGGACAATAGAAGAAATAAAAAGAACAAGAGCTATTTAGAAAAAGGAGAAAAACCTAGATGTATGTATATATATATATATGCATGTGCGTGTCTATGAAGTGTGACCAAAGTGTAAGTAGGAGTAGCAAGATATCCCTGTTATATATATATATATATATGTCATGCCGAATATGTAAAACTGGTCAATTAGCAAGAACTCATTTAAAATTAAGTCCTTTATAAAATTTTCTCTTATACGTTTAAAGATATATTTTTTTCATTAATGTTGATGTAAAAATTTATAATTTTGTACCAAAAGGAACTTAGAAAACTTACCTAACCTTATTATAACAAAAACAATTTATTTTAGCCTAACCCAACTAAATATATTTTAGATTTGTTTACAATAATTTAATACTAAACAAACACAGTGAAATATATTTTTTTCGTTAGGTTCAGAATGATTTTGGCGAAATTATTGCATACACAAATTTTCACTTGTCCTATATGGCAAGATGAAAGTTGCTATTTAAGCCAAGATCGCAAGTTCTGCCTATTCGGCACGACATAATATATATATATATATATATATATATATATATATATATATATATATATATATATATATATATATATATAATGTCGTGCCGAATAGGCAGAACTTGCGATCTTGGCTTAAATAGCAACGCTCATCTTGTCATATAGGACAAACTAAAATTTGTGTATGCAATAATTTCGCCAAAATCATTCTGAACCTAACGAAAAAAATATATTTCACTGTGTTTGTTTAGTATTAAATTATTGTAAACAAATCTAAAATATATTTAGTTGGGTTAGGCTAAAATAAATTGTTTTTGTTATAATAAGGTTAGGTAAGTTTTCTAAGATTCTTTGGGAGCAAAATTAAAAAATTTTACATTAACATTAATGAAAGAAATTTTTAGAAAGGACTTAATTTTAAATGAGTTCTTGCTAATTGACCAGTTTTACATATTCGGCACGACATATATATATATATATATATATATATATATATATATATATATATATATATATATATATATATATATGTCAGTGATTGTAGGTACTGACAATGGTAAATCGTAATTAACAAGTTCTTCAGATAGGAAAATTAATAAATCATTAAATGTAACTTTTGTAAACAAAGAAGTAACATCAAAAACTCACCATATTGTAATCATTTATATCAGTCATGGTGCTTAATTGATCAACTAAATCAATATTATTTTTAACATTAAAATTAGAAATTTTGCCTGCAGTATTAAAAATGATAGGTTATGTAGGAGAGAGAGAGAGAGGTAGACAATTTTCCAGTAAAAGTAGGTCGTAGACAGGGATGTGTGCAATGTCACCATTTTTTTTTTTTTAACATATTTGGGATAGGGTTGTAAAAGAAGTGAATGCTGGGGTTTTGAGGAGAGGTGTTTAAGTAAAAGATTGTGACTCGGATATAAAGTGGGCGGTATCACAGCTGGTTTTCGGAGATTCTGAAGAGAAGTTGCCAACTTTGGTAGTGGTACATTGATACATCTGTGGAGACAACCTTATCCTTGGAGGCAAAAAAGGGGAATGTATCAGAGTATAGTGGTACCAAGCCTGACTCAAGAAATCGTAATGACACGATTGCAAATAAACCATACCCCCGGCCGGGATTGAACCCGCGGTCATAGAGTCTCAAAACTCCAGCCCGTCGCGTTAGCGTTAGCTGGTCTAGTGGCTAACGCGACGGGCTGGAGTTTTGAGACTCTATGACCGCGGGTTCAATCCCGGCCGGGGGTATGGTTTATAGTGGTACCAACACTGTTGAGCGGGTGTGAAACGTAGGTTTTAAACGTTGCAACAACGAGATTGGAAGCAGATATATCAGAGGGCAATGTGTAATGTGATTATCGTGCAAAGAATTCGTAGCTTGGAAATGAAGTCGTGTGTGGTTTCTAAAATTATTGTTCAGAGGGTAGAGGTGGTTTAAAAATTGAGAGAGAATGGAGCGAAATAGGATGACTAGGATGTATAAATCTGGGGTGGGGAAGGGTGGAGGAACTTGAACATCCACCAGGCATGTGTGAGCATTTTGGACAGAAGTGGAGGTAAGGGGGTTGTATGATTTGACATTCTGTTGGAGTGTGAGCATTGTAGCATTTATGAAAGGATTAACTAGGGAACCGGTTAGCTAGACTTGGGGTCTTGGAACCGGGAAGTGGGGGGTCATCAGAATTCTATGTTAGCACGCTTCTTAATGCATGATGGTGAAAGCTTTTCTTGTTTTGGGGGGAAACTACCTCGGTGGGTGATGGCCGGTGTCTTAACATAATCGTAAATGCTGAGCATACTTGATGTAAATAGTAGTTGCAATATTTACCGTAATATTACAGAAAGATCAGTAATCCTGTTAGAGTATAAAATGCTAATCTTGTACCTTCGTGAATAGTTGTCATTTATCATCCTACTGACCTATATAAATTTTTTAAAGGCTTATGAATAAAAATCTTTGTACACAACTTTGTTTTTCTTCCGGTGCAAGTAATACAGTGTCGCAGTGGTCCAGCAACTGCGACAAGCAATAACGACTGTTAATGTTATTTCTTTACAGCTATTTGTGATGACTGACACTTAGGTGGTGTTTAGGTAAATCATTGACTGTGGGATGGCATCTGTGTCCAGAGTCAATATCAGTACAATATTTTATACAATTTTTGTTGAATATAGAATGCATATGAATACTGTCAATGGTATGCGGATGAAGTTTGGAGTCTCAATACAAAAAAATCGTTTTGGTTTTTAATCTCTAGTCTTACGGCTCACTGAACAGCCATATTGTGACTTCAGTATTTCTCTCATTTTTTATCAGAGAAAGTTCCGTCTATATTAATCAAGGACTCAATACTGTGCCTTAGATTTTGCACAGGAGAAAAATATCGTGGATTTCTCTCTCTCTCTCTCTCTCTCTCTCTCTCTCTCATATGATTACCTTTTTTTTACACAGGGTTTGACAAGGTTAAGTTAAGGATCCCTATTTACAGGTTAAGGATTCCTAAATTTATTGACAAGCTAAGAGCTATTACCTACATCAGCTCATTTGAAAGCATTTTTATTGTTATGAAACATACAAGTAGGGAACAGGATGAAGTTGGAGCCATCTGTGGGCCAGCATTTATATCTGATCAACTGACTTTATCTCGTTGACATCATAATGCTGTACGAATGTGTTCCATACTCGAGTCATCCTGGGGATAAATGATCTCAGATGAAGTTATGTTCTGGAGAAGGGTACAGCCAGAGTGAAGTTGGTGCTTTCTGCCCGTCTTGTGGTACAGATGTGGATCCAAGTGTGGTACTTGGACATTATTGGCCTTGTACATAACAGTAAGCCCACCCACATCCCTCCTGTGTTGAAGGCTCTGCTGAAATGACAGATCTATCCAGGATTGGTCCAGGCGAGAGATGAGACGTCCTGCTCTGTTCTCTACTCTGTCAAGCAGTCGCAGATGAGAAGGGCAGGCGAACCAAGAAAGTGGAGCATACTCAAGGTATGAGTGTACTTGTGCCTCATACAAAATCTTGCAACTCCTGCTGTCAAGCAGATGCGAGATACGGCGAAGTGCTGTAAGCTTCCTGGCTGCCTTGTTTGCAAGATTTACAACGTGGTTTTTCATGGTCAGTTTGGAGTCAAATTTCACCCCAAGGTTATCAGTTTCTTCCCCAGGTGACAACACCCTCCCATTCATGCTTACTACTGCACCGGCATTACCATCATGGTGCCTAGAGACCATCATCATTTGTGTTTTCTCAGGTGCAAATGTTACTTGCCATCTATTTCCCCAAGCTGATATAGCTCTTAGCTGGTGATTGATGTAGCTTAGAGCAGCTGGCATTTCTTCTCTTGGATAAGTTAGTCAGTGTACAGTCGTCTGCATATGCATGGGATTCTGGGATGAGATGAAAGTCATTGAAGTAGACATTCCATAATAATGGTCCCAGCACGCTTCCTTGTGGAACACTTGCCCCAATAGGATGTGTTGCTGATTCTGTTCCATTGAGAACTACCCTTAGAGATCTACCATGGAGGTAATCACTGAGGAGACATAGCGTAGAGCCTGCAATTCAGAGAGCTTGCAGTTTTGCTAAGAGTCCCTGGTGCCACACCCGGTCGAAAGCACCAGCAATGTCCAGTGCTACCACACAGCTGACTTTGGATTCATCCAGTGACTGGTGCCACTTAGTGGAGAGGTTTAACAACAGATCAGCAGCAGAGGAACCTTTCCTGAAGCCATATTGACGGTCACAAAGTAGTAAGTGGTAGTCAAAAAACTCTGTCATTTGTCTTGAGATTATTGTCTGAAGGAGCTTGCCAGTGATTGACAGGAGTAAATTGGTCTGTAGCTGCTGATTTCTGCTCTGCTCTTCTTTTTGTGAACAAGGACTACATTTGCCTCTTTCCACAGAGAAGGCCATTTGTTCTCAGTTTATTTTGTGTTGCGTTTGAATTTGTTACATTCAACCTAAGAGAATGCGAATATTGAAAGTCTTGACTGGTGTGTATGCAAGTCACAACATCAGTTAGATAATTATCCTCCATGCTTGACGTGTTCCCCACACTTGCTTTCCCCATTCACATCATTATTTATCAAACTATTTTCAGGCGTCTTCTCTAATATGGTCGCTGCTACTGTTTGTTACGTTAACTCAGATTCATCGCAGTTCTGTAACTGTATGTGAATGTTGTTTGGAAATGCCTCGCCGTTACTTAATCCAGCTTACAAATTGACAGACAGAGAGTCAAGATGACGTTTTGGTCCCAGTCTGTTATGTGGCGGGGGAAAGACGGACTCTATAAATTTGCTTAGTTTTATTGCAAATTTGTTGGTTAATCATTCCAGATACAGTATTGTGACATTCTTCTAATCCTTCAGCATGAAAGGGGGTGCCCTGATCCAAGGTGCGATTCAAACCTTCCTTGGAGCAAACGGGATTTCCTGACAGTTCTCAGACACTGTATGACCCATGACTATTATAATGTTGAAGCAGCTTGTCTGTGGATTACTCTCCTGGGCACTGTTCCAACCTTTTTGTTACTCATACAGACAAAAGGTTTGTGTGATTATTTTTAAAGCAGTTACTGCACAGTATATTTCATCCATGTCTTCAAAGACATATTTACAGTAGGTAAATAGTCTCTGTATTCTGCTAATGTATATTTCT
>NC_091333.1:21610697-21635697 GCF_038502225.1 Cherax quadricarinatus | reverse complement strand
CTCATTAAAAGCCAGTGGGGTTTTGAGAAAATGGAAGGAATGGATGGCACGGGTGAAAGGGACTACTTAGTAGGAACAATCCAGTCTGAGGGACATAAGGTGATAATTGCAGTAATGTACAACCCACCACAGAACTGCAGGAGACCAAGAGAAGAATACGATGAGAGCAACAGAGCCATGGTCGACACACTAGCCGAGGTAGCCAGGAGAGCACATGTGGGGGGAGCAAAGTTACTAGTTATGGGTGATTTCAATCACAAGGAGATTGACTGGGAAAACCTGGAGCCCCATGGGGGTTCCGAAACATGGAGAGCCAAGATGATGGATGTAGTACTGGAAAACCTCATGCATCAACATGTTAGAGACACTACCAGAGAGAGAGGAGAAGATGAACCAGCAAGACTGGACCTTGTATTCACCTTGAGTAGTTCAGACATCGAGGATATCTTGTATGAAAGGCCCCTGGGAGCTAGTGATCATGTGGTTCTGTGCTTCGACTACATAGTTGAGCTCCAAGTGGAGAGAGTAGCAGGAATAGGGTGGGAAAAACCAAACTACAAAAGGGGAAACTACTCAGGCATGAGGAACTTCCTTCAAAACATTCAGTGGGAGAGGGAACTGACAGGAAAACCAGTACAAGAAATGATGGACTATGTGGCAACAAAATGCAAGGAGGCAGAGGAAAGGTTTGTTCCCAAGGGAAACAGAAATAATGGGAAGAACAGAACGAGTCCTTGGTTCACCCAAAGGTGTAGGGAGGCAAAAACTAGGTGTACTAGAGAATGGAAAAGGTACAGAAGACAGAGAACTCAGGAAAATAAAGAGATTAGCCGAAGAGCCAGAAATGAATATGCACAGATAAGAAGGGAGGCTCAGCGACAATATGAAAATGACATAGCATCGAAAGTCAAGACTGACCCGAAGCTGTTGTACAGCCACATCAGGAGGAAAACAACAGTCAAGGACCAGGTAATCAGACTGAGGAAGGGTGATGGGGAATTCACAAGAAACGACCGAGAGGTATGTCAGGAGCTCAACACGAGATTTAAAGAAGTATTTACAGTGGAAACCAGTAGGACTCCAGGAAATCAGAACAGGGGGGTACAACAGCAAGTGCTGGATGAGGTACATATAACCAAGGAGGAAGTGAAGAAGCTGCTATGCGAACTTGACACCTCAAAGGCGGTGGGACCAGACAACATCTCTCCGTGGGCCCTTAAAGAGGGAGCAGAGATATTGTGTGTGCCATTAACAAAGATCTTCAACACATCATTTGAAACTGGGCAACTCCCTGAGGTATGGAAGATGGCAAATGTAGTCCCAATTTTTAAAAAGGGAGACAGACATGAGGCACTAAACTACAGACCTGTATCACTAACGTGTATAGTATGCAAGGTCATGGAGAAGATAATCAGGAGGAGAGTGGTGGAGCACCTGGAAAGAAACAAGTGTATAATTGACAACCAGCATGGTTTCAGGGAAGGAAAATCCTGTGTCACAAACCTACTAGAGTTTTATGACAAGGTGACAGAAGTAAGACAAGAGAGAGAGGGATGGATCGACTGCATTTTTTTGGACTGCAAAAAGGCCTTCGACACAGTTCCTCACAAGAGGTTACTGAAAAAGCTAGAAGATCAGGCACACATAACAGGAAAGGCACTGCAATGGATCAGAGAATACCTGACAGGGAGGCAACAACGAGTCATGGTACGTGACGAGGTGTCAGAGTGGGCGCTTGTGACAAGCGGGGTTCCACAGGGGTCAGTCCTAGGACCTGTGCTGTTCTTGGTATATGTGAACGACATAACGGAAGGGATAGACTCAGAAGTGTCCTTGTTTGCAGATGATGTGAAGTTAATGAGAAGAATCAAATCGGATGAGGATCAGGCAGGACTACAAAGAGACCTGGACAGGCTACAAGCCTGGTCCAGAAACTGGTTCCTTGAGTTTAACCCTGCCAAATGCAAAGTCATGAAGATTGGGGAAGGGCAAAGAAGACCGCAGACACAATATAATTTAGATGGCCAAAGACTGCAAACCTCACTCAAGGAAAAAGATCTGGGGGTGAGTATAACACCGAGCATATCTCCTGAGGCGCACATAAATCAGATAACTGCTGCAGCATACGGGCGCCTGGCAAACCTACGGATAGCGTTCCGATACCTCAATAAGGAGTCGTTCAAGACACTGTATACCATTTACGTCAGGCCCATACTGGAGTATGCAGCACCAGTTTGGAATCCACACCTAGTCAAGCACGTCAAGAAATTAGAGAAAGTGCAAAGGTTTGCAACAAGACTAGTCCCAGAGCTACGGGGATTGTCGTACGAAGAAAGGTTGAGGGAAATCGGCCTGACGACACTGGAGGCCAGGAGGGTCAGGGGAGACATGATAACGACATATAAAATACTGCGCGGAATAGACACGGTGGACAAAGACAGGATGTTCCAGAGATGGGACACATACACAAGAGGTCACAATTGGAAGTTGAAGACTCAGATGAATCAAAGGGATGTTAGGAAGTATTTCTTCAGTCATAGAGTAGTCAAGTCGTGGAATAGTCTAGAAAGTGAAGTAGTGGAGGCGGGAACCATACATAGTTTTAAGGCGAGGTATGATAAAGCTCATGGAGCAGGGAGAGAGAGGACCTAGTAGCAATCAGTGAAGAGGCGGGGCCAGGAGCTATGACTCGACCCCTGCAACCACAAATAGGTGAGTACAAATAGGTGAGTACACACACACACACACACACACACACTTCACACTTCACACACACACACACTTCACACACACACACACTTCACACACACACACACTTCACACACACACTTCACACACACACTTCACACACACACACACACACACACACACACACACACACACACACACACACACACACACACACACATACACACACACATACACACACACACACACACACACACACACACACACACACACACACACACACACACACACACACGGGGCCAGGAGCTGAGTATCGACCCCTGCAACCACAATTAAGTGAGTACACACACACACACACACACACACACACACACACACACACACACACACACACACACACACACACACACACACACACCAGGCCTAGTGTCTAATCGACATGTGCCTAGGACAAAATGGTAACTAACACATATCTTCTTTTTTCTTTCTTTCAACACACCGGCAGTATCCCACCAAGGCAGGTTGGCCCAAAAAGAAAAACGGAAGTTTCTCTTAAATTTAGTAATTTATACGGGAGAAGGGGTTACTAGCCCCTTGCTCCCGGCATTTTAGTCGCCTCTTACAACACGCATGGCTTATGGAGGAAGAATTCTGTTCCACTTCCCCATGGAGATAAGAGGAAATAAACAAGAACAAGAACTAGAAAGAAAATAGAAGAAAACCCAGAGGGGTGTGTGTATATATATGCTTGTACATGTATGTGTAGTGTGACCTAAGTGCAAGTAGAAGTAGCAAGACGTACCTGAAATTTTGCATGTTTATGAGACAGACAAAAGACACCAGCAATCCTACCATCATGTAAAACAATTACAGGTTTTCCTTGTACACTCACTTGGCAGGACGGTAGTACCTCCCTGGGCAGTTGCTGTTTACCAACCTACTACCTAGGGGACACACACACACACACACACACACACACACACACACACACATATATATATATATATATATATATATATATATATATATATATATATATATTTATTATTCAATTACATCACAGTAAATAGGTGATATCACACTATGTAAAACAACCGCTGTGAAAAGAAAGTGAAATTCCAAGCACCTTCGTGATATCTCGCATTATCAAGAACTGTAAAAATAATAGAGCAACAGAAGGCTATATAAGGCTGAGAAACCACCTCATGGTCACGTCGGACGTTACAGCCGTCCCATTATCATACAGGTGAGATGGTCAAGGACTTGTCAAACATAGCTCAAATGTTTCCCGAATTTTATTTGTCAATTAATCTAATTTGTATAATCCTAAACCAATATTCATATTAAAATTCCAAACCTTTTTATTTTTTCTTAAATAAACTCTTTAGTAATTAAAAAAAACTGATACAGATACTTGTTCCAAAGTTAGATTTCTCTAGATTCAGTTAATAGTAACTTTAAGAAAACAATAAAATGACTACTGAAAGTCAAAGATGAAATAATTAAAAAATTCATGCCCACGAATCCATATTTACCATATATGTATGGATTAAGAACAACTCAAACCAGGTAATCCAGCCAGAAACATTATTAGCGTCATAGGTTCAGTTTCCTATAAATTTTCCAAATGGCTAGAAGATATGTTGAGCCCAGTTGTTGGCAAAATTTCTAACTTTAATGATAAAAATAAAATTGGTTTATAAATTAATCACCAGGTCTGATTTTAATTATTGCAGCATTGTTAGTCTTGATGGCACTTGTTTGTTTACAACTTCCAGTTGATGACTTATTTAGTTTCCTGTC
The DNA here is from genome assembly GCF_038502225.1 of Cherax quadricarinatus. Taxonomy (NCBI): domain Eukaryota; kingdom Metazoa; phylum Arthropoda; class Malacostraca; order Decapoda; family Parastacidae; genus Cherax; species Cherax quadricarinatus. The sequence goes on along the minus strand of NC_091333.1, from coordinate 21,631,206 downwards.
TGAATAACTAATTATGATTTACCATTGCCACCTCTTTAAGGGGGGGGGGCTACTTGAAGTGGTAAAGAGCCTATCGGTCTGAGGAATTGGACCTCTTGGTCTTCTTCCACCGACCGAACCTAATTACCCCCAAATCCTCCCTTCCCTACCCCCTATATCCCCCTTTTTTCCCCTTTTCCTCCCCTCTCGACTACCTCCCCTGGTTTCCTGTCCCGTTTGTAGCCTCTGGGGTCCTCCCCTCTGGCATTACAGTTTCTAGGTTTGTCAAGTTTGACAAGTCCTTGATCCCACTCATCATAATGAGACAGGTGTTGTATCGGGCATGTTTACGGGTGGACACATTAGGAAATGTTTCCTTAAGACACCTATCAGTAAAATAGGTACTTGGGTGTCAGTCGACTGGTGTGGGTCGCATCCCGAGGACAAAATTGGTCTTATTTGCCTGAAATCCTCTGCATAACAAAGGGCTTTCTGTATGGTAGTATGTCATTGATGTCAGCTATGGTCTGTATACCTTGTACATGTACTTGTATACTTGTACAAATAAAGATTATTATTTCACAGCAGTTGTCTTACATGTTGTGATATCACGTGTTCACTGGGATCTTATTGCATATGTATGGAGTCTGGCTGTGTGGATAAAGTAATGTGTACTCTGCTACCTAGTTTGCAGGTTCGAACCCTGCTGTGGACTGTGAGATAATGTTATAATGTGTGTGTATAATGTACATGCAGTAAGACCACAAGATGCACGTAATATCTTAATATGGAATATATCCTTAGCGAAAAGAAGTAAAATTACATCGTGCTGTCTCCCGAAGGATTCTTTCAGGGGTAAGAGCACTTCTCTCCCCTCGAGGCTGGGGTTGCAGACCAGGCATCCCGATGGGTGAAGGCCTGATCAACCAGGCTGGTACTGCTGGCCACGCGCAGTGCACCATACGAACCACAGCCGGCTGAACAGGAAATGACTAGAGGAACTTGTAGAGTTTCCTCTTGAAGACAACCAGAGGTTTGTTGGTAATTCCCATTGTGCACGGAGGGAGGATGTTGAAGAGTCGGGGACCTCTGATACTCTCACAATTCTCGCTTAATATACTCGTCGTGCCTTTGCTTTTATTGAACACATTAAACTGTTACTAAAATCTCTTTTCATACTGAGTGATTTTGGTGTGTAAGTTTGGGATCAACCTTCCAGGTGTAAATTGATACTTATTTTTCTCGCCTGCATTCCAGAGAATACAGTTGAAGGGTCTTCAAGCAGTCCTAGTAGTTCAGATGTCTGAATGTATACTGGCAGTGAAAGTTCTTTATACATTTTCCAGTACATTATCTCATACTATTCCCTGATAATGTGAGATGTAGCTGTGGTTATAGTGCTTATATATATATATATATATATATATATATATATATATATATATATATATATATATATATATATATATATAAGAACATAAGAAAGGAGGAACACTGCAGTAGGCCTGTTGGCCCATACTAGGCAGGTCCTTTACAATCCTTCCCACTAAGAACATATGCAACAGTTAGGCATCTCTACCTCGAAACGCCTCGCCCACACAGCAGGCCTCCCCAGTCAAGCACAGAAAAGTTGACAGAAGCAGAAGAGACCCAAAGACGATGTAATCAGTCCACCACCCCAAAAGCCTTGAGGTGGCCAGTTCCTCAGTCTGGAGAAGAGCACCGTTCCACAGTCTGAAACAATATTGTTTCAGACTATGGAACAACTCTCCTCTCCAGACCGAGGGACCGACCACCTCAAAACCTTAAGGGTGATGGACTGATTACATCGTCCCCAAGTCCCCCCTGCCCCCTCAACCCCTCTGCACTCGACTGAAGAAGCCCACTGTGTAGGCGAAACGTTTCGAAACAGACACGCAACTGTTGCATATATATATATATATATATATATATATATATATATATATATATATATATATATATATATATATATATATATATATTATTATTATGTTATTATTATCACACTGGCCGATTCCCACCAAGGCAGGGTGGCCCGAAAAAGAAAAACTTTCACCATCATTCACTCCATCACTGTCTTGCCAGAAGGGTGCTTTACACTACAGTTTTTAAACTGCAACATTAACACCCCTCCTTCAGAGTGCAGGCACTGTACTTCCCATCTCCAGGACTCAAGTCCGGCCTGCCGGTTTCCCTGAATCCCTTCATAAATGTTACTTTGCTCACACTCCAACAGCACGTCAAGTATTAAAAACCATTTGTCTCCATTCACTCCTATCAAACACGCTCACGCATGCCTGCTGGAAGTCCAAGCCCCTCGCACACAAAACCTCCTTTACCCCCTCCCGCCAACCCTTCCTAGGCCGACCCCTACCCCGCCTTCCTTCCACTACAGACTGATACACTCTTGAAGTCATTCTGTTTCGCTCCATTCTCTCTACATGTCCGAACCACCTCAACAACCCTTCCTCAGCCCTCTGGACAACAGTTTTGGTAATCCCGCACCTCCTCCTAACTTCCAAACTACGAATTCTCTGCATTATATTCACACCACACATTGCCCTCAGACATGACATCTCCACTGCCTCCAGCCTTCTTCTCGCTGCAACATTCATCACCCACGCTTCACACCCATATAAGAGCGTTGGTAAAACTATACTCTCATACATTCCCCTCTTTGCTTCTAAGGACAAAGTTCTTTGTCTCCACAGACTCCTAAGTGCACCACTCACTCTTTTTCCCTCATCAATTCTATGATTCACCTCATCTTTCATAGACCCATCCGCTGACACGTCCACTCCCAAATATCTGAATACGTTCACCTCCTCCATACTCTCTCCCTCCAATCTGATATTCAATCTTTCATCACCTAATCTTTTTGTTATCCTCATAACCTTACTCTTTCCTGTATTCACCTTTAATTTTCTTCTTTTGCACACCCTACCAAATTCATCCACCAATCTCTGCAGCTTCTCTTCAGAATCTCCCAAAAGCACAGTGTCATCAGCAAAGAGCAGCTGTGACAACTCCCACTTTGTGTGTGATTCTTTATCTTTTAACTCCACGCCTCTTGCCAAGACCCTCGCATTTACTTCTCTTACAACCCCATCTATAAATATATTAAACAACCACGGTGACATCACACATCCTTGTCTAAGGCCTACTTTTACTGGGAAATAATTTCCCTCTTTCCTACATACTCTAACTTGAGCCTCACTATCCTCGTAAAAACTCTTCACTGCTTTCAGTAACCTACCTCCTACACCATACACTTGCAACATCTGCCACATTGCCCCCCTATCCACCCTGTCATACGCCTTTTCCAAATCCATAAATGCCACAAAGACCTCTTTAGCCTTATCTAAATACTGTTCACTTATATGTTTCACTGTAAACACCTGGTCCACACACCCCCTACCTTTCCTAAAGCCTCCTTGTTCATCTGCTATCCTATTCTCCGTCTTACTCTTAATTCTTTCAATTATAACTCTACCATACACTTTACCAGGTACACTCAACAGACTTATCCCCCTATAATTTTTGCACTCTCTTTTATCCCCTTTGCCTTTATACAAAGGAACTATGCATGCTCTCTGCCAATCACTAGGTACCTTACCCTCTTCCATACATTTATTAAATAATTGCACCAACCACTCCAAAACTATATCCCCACCTGCTTTTAACATTTCTATCTTTATCCCATCAATCCCGGCTGCCTTACCCCCTTTCATTTTACCTACTGCCTCACGAACTTCCCCCACACTCACAACTGGCTCTTCCTCACTCCTACAAGATGTTATTCCTCCTTGCCCTATACACGAAATCACAGCTTCCCTATCTTCATCAACATTTAACAATTCCTCAAAATATTCCCTCCATCTTCCCAATACCTCTAACTCTCCATTTAATAACTCTCCTCTCCTATTTTTAACTGACAAATCCATTTGTTCTCTAGGCTTTCTTAACTTGTTAATCTCACTCCAAAACTTTTTCTTATTTTCAACAAAATTTGTTGATAACATCTCACCCACTCTCTCATTTGCTCTCTTTTTACATTGCTTCACCACTCTCTTAACCTCTCTCTTTTTCTCCATATACTCTTCCCTCCTTGCATCACTTCTACTTTGTAAAAACTTCTCATATGCTAACTTTTTCTCCCTTACTACTCTCTTTACATCATCATTCCACCAATCGCTCCTCTTCCCTCCTGCACCCACTTTCCTGTAACCACAAACTTCTGTTGAACACTCTAACACTACATTTTTAAACCTACCCCATACCTCTTCGACCCCATTGCCTATGCTCTCATTAGCCCATCTATCCTCCAATAGCTGTTTATATCTTACCCTAACTGCCTCCTCTTTTAGTTTATAAACCTTCACCTCTCTCTTCCCTGATGCTTCTATTCTCCTTGTATCCCATCTACCTTTTACTCTCAGTGTAGCTACAACTAGAAAGTGATCTGATATATCTGTGGCCCCTCTATAAACATGTACATCCTGAAGTCTACTCAACAGTCTTTTATCTACCAATACATAATCCAACAAACTACTGTCATTTCGCCCTACATCATATCGTGTATACTTATTTATCCTCTTTTTCTTAAAATATGTATTACCTATAACTAAACCCCTTTCTATACAAAGTTCAATCAAAGGGCTCCCATTATCATTTACACCTGGCACCCCAAACTTACCTACCACACCCTCTCTAAAAGTTTCTCCTACTTTAGCATTCAGGTCCCCTACCACAATTACTCTCTCACTTGGTTCAAAGGCTCCTATACATTCACTTAACATCTCCCAAAATCTCTCTCTCTCCTCTGCATTCCTCTCTTCTCCAGGTGCATACACGCTTATTATGACCCACTTCTCGCATCCAACCTTTACTTTAATCCACATAATTCTTGAATTTACACATTCATATTCTCTTTTCTCCTTCCATAAATCATTTAACATTACTGCTACCCCTTCCTTTGCTCTAACTCTCTCAGATACTCCAGATTTAATCCCATTTATTTCCCCCCACTGAAACTCTCCTACCCCCTTCAGCTTTGTTTCGCTTAGAGCCAGGACATCCAACTTCTTTTCATTCATAACATCAGCAATCATCTGTTTCTTGTCATCCGCACTACATCCACGCACATTTAAGCATCCCAGTTTTATAAAGTTTTTCTTCTTCTCTTTTTTAGTAAATGTATACAGGAGAAGGGGTTACTAGCCCATTGCTCCCGGCATTTTAGTCGCCTCATACGACACGCATGGCTTACGGAGGAAAGATTCTTTTCCACTTCCCCATGGACAATAGAAGAAATAAAAAAGAACAAGAGCTATTTAGAAAAAGGAGAAAAACCTAGATGTATGTATATATATATATATGCATGTGCGTGTCTGTGAAGTGTGACCAAGGTGTAAGTAGGAGTAGCAAGATATCCCTGTTATCTAGCGTGTTTATGAGACAGAAAAAGAAACCAGCAATCCTACCATCATGTATGTATATATTTGTGTGTGTACTCTCCTAATTGTGGTTGCAGGGGTCGATTCATCGCTCCTGGCTCCGCCTCTTCACTGGTTGCTACGACGTCCACTCTTCATGCTCCATAAGCTTTATCATACCTCTTCTTAAAGCTATGTATGGATCCTGCCTCCACTACCTCACTTTCCAGACTATTCCACTTCCTGACAACTTTATGACTGAAGAAATACTTCCTAATATCTCTGTGACTCGTCTGAGTCTTCAGCTCCCAATTGTGACCCCTTGTTGCTGTGTCTCATCTCTGGAACAACCTGTCTCTGTTCGCCTTGTGTGTGTGTGTCTGTAATATGAGGAAGAAATCAGTGGTATGGATACATGTTAAGGAATATCTTGTATGAAGCTTCAACTTTCCATCGGAGAGGAAGTTGATGTCGAGGTTACTCGTATCCTCGACACAAACTTTATTTTGAAGGCGAAATATTGAAGACATAAACCAGAGAAAATGGAAATTATTGGAGTGTAGTGGAAAATTATCCTCATAATTTTCCCCAGGCCATTGTGTAAAATATTGTTGTCCGGAGCAAGCTGGAGGCTGACTCACCAGATGCACTGCTGATGTATTAGCTTGTAACCTGGCTTGTGTACTGTCCTGTAACCTGGCCTGTGTGCTGTCCTGTCCCCTGACTTCTGTACTGTCCTGTAGCTTGGCTTGTGTACTGTCCTCTGGCCTGGCTTGTGTACTGCCCTCTGGCCTGGCTTGTGTACTGTCCTCTGGCCTGGCTTGTGTACTGCCCTCTGGCCTGGCTTGTGTACTGTCCTCTAGCCTGGCTTGTGTACTGTCCTCTAGCCTGGCTTGTGTACTGTCCTCTAGCCTGGCTTGTGTAGTGTCCTCTAGCCGGGCTTGTGTGGTGTCCTCTAGCCGGGCTTGTGTGGTGTCCCCTAGCCTGGCTTGTGTACTGTCCTCTGGCCTGGCTTGTGTACTGTCCTCTGGCCTGGCTTGTGTACTGTCCTCTAGCTTGGCTTGTGTACTGTCCTCTGGCCTGGCTTGTGTAGTGTCCTCTGGCCTGGCTTGTGTAGTGTCCTCTGGCCTGGCTTGTGTAGTGTCCTCTGGCCTGGCTTGTGTAGTGTCCTCTAGCCTGGCTTGTGTAGTGTCCTCAAGCCTGGCTTGTGTAGTGTCCTCTAGCCTTGCTTGTGTAGTGTCCTCTAGCCTGGTTTGTGTAGTGTCCTCTAGCCTGGCTTGTGTACTGCCCTTTTACATTTCTCTCTCTCTCTCTCTCTCTCTCTCTCTCTCTCTCTCTCTCTCTCTCTCTCTCTCTCTCTCTCTCTCTCTCTCTCTCTCTCTCTCTCTCTCTCTCTCTCTCAAATACACTGCTTGCCGCATCAAGGTTTCCTTTCTGGCATAAAGTTGCCTCTCTTCTGGAGTTTGCTTTAGACGTCATGTTTTAAGATGTTTCCATCATGCTGGTACTGGCTTGTCAGAGTGCTTGTTGTAATTTACATTATTTTTAAGAAACTCCACATTTTTACTGTATCGTTAATGTTTTAATTTCATTACACAAACTGGATACCAAGGCGTACTGCTAATGCAGTTGAAGAAAAAATACTTTCGCTAAATAATCTTTTTTGTGACAACGCCTCGCTCAATGTAGATCTTATCACGTCAATAATTGACTTGATAAAACTACACGAAGCAAAACGTTGTCACCAAAACTTGTTTATTACCGGTCGTTTCTTCAGTTCATCCTGTAGGTTAGGTGAAAGATTAAGACAGGTGTGCAACACTTGGGTATCTTGATGGATGAAGCGTTTCGCCTACACAGTAGGTTTCTTCATTCAAATACAGAGAGAGAAGGTGTAGTAGTGAAATAAAGATGATGTAATCAGTCTAACATTGGAGAAAAAATTATTTGAGGTCAGTCCTCAGCCTGGAGAAGAGTTCAGCTCGGTGGTGGTAAGTCGCGGTGTTTTTTTTTTTATTTAACAAAATTAGTTACATTAGTAGAGAGCTATCCTATTTAGTATGAGTTACATAGGGAAACATGGACTGCTTCTGTTCCCATGTCGTCACACAGAATGGGTTTTACACGTCAAGAAATGAAATCAGTTTTAGCTGAGAGACTTCAGTAGGACATTGAGGATATCAAATATTGAACTGAGGGTTTCGTTCCAGCATAGGTGGAGATAGTTCTATTTATGTTGTGGTAGTGAGGTTGATAGGGAGAGGAGTAGTAGTAGTAGTGTGCTTGTTTGTGGAGGGATGGAGGTGAAGGATAGGGAGGGAGTGAGACTAGCGGTGTGTGATGCTGAAATGATTGAGGCTAGCGGTGTGGTGTTCGTGGTGGTGGAGTAGGGAGGGATAGAGAGCTGGGGTTTGTGGTGGGGGCGGGTGAGACAGGTTGGTGGACCACCTGGGTAGTTGTTTGGCTGGGATGAGGGAGGGGGTGACTACACAATGAATGGCGAGCGTGTGTGTGGGCCGCTTCTCCCCCTCCCGTCCTCTCCTCTCCAGTCATCTCTCCCACGCCCTCCCCACTCCAACGCTGCCCAACAATTATTGTAATATTCTCTTTAAATGTGCCGGTTCTTGAACATGACTTAGAAAATCTTCGTGTATTGCTTGCGTTACGTATATTATAAAGCCCCTAAGCTCTGTTCCTACAATGTGTATCCTAATAGCACGGTTGTTTTTCTACCATACCTTAACTTAGCATAACGTAAATTACTCTGTATTTACTTCTGGTAGCGCGAGACGTGCAATGGTCCCTTATAAACTTTGGTAACCACACTCTTTAAGTTGGAGGATGGTGTGAGACCTGGCCGGATGGGGCCAGGTGACCTCCGGAAGTGACTGCAAGTAACCTCTCTGCCAGAAACACATTTTACTCATGCATATATATATATATATATATATATATATATATATATATATATATATATATATATATATATATATATATATATATATATATATATATATTCATAGTGTTGGAATTGTTGGTATTTTTGTTTAATAAATGTATGAAAGAGGTGAAGGTACCTAGGGACTGGCGGAGAGCATGTATAGTCCCTTTATATAAAGGGAAGGGGGACAAAAGAGATTGTAAAAATTATAGAGGAATAAGTTTACCGAGTATACCAGGAAAAGTGTACGGTAGGGTTATAATTGAAAGAATTAGAGGTAAGACAGAATGTAGAATTGCGGATGAGTAAGGAGGTTTTAGAGTGGGTAGGGGATGTGTAGATCAAGTGTTTACATTGAAGCATATATGCGAACAGTATTTAGATAAAGGTAGGAAAGTTTTTATTGCATTTATGGATTTAGAAAAGGCATATGATAGAGTGGATAGGGGAGCAATGTGGCAGATGTTGCAAGTATATGGAATAGGTGGTAAGTTATTAAATGCTGTAAAGAGTTTTTATGAGGATAATGAGGCTCAGGTTAGGGTGTGTAGAAGAGAGGGAGACTACTTCCCGGTAAAAGTAGGTCTTAGACAGGGATGTGTAATGTCACCATGGTTGTTTAATATATTTATAGATGGGGTTGTAAAAGTAAATGCTGGGGTGTTCGGGAGAGGGTTGGGATTAAATTATGGGGAATCAAATACAAAATGGGAATTGACAGTTGCTTTTTGCTGATGATACTGTGCTTATGGGAGATTCCAAAGAAAAATTGCAAAGGTTAGTGGATGAGATTGGGAGTGTGAGTAAAGGTAGAAAGTTGAAAGTGAGCATAGAAAAGAGTAAGTTGATGAGAGTATCAAATGATTTAGATAAAAATCGGATAAATTGGGGAGGAGTATGGAAGAAGTGAATGTTTTCAGATATTTGGGAGTCGACGTGTCAGCGGATGAATTTATGAAGGATGAGGTTAATCATAGAATTGATGAAGGAAAAAAGATGAGTGGTGCATTGAGGTATATGTGGAGGCAAAAAATGTTATCTATGGAGGCAAAGAAAGGAATGTATGAAAGTATAGTAGTACCAACACTCTTATATGGGTGTGAAGCTTGGGTTGTAAATACTGCAGCGAGGAGGCGGTTGGAGGCAGTTGAGATGTCCTGTCTAAGGGCAATGTGTGGTGTAAATATTATGCAGAAAATTCGGAGTGTGAAAATTAGGAAAAGGTGTGGAGTTAATAAAAGTATTAGTCAGAGGACTGAAGAGGGTTTGTTGAAGTGGTTTGGTCATTTAGGGAGAATGGATCAAAGTAGAATGACATGGAGAGCGTATAAATCTGTAGGGAAAGGAAGGCGGGGTAGGGGTCGTCCTCGAAAAGGTTGGAGGGAAGGGGTAAAGGAGGTGTTGTGGGCGAGGGGCTTGGACTTCCAGTAAGCGTGCGTGAGCGTGTTAGATAGGAGTGAATGGAGATAAATGGTATTTGGGGCCTGACGAGCTGTTGGAGTGTGAGCAGGGTAATATTTAGTGAAGGAATTCAGGGAAACCGGTTATTTTATATAACCAGACTTGAGTCCTGGAAATGGGAAGTACAGTGCCTGCACTCTAAAGGAAGGGTTTGGGATATTGGCAGTTTGGAGGGATATATTGTGTATTTTTATACGTATATACTTCTAAACTGTTGTATTCCGGGCACCTGTGCAAATACAGTGATTGTGTTAGTGAGGTGAAAGTGTTGAATGATGAAAGTATTTTCTTTTTGGGGATTTTCTTTCTTTTTGGGTCACCCTGCCTCGGTGGGAGACGGCCTTGTTGATATATATATATATATATATACAGTGGACCCCCGCATAGCGAACGCCTTGCATAGCGAACAATCCGCATAGCGAACGCTTTGTTCGCCAAAATTTTGCCCCGCATAGTGGACAAAAACCCGCTCAGCGACCTTCGTCCGAGACACGTCCATTGTTTACCAGCCAGCCTCCGCGGTAACATTCAAGCATACACTCGGAATATTTCGTATTATTACAGTGTTTTCGGTGCTGTTTCTGGAAAATAAGTGACCATAAGAAAGCTTCTAGTATGTGGTAAAAAGGGTGAGAATTAGTATGGAAATTAAGTTTTGAAGGGTGTAACCCTGAGAAGCCTATGCCAGTTGTGGAATCCATTGTGCCTACTTCAAAAATTAAGGAAATGTGTGCACAGTGGGTTGAACTGCAAACTTTTATGGATGAAAATCACCCTGACACAGCTGTTGCAAGCCGTGCTGGTGACTATTTCAATGACAATGTTATGGCCCATTTTAGGAAAGTCTTGAAGGAACGGGAGGTACAGAGCTCTATGGACAGATTTGTTGTGCGACAGAGGTCCAGTGACTCTCAAGCTGGTCCTAGTGGCATTAAAAGAAGAAGGGAAGTAACCCCAGAAAAGGACTTGCTACCTCAAGTCCTAATGGAAGGGGATTCCCCTTCTAAACACTAACACTCTCTCTCCCCTCCTCCCATCCCATCAATCATCACCAGATCTTCAATAAAAGTAAGTGTCATGTAATTGTGCATGCCTTTTTCAGTTTGTGTGTACTAAAATTAACATACTTTTGGGTGTCTTGCACGGATTAATTTTATTTCCATTATTTCTTATGGGGAAAATTAATTCGCATAGCGAACATTTCGCATAACGACCAGCCCTCTTGCACGGATTAAGTTCGCTATGCGGGGGTCCACTGTATATATATAATTTGTGTGTGTCGTGCCGAATATGTAAAACTGGTCAATTAGCAAGAACTCATTTAAAATTAAGTCCTTTCTTAAATGTTCTCTTATACGTTTAAAGATATATTTTTTTCATTTATGTTAATGTAGAGATTAATAATTTTGCACTAAAAGTACCTTAGAAAACTTACCTAACCTTTTTATAACAATCGCAATTTAATTTAGCCTTATCCAGGTAAATATATTTTACATAAATTTGCAATATAATAATAAACAAACACAGTGAAATATATATGGGGTCCACCTCTGGTGTAAATTGTGGGACCCATAGCCTCGGAGAAGTGGATAAAAAGGCTTCAAGGAAGAATATTTGGATTTCTTCCTGAAGCCGTTTGAATATTCCACTTCCCCTACCACCCCATCTTTTAAACTATTTTTTTTTTACCAATAGGAATATTTTATTACATAATATGGTACAGAAGATTTAAGAGATACATTGTTGATATAAAGGTGGCATATACGGTACATGTTACGTGTGTATCACCGATTATAAGGCGAAAATCTCATCCAGCTCCTCAAGAGCTGGGGCGCGTGCCCAAAATACAGCAGACATTACCCCTTTGAACAGCCGCACTGAGCCGCTGAAACAGAAAACTAGCTGCCCTGGGATCCCTAGTTACCCTGATGAGTCTTTTTCCCAGCTCCTTAAGAATTTAGAATCGCAAGTTTTACCTATTCGGCTTGACATGTATAGTTACATTAGCATTTGAGGTTCCACGTGAAAGACTAATCTCCAGGATTAAAAGCGAGATCAAGACTGCGACGAAAAACAACTTTAATGGATATTAAATTTCTTTATTGATTTTACGAGTTTTTTTTCATCCATGATCAGAATTAAAAATGTGTTACAATAAAAGTATAGTTTAATATCTGATTTATTCATTAAAAGATTTAATTATTTGTTGAAATTATATGTTTTGAGGTAACCTCAATTGAAATGTGTTAACTTGAGTTCTAAACTACGTGAGTATAATTCTGTTGTTACTCTGTAGTATAGTTTAGATTAGTATAAGTTGATATTTATTTCACATCCATGCATATTTCGTACAGATTAAACTATACTTTTTTTTTTTTGTAATACATTTTAGATTCTGGTGATGGTTGAAGAAATGTCTGAAACATCAATAAAGAAATTTGATATTAAAGTTTTTTTTTGTTGCAGCCTCGATCCTGCTTTATATTATAGCAGTAACAGCCTGGTTGATCATGTCCTGTTCCTCCACGAGGTCTAATAACTCCTGTATACTATGTATATATAATATATTTGTGTATATACAAACATGATTTAACAACATTCAGTATACAATATAATATTCTCCGAGTGCTGGATCAATCAGGCTGTGATGGATACATAGACCAGCGGGTCGCCAGCAGCAACAGTCTGGTTGACCAGCCAAACACCAGATATGCCAGGCCCACTGCCGGACTGTGGCAATAAAAAAAACTTCAAACCCATCAAAGGTATAAAGTTAGCCAAATTGGGAGATGTTCAGATGTCATAGATGAAATAAGCTGGTTACTGTCTGAGGAAAGTTACAGTAATGTACGAGGATCACAAGTTAGTGGAAATACAGTAAAACTGCACCACAACATATTGAAAATGGGTGTAAAGTTATTTGAGAGTAAACAAAGAGCAAAATCGTTGCCACTGAGTCCATGGTCAAGCTTTTAATATCCGGGGACTCTAGGATTCTGAAATGCAAAATATTATGTTCTTTAGAAATAATTTTAAAGTTATTTTGGATCAGTGAATCTTTGTGGGACTCAGAATGAATTCTGAGAGCTGAGCGAGGAACTTTCACTTGAGGTGTAAGGCCTATGATAGACCTCTCATATTTGCAAATTCTGGCATTAAAATTCTTATATTACAGTTAGAACAAGTGAGCTTATATGCTATATTTGAGCACAAATTGGTACTCCTGGAATGTACTTGTAGTGTATTCAGAGAGTCAACACCCTCGCTGCCCTGTCCCAGACCAGGCCTCCCGGTGAATGGCCTGATCAAACAACCTGTTGGTGCTAGCCACATGATATCCAGTGTAAGCACCTCATCCCGGTGGATCAGAGGCTGACTTGAGAAACTTGGCCAGTTCTCTATTGAAGACAGTCAAAGGTCTATTAGTAATACAGTCATGGGTCTGTTGATAATCTCTCTTCATACATAAATATAAAGGGAGGACACTGAAAAGTCTTGGTCCCTTTATACTAATTGAAATGTTGCTTAATGTACTTATTATACCCCCAGTTTTAATTGAGCGTATTTTGCAACGTCTGCCAAGCTTCTGTTTCATAGGAAATGATTTGTGTGTAAATACAGGATCCTTAAAAGTAAAATTAATTTTGTGACCTCAGTGTTGGCAGACGTTCTAGGTTTAAGGATCCTGTAGCTACCCATGTGTGCTCAGAGTGTGTCGGTTTACGGATGTTATTCAAGATACTGATAAGTCAAGCACTAAGAAAATCTTTGTTAATTTCATTGTGTAAGTTCTGTTTGCCTAGAAAAAATAGTGTTGTTAGTTCAGAATGAACGACTGTACCGTAACGTCTCACAGATGAGATTATGTAATGGAAAGTTTGATTTTATTTTTTTTTTGGTTGATGTCTGTGACTGGATTATTCCACAGCGCCTCTATAAAGTGGACATTTAATTTACATTGCAGCCTTGTATCGAGATGAGCCATTTGAAACTGCACATGTTTGTCAGTCATGTTAGTGAATGAACAGCACATGACTGAAAAACTGTTATATTTCTTCTCTCATGTCAGAAACAAGAAACCTTGCTAAGTAGCATACATTTTTTTTTATTTCTGTTCCACATTTGAAAGACATTTTTCAGTTTTGGAAATAGAGATGCTACACTTGTAGCACGTAACTGCTGTTATATGTCTGGCCAGTGTTGCACGTGATGTTTCTTTTCATTCTTTACAATTAATGTATGTTCACTGAGTATTATTATTATAATCCCTGAAACAAATGTCAGCGCGTGATGTTGATCATGTTGATAATTTAACCATATGAAATAAAATGTTACTAAAGCCACTGATAAAAGATGTATTTTATATTTTCAAAAAGTCATTGAGGTACACCATCGAATATTGCTGGTCAGAATAAAGTGCGCATGATGTAGGAGTCAAACTTCGTGCCTGGATCAGTGACTGACTCGCAAATACAATGCTGTTAGTGGTATTGTGAAGGAAGAAGTGTCGGAGTGGCTAGACGTAAATAGTAGTGTTCCTCAGGGATCGGTTCTTTGTCCGATCCTCTCCACAATGTGCATCGGTGATTTTGAGATATTTAACATTTATCATAATTTGTGGACGATGTAAAATTGGGAAAACTGTATCATCCAGGGTATATTAAGTATTCAGATTGATTTAGATAGATTGGCACTGTGATCGAGGCGTGGAAGATGTTTTAATGTTGACAAACGAAAAGTAATACATCTTGGATATAACAATATTATACAAGAGTATAAAAAAGTTTGGCAACAAATTATCCAAAACAAGAGGGAAGAAAGAGTTTAGAGCAGTCATAAGTAACGACCTCAAAAGTACCGGAGTGCTAGGTTTCATAGCTAGATACTTCTAATACAGGACACTCGAGAAAACAGTGACTATATTGCCGATACAGAGGACCACCACTTAAGAAATAGAATGAAAGAAACAAGACATAAAACACACAACTTTTTCTCTCCTAGGAAACGGAGACTACGACACCACCTTCTAGCTGCTAAAATATTGAATGCCTTTGATGTGCTCAAACACGAAGAACTATTTGCAGTGAAAAGTGAGCCAATAATTCGAAACATTGGAATGAAACTTCGAGGTAAGGGATGCAATATATATATATATATATATATATATATATATATTATATATATATATATATATATATATATATATATATATATATATATATGTTCTATAAATGTGATTACATCAGAATGAAGCAAAATACCTGGTGAAGATGTAAGTTTGAAGACAATATAGCCATTTAAAAACCAGGTGGACAAGCAGTTTGCAAACACAGGATTCATTTAGATAATACGCAGGAACAAACGGTAATATACTGATTTCAGATGCAAATTAAGCAACAACTCAGGACGTAGTTAACAATGAGTCATCCAAATTATTCATGGTAGTGGTAGGGGTAACAGTAGTGGTTGTGGTAATCATAGCAGTGGCCGCCAGTACCTTGGTGTTTGCTTCGAAGCTGCTCATGTCCACCTGCACCACAGTGTCCAGGAGTAGAACTAGTGTTAACTATATATGGAGTAACACTAATACTTGCGCTGGAAACAGTACTAAAGTGTATAGTTTGTAGCCCATTCCTTCCAGTCACTTCTCACTCATTTCTAAATTTCATGCGACTGTTTTCGATATGGCATGGTATATATTTTACCGTTTTATGCTTTATTATCTTTCCACAAACATCTAAATTCTAGATAATGCATGATAGTCCTTAATCTAGATATAAATTAATAGTCCTCAGCACATAACTTCGGTATGAAAGTCCTCGTTTTTATGTCTTTCCTACGCACTATGTGTGTTCACATGCATTACATGTGCGCCTATGTGCTACATATACTCTCATGTACAAATAACTGATATTATTTCCCCGCGTCACATAAGCTATTTAGTGAGGAAGGTGCGAGTTATATACCACAACTTCAAGGTGTAAACTAACTTAGCTGATCGCATTGGTAATAGTATCTTTATTGCCAAGCAGTTGGAATGGACTAATGTGTTTCGATAATATTGACCTTCAGTCAAGATTAAGTTTAGAACTGACTCATGTTTGATTCTGCGAAATGTCTCTTTATAATTGCCGGATTTAAACACTAGTTAGCAGTTGTTAAACACTTTATTTACGATGGTAATCAAAATAGCTTACATGACACAGCTGTCCTTGTTTCTTGTAACATCTTGTCATAGCCACATGATAGAGCTGTCCTTGTCTCTTGTAACATCATCTTGTCATCATAACCATGTCTATTTATTATTTAAAATGCACGTGTACACACACACACACACACACACACACACACACACACACACACACACACACACACATGGAGGGCTAAGATGATGGAGGTGGTACTGGAAAACTTCATGTGCCAACACGTAAGGGACACTACAAGAGAGAGAGGAGAGGATGAACCAGCAAGGCTGGACTTAGTATTCACCTTGAGTAGTGCAGATATCGAGGACATCACATATGAAAGACCCCTTGGGGCCAGTGACCATGTGGTTTTAAGCTTCGAATACACAGAGCTACAAGTGGAGGGAGAAGCAGGAAGGCCAGGACGAATGAAGCCAAACTACAAGAAAGGGGACTACACAGGAATGAGGAACTACCTGAACGGGGTTCAGTGGGACAGAGAACTGGCAGGGAAGCCAGTTAATGAGATGATGGAATATGTAGCAACAAAATGCAAGGAGGCTGAGGAGAGGTTTGTACCCAAGGGTAACAGGATTAATGAAAAAGCCAGGATGAGCCCATGGTTTACCCAAAGGTGCAGGGAGGCAAAAACCAAGTGTGCTAGGGAATGGAAGAAATATAGAAGGCAAAGGACCCAGGAGAATAAGGAGAACAGTCGTAGAGCCAGAAACGAATATGCACAGATAAGAAGGGAGGCCCAAAGACAATATGAAAATGACATAGCAGCGAAAGCCAAATCTGACCCGAAACTGTTGTACAGCCACATCAGGAGGAAAACAACAGTCAAGGACCAGGTAATCAGGCTAAGGAAGGAAGGAGGAGAGACAACAAGAAATGACCGTGAAGTATGTGAAGAACTCAACAAGAGATTCAAAGAAGTGTTCACAGAGGAGACAGAAGGGACTCCAGAAAGACGGAGAGGTGGGGCACACCACCAAGTGCTGGACACAGTGCACACAACCGAGGAAGAAGTGAAGAGGCTTCTGAGTGAGCTAGATACCTCAAAGGCAATGGGGCCAGATAACATCTCCCCATGGGTATTGAGAGAGGGAGCAGAGGCGCTATGTGTACCCCTAACAACAATATTCAATACATCTATCGAAACAGGGAGATTGCCTGAGGCATGGAAGACAGCAAATGTAGTCCCAATCTTTAAAAAAGGAGACAGACTCTGAGGTGTCCCTGTTTGCAGATGACGAAGTTGATGAGAAGAATTCACTCGATCGAAGACCAGGCAGAACTACAAAGGGATCTGGACAGGCTGCAGACCTGGTCCAGCAATTGGCTCCTGGAGTTCAATCCCACCAAGTGCAAAGTCATGAAGATTGGGGAAGGGCAAAGAAGGCCGCAGACGGAGTACAGTCTAGGGGGTCAGAGACTACAAACCTCACTCAAGGAAAAAGATCTTGGGGTGAGTATAACACCAGGCACATCTCCTGAAGCGCACATCAACCAAATAACTGCTGCAGCATATGGGCGCCTAGCAAACCTCAGAACAGCATTCCGACATCTTAATAAGGAATCATTCAGGACCCTGTACACCGTGTATGTTAGGCCCATATTGGAGTATGCGGCACCAGTTTGGAACCCACACCTAGCCAAGCACGTGAAGAAACTAGAGAAAGTGCAAAGGTTTGCAACAAGACTAGTCCCAGAGCTAAGAGGTATGTCCTACGAGGAGAGGTTAAGGGAAATCAACCTGACGACACTGGAGGACAGGAGAGATAGGGGGGACATGATAACGACATACAAAATACTGAGAGGAATTGACAAGGTGGACAAAGACAGGATGTTCCAGAGATTGGACACAGTAACAAGGGGACACAGTTGGAAGCTGAAGACACAGATGAATCACAGGGATGTTAGGAAGTATTTCTTCAGCCACAGAGTAGTCAGTAAGTGGAATAGTTTGGGAAGCGATGTAGTGGAGGCAGGATCCATACATAGCTTTAAGCAGAGGTATGATAAAGCTCACGGCTCAGGGAGAGTGACCTAGTAGCGATCAGTGAAGAGGCGGGGCCAGGAGCTCGGACTCGACCCCCGCAACCTCAACTAGGTGAGTACAACTAGGTGAGTACACACACACACACACACACATTACATAGGTAAACATATTTTCCAGGTAGCGCTTCAACAAGGATATTTAACATAGGTTTACACTAGGACAGTATTAACACACATGATGAATGAGACACTTAAATATATGTTTTTCTAAACTATTTATTAAAATTAACACATGACGCACGCAATGTGCGCCAACAAGTGCCTTACTGTGTGTTCTCACCTATTTGTACTCACCTATTTGTGGTTGCAGAGGTCGATTCATAGCTCCTGGCCCCGCCTCTTCACTGATTGCTACTAGGTCCTCTCTCTCCCTGCTCCATGAGCTTTATCAAACCTCGCCTTAAAACTATGTGTGGTTCCTGCCTCCACTACGTCACTTTCTAGGCTGTTCCACTTCCTGACAACTCTATGACTGAAGAAATACTTCCTAACATCCCTTTGACTCACCTGAGTCTTCAACTTCCAATTCTGACCCCTTGTTTCTGTGTCCCATCTCTGGAATATCCTGTCTTTGTCCACCTTGTCTATTCCGTGCAGTATTTTATATGTCGTTATCATGTCTCCCATGACCCTCCTATCCTCCAGTGTGGTCAGGCCAATTTCCCTTAACCTTTCTTCGTAGGATAATCCCCTTGGCTCTGGGACTAGTCTTGTTGCAAACCTTTGCACTTTCTCTAATTTCTTGACGTGCTTGACCAGGTGTGGATTCCAAACTGGTGCTGCATACTCCAGTATGGGCTTGGCGTATATGGTGTACAGAGTCTTGAACGATTCCTTACTGAGGTATCGGAACGCTATCCTTAGGTTTGCCAGACGCCTGTACGCTGCAGCAGTTATCTGATTGATGTGCGCCTCATATGTGCTCGGTATTATACTCACCCCAAGATCTTTTTCCTTGAGTGAGGTTTGCAGTCTTTCGCCACCTAGACTATACTGTGTCTGCGGTATTCTTTGCCCTTCCCCGATCTTCATGACTTTGCATTTGGCAGGGTGAAATTCAAGGAGTCAGTTGCTGGACCAGGCTTGTAGCTTGTCCAGGTCTCTTTGTAGTCCTGCCTGATCCTCGACCGATTTGATTCTCCTCATTAATTTCACATCATCTGCAAACAAGGATACTTCTGAGTTATGTCATTCACATATACCAAAAAACAGCACAGGTCTTAGGACTAACCCTTGTGGAACCCCGCTTGTCACAGGCGCCCACTCTGACACCTCGTCACGTACCATGACTCGTTGTTGCCTCCCTGTCAAGTATTCTCTGATCCATTGCAGTGCCTTTCCTGTTAAATGTGCCTGATCCTCAAGCTTTTGCATTAACCTCTTGTGAGGAACTGTGTCGAAGGCCTTCTTACAAGCAAAGAAAATGCAGTCTATCCACCCCTCTCTCTCTTTCTTGTCTTACTTCTGTCGCCTTGTCATAAAACTCCAGTAGGTTTGTGACACAGGATTTTCCTTCCCTGAAACTGTGCTGGTTGTCGATTATACACTTGTTTCTTTCTAGGTGCTCTACCACTCTCCTGATGATCTCCATGACTTTGCATACTATACACATTAGTGACACAGGTCTGTAGTTTAATGCCTCATGTCTGTCTCCTTTTTTAAAAATTGGGACTACATTTGCCATCTTCCATACCTCGGGTAGTTGCCTGGTTTCAGTGGATGTGTTGATCTTTGTTAGTGGCACACACAGCATCTTTGCTCCCTCTCTAAGGACCCATGGAGAGATGTTGTCTGGTCCCACTGCCTTTGAGGTATCACGTTCACATAGCAGCTTCTTCACCTCCTCCTCGGTTATGTGTACCTCATCCAGCACTTGTTGGTGTACCTCCCTGTTCTGATATCCTGGAGTCCTACCTGTTTCCACTGTAAATTCTTCTTTAAATCTCGTGTTGAGCTCCTCACATACCTCTTGGTCGTTTCTTGTGAACTCCCCATTATCCTTCCTCAGTCTAATAACCTGGTCCTTGACTGTTGTTTTCCTCCTGATGTGGCTGTACAACAGCTTCTGGTCAGACTTAACTTTCGATGCTATGTCATTTTCGTATTGTCGCTGAGCCTCCCTTCTTATTTGTGCACATTCGTTTCTGGCTCTTAGGATGATCTCTCTATTTTCCTGGGTCTTTTGTCTTCTGTAATTTTCCATTTTCTAGTACACCTAGTTTTTGCCTCCCTACACCTTTGGGTGAATCAAGGACTCGTTCTGGTCTTCCCATTATTTCTGTTTTCCTTGGGAGCAAACCTCTCCTCTGCCTCCTTCCATTTTGTCACATAGTCCATCATTTCTTTTACTGCTTTTCCTGCCATGTCTCTCTCCCACTGAACGTCTTGCAGGAAGTTCCTCATGCTTGTGTAGTCCCCCCCTT